>NC_044554.1:55525675-55830675 GCF_007565055.1 Rhinopithecus roxellana | reverse complement strand
GTGATACTAGATGACTCCTCCATGTTTTATTTCAGTTACATAATTAATAACTTTAGACATTGTTAACTATTATTCATGCTCATTCTATTAAAGTAATTGATGTGGTGTATTTCTTGGCTGATCCTGACACATAGAAATTGGTAGCCGGCACAAGGTCAGGAATCAGACTCTCATAGGTGGGATAGAGGGATTGGTTTGGCTGTGTACTCGGGCTTGAACGGTGATGGGCTCCTTGCCAATGCAAAATAGGATGCTAATAATTATGCCATGCAATGGTAACACCACTAATCAAATGAACACCTGTGGTTGATTGTGACAAATTACCTCCTGAAGAAAGTGCCTTAAGAGCCCAGATGGCTGCTGTCCTTGACCATTACAAAAGTAATGATTACTATGAGGACTGTGGTGTGGGATGGATTCTCCTGAATGCCCCAGAACACTTACAGGAAAAAAAGAAAAAAAGTGCAAGCTCAAGTCTAAATTCTTATTACAAACCACAGATGAGGACTTACGTGGTAGCCTTCAATGAATCTCATCTCTTGTAACCTCTGGACTGATATTATTGAACAGCAAGCACAGCATTTAAGTGTGTGTGTTGCAGAATTACAAATTAAGTTGAAGTCACAGTTTCACCAATTCTCTCATGGGCAAGTTGGGACATTGGAAAGGGAGTTCCCGAAATGTGGAAAGGGGAGATCTAGCTGGATTCAAACACCCAGAATCCTAAACCACCTAGTGACTCTGGGTTTCCCTCTCACACTCCTTACTGACAGCCTGCTGTGGAGCCAACTGAGAAACAGAAATATTCTCTGGCAGGGTCACATCCTCAGCACTCCAGGGTAGAGTATACAGGCCAGGTGCGGTGGCTCACGCCTGTAATCCCAGCACTTTGGGAGGCCGAGGCAGGCGGATCACGAGGTCAGGAGATTGAGACCATCTTGCCTAACACGGTGAAACTCCGTCTCCACTAAAAACACAAAAAAAATTAGCCGGGTGTGATGGTGGGCGCCTGTAGTCCCAGCTACGCGGGAGGCTGAGGCAGGAGAATGGCGAGAACCTGGGAGGCGGAGCTTGCAGTGAGCCGAGATCGCGCCACTGCACTCCAGCCTGGGCGACAGAGCCAGACGCCCTCTCAAAAAAAAAAAAAAAAAAAAAAAAAAAAAAAAAAAAAAGAAGGGCGACTTTGGAGCTGGGACACGAGAATGTAGTAAAAATATCCCATGGTATAGCTGATGGGAGGTAGCATTATATGCTGGGGTGGCCTAGGTATGCAGTTCTGTGATCCTAAGTCTCTGCCTCTGCCTCTTTTTTTGCACATTGAAAATAAAATGCACTCTACTAGATTGGTAGCTTCACTTTTATTTTAAGTAGCAAAAACCTCCTATCAAATACAACCATGTCTAAAACTCCAAAATACACAACTGATAAAAATATCTGCTCTGATCATTTCTTGTGCTAACTGGGGGATCTCCTCTTGCCTGCTGCATCTACCCTGAGGCACCTCTTCAGAATCCTCAGCCTCCACTGAATATAGTCAGTAAACCTCTGAAGAGAATCAGCTCTGAAAGCCCTTGTTGCTCTCAAGGCAACTCATTCCAAGATTCTCTCTGCAGGTCTGAAATACTTTTCCCAGACGGTCAATATCACCATCAACTGGGAACTTGTTAGAAATCAAAATTCTGAGAACCCTAAACTCAAACTGCCTCAGCTCCATTCTCAGTCTCTCCATTCATTTCTGTGCAAACTTAGAGCAAGGTGCAAATCCTACACCTCATTTTCTGCCCCTAGAATTTTGATCTTGAGGGCATCGTCCATATTCAGGGAATGTAAGTCTTACAAGAAAGCCTCTTTGGAGGCCTAACAAGTGTTCCTGAGAAATTCAGAGTCAAGCATTTTTCATGATTGCATCTGTCAAGTGATGTAATGGAAGATAACTTTTTATAAAGGCAGGCCAAGGTCACCTTTCATTAATAACAGGGGCCTCATGCCTTTCCAACAGGAGGGGGCAGATTTTGAAAATGACCCATGTCAGATACCAGAGGATTGAGCAGTCGCAAAAGAGAGTGGAGATTACTTTGCTTTCTGCAGAAAATGGCCAGGCAATTCAGCAAGAGCATAAGCAGGAGAGGAAAGCCCTCCTGGGGATCATTGGGTTGCAGACTGGGCTGCCAGAGCATTACCTTTCCAGCAAATTAGCCAGCTGCCAGGTTGGGTGAACATCATAAATCTCTAAGAACAGGGCTGCACTCATGAGGTAACCCAGGTGTTTGACCGTCTAGGATGTGGAAATATGCAAGGCAGCGGCGCCCGTGCCAAATGGGTCACAGCCATTCCTCAGTGTTAGAGTTTCCCAGGCCCCTTAGTGGAACTGCTCACAATTAACTGCTTTGTCTGTCTCCAAGCCCAGCCTCTCCATTGGAGGTGGGGTTCCTCTCAGGTTGGTGGTCTCTCTCTTTCTCTCCCCCTCTCTCTCTCATTTCCACAAATGCATGCAATCTTAATCAGAAATTACATCAGACACCTAGAGTGTTTCTGAGGCTGTGTTTGTAAATCTATCACTCCATATGTCAGGCTTGATGAAAATCGGCCTGGGTGAGTCAGGGAGAGCAGAGGCTGGCCATTCAGATTCAGGCTGTGCTTCCTCTGTTCCTGGGAGTTGCCTCCAGCCATGGGGGGCTATCTTCATTCCATCTTTGGGTGCCCTTAGTGCAGAAATCAGAATATGATTTTTACGTTTTTTTCCTATGTAGTTAGTGAAAGTTAAATTTTAATATCAAGAATTTTATAAATGCCCAAGCACCTCCAGAATCATAATGACTTCTTTAAATTTTCTAACCAAGCAGTCTGTGTGAGTATGTGGGTAAAGAGTGTGAGAGGAATCCCAGAGATCCCCCATCTAGCAACCCCTATCTCACATCTCCTGACCACACACATGGGAGTGCCATCTTTGGGAAATCCTATAGACTTTGGAACTTTACTGAGTTCCTTCTCATCTCAGAAATTGTAAAATGTTCTAGTCCTACATCAACAAATGCTTTGATGGGTCATCATGTGTTTATTTTCTTTCTTTCTCTGAATTGCATAGGGCCTTCTGGAAAGAATTCTGTACTTAAATGATAATTACATGTAGGGCATTCAATATGTAAACAATACTGCATGGTAGAGGACTCTGGTTTTCTTTTTCAGGGGGTGGGGGAAGGCATCGTCCCTCTCTCAAATATTATAGTTTATAGTCTTTGCAGGAAGATGCATCAACCAAGGCATGAGTGACCAAGTACAGATGAGGAAGGTTCAGGATGAGTAAGTGCCCTGGGAGTTCAAGGAGTGGGTGGCCAGGTAGGCTGGAGGGATGAAAGAAAATTTTCTAGACAAGATAGACTTGACCCTTTCTCCACAAGAGGAATCATGGCCAGGCATAGTGGTTCTGGCCTACAATCTCAGCACTTTGGGAGGCCAAGGTTGGTGGATCACTTGAAGCCAGGAGTTTGAGAGCAGCCTGACCAATATAGTGAAACCTTGTCTCTACTGAAAATAAAAAAATCAGCCGGGCATGGTGGCACATGCCTGTAATCCCAGCTACTTGGGAGGCTGAGGCAGGAGAACTGCTTGAACCTCAGTGGCAGAGGTTGCAGTGAGCTGAGGTCATGCCACTGCACTCCAGTCTGGGCAACAGTGTAAGACTCGTCTTAAAAATAAATACAATAACAGAGTAATCTAGTGGCCAAGAGCACACTGAAGAAAAGGCTGTGAATGAACCAAGTACTCCAGCACTTTATCTCTCTCAGGCTGGCCCTAATTGTAACTCCAGCAATTCCAGAGACTTCAAAGAGCAGAAAAGTCAGGTAGAATCCTACAGATTATTTCATACAGCATTTTATTATCTGTGGTTCCACATTAAATATTAACTTTTTTATATACTTGCACTCATCATATATCATTTTAAGAAAACAAATGGTAGGCTCTACGCTTCATTTAACTTTCTATTGCCATGACTTTGAAAGGTGAGACAAGTCAATGTGTACGTTGTGAATGAATACATGAATGAACAAATGACTACAGGCCTTATCTGAATGATATGGTCCTCCTCCTCCATCTTTCTGGGTGTCTGCCTTCATTCACCATGAAGTTGTAAACACAACATTGATTTTGGAGTCAGACAGCCTAAGTTCAAATTTAGCCTTTGCTAATTATTGGCTGAAATCATTGAGAAATCTACTTAACCTGCCTGAGACCTCAGTTTCCTTATTTCTAAATGGAATAGTAGTGCCTCAAGTGAGATAAGGTATGTAAAAGCAGTAAGCATTGCCCTCTGTAAGTGGAATAAACTCTCCCTCCCCACCACCATCACCAACACCAAGATTTTTTGTCAGCTTTCTGGCATTTTAGTGACTACTGTCATGCTTCTTCCTGTTTAAATTACTGTAGGGAGACTTTTTTCTGATCCATCTATCTTTCTCTCTACTTTATCCACCACTCTCTACTTTTTGTCCACCTAAAAAGACCTAAGCTTTCTAGTTCAACAGATACCGCATCATTGCTGACTACTTGAGTTCTGGAGTAATAGGAAATAACTGCTTTCAAAGTCTTTGTATTTGAAACCCAAAGACCTTCTGCAGTTTATTTAACATCCCTCAGCCTCGAATTCCTCATCTGTAAAATGGGATTAATTAGTTTCCACACTTTACAGAATTCTTGTGAGAACTAATTGAGTCACACAGATAAAGCATTTATCAGTCTCTGGTTTTGGTAAATGTGAGATATTACAAAGGGTTATCTTTTACTTTCTTCCATTTGTTCTCAGAAAACTTAAGTCTCCAAAAAGGGAGACTTAATACCACACAACCCGAGAGTTCTTTGGGGAGACATTCCTTAAAACTTGACATTGAATCAAGGCACTCCAAGGGACTGAAAGCAAACATCTTTGTCATTTCACCAAGACCACAGTCCTCCTCCTTCAGCTTCCTCTATAGTCATTGAAATGGAAAACTCAGGAGGTCTCCCTGGGGGGTTTTGTTTTCCATTTTATCAGGATCTCAGAATGTCTCTGTGTGTCCACAAAGGTATTGAAACCTGTACAGATGAGAAGCAGGACAAACTGCCACGACTTGGAGACCCCAAAGCTAGGGGCAAGACCTGTGTACTTTTGCCACAATGGGCTGGGCGGGTACCTGTACTGCAGCTTCATACAGCTTTGCTGGGACTCCTTGACATTACGGTCTTGTACATTTAGGATAGCATTCAACTAGCTTATAGTGTAACATCCAAGGGCCAAAGGGAGTCTTACGTGGTCTAGGTCAGTTTTTCAGTCCATACTCAATACTTCTAGGTAATCCCCTCCACAAGTATTCTGCTAATTAAAAGGCCGCATGTCTGTATGTCTGTGTTCCCAGGATATTCAAAAAGGCAGAAAACAAATCTCTCTCTCCTTCTAGCTCCAAAATTCCCTTGCACGATATGTCTCTGCTAATTTGGAAGACATAAATATATGCATTCATATTTAAATGACAATCATTGAGCATCCTCAATTGTGTGATTATTATTATTATTATTATTTTTTTTTTTTTTTGAGACGGAGTCTCACTCTGTCGCCCAGGCTGGAGTGCAGTGGCCGGATCTGGGCTCACTGCAAGCTCCGCCTCCAGGGTTTACGCCATTCTCCTGCCTCAGCCTCCCCAGTAGCTGGGACTACAGGGGCCCGCCACCACGCCCGGCTAGCTTTTTTGTATTTTTTAGTAGAGACGGGGTTTCACCGGGTTAGCCAGGATGGTCTCAATCTCCTGACCTTGTGATCCGCCTGTCTCGGCCTCCCAAAGTGCTGGGATTACAGGCTTGAGCCACAGCGCCCGGCTGTGTGATTATTATTTTATACCTTTATGCCATGGGAGAATAAAACAGTATTCTAATTGTTTCTGTTTCTACTCATCTTTCACCAAAATTCACCCACACACTCACAGGCACTCTCTCTTCCTAATGCTCATACTTACTTCTTACCTTCCTGATGGAAAGAATAAGGCCCACACATAGGACTGTAAAATCTTTCTCTAAAACAGAACATTTTAGTGTCAACTTTAAAATGAAGACTCCATTTTCTAACTAGCTTATCTACTGTAGTGCAACCGTAACTGGATCATTTCACAATTCTAGGAAAATTTAGCATTGTGCTTTTCTCTTTAACACTCTTCCTTGCACAATCAAGTATGTAGTGACTTGTATTTATTATAGAGATTTAGAGCACTTTTGCTCCATGGCAAACTTAAAGCTATTGTTGACAGAAATAAAAATGGGAAAAATTCCCTGGGAATGTGTTTAGCTAGGAGAAAGAGAACTAAAGCAAAATTTAGAATTTATTTTTTAAAAAAAAGGACTCCAAATACTGAATACAGAAAAATGAACTTTTATAACATTTATAGGTTTGGGGATTTTTTAAAAAAATTTTGCATTATACGCTTTCTTTTGATTTTCTGACACTGGCTTGTCAATTGAATTTTATTTGTAACAGCAGTTGCCTTACGGAAACCTGCTCTGCCTTCTCTAGTCCTGCAGCTCATTGTCAACCTGCCCCACAGGATACCCTGTCATTCCTCTTCACACATCTTGATATGGTGGTTATTCATCTTGCAGAGCAAGCTGGATTGGAAGAACCCTCTGTGTTATAACTTCTGGCTTTATTTTTCACAGACTCAAA
Organism: Rhinopithecus roxellana; assembly: GCF_007565055.1. Lineage (NCBI taxonomy): Eukaryota > Metazoa > Chordata > Mammalia > Primates > Cercopithecidae > Rhinopithecus > Rhinopithecus roxellana. Next base: position 55,823,990 of record NC_044554.1, on the reverse strand, counting down.
GTAAGCTTTGAGGTCAACTGTGTTGTGGTTCTATAATGAATATTCAACAATGTATTTTGTGTCCACAGGTGTCCCATTCAGAGCATCCAGGCTAATGGACAGTTAAGAAAACAACCCAACAGCTATCAGGGCTCCCTTGCTATTGCCAAGCTTGTTTTCATGCTCCAGGCGGTCCTGAATTATATAACACATGCACAGCTAAACAAGCAAAGACCCTGCATGTTCACCACACTCTCTCTCCTCTAAACTCTGAGGTTAATACCATTTGTCAAACTGGCTTACAGGAAGACTTTATACCTGCTCACAGCTTGGCTAAGAATCAAAGAGATGTTTGTTTTGAAAGAATAAAATCCTTTAAACCAAATATGGTTTGCATCTTTCTTTGGCTTTAATATCGTTTTTAACCACATCTTTTATATCGATTTCTCCCTATCACAGTTCATATTTCATCATCTAAAAAAGGAAATCCAGTGTCTTTAGTCATGCTCATGTGTTAATTGCAAAATTAGTGGCAATATTTCTTCTGGCACTAATAGTGTTTATCATTGATGCCAAATTCTTGGATGGTAGATGCTCAAAGATATTTTATATATAGGTTTATTATTTCTGTATAACAATGTGATTTTTGCTTGATAGTAATTAAAGACTGGGTGGCTTTTCTTCTGTTTAATCACTACCAGAAATAATTTCTTCTTGTCACAACACTATTTAGTAATCATTTCTCAGTAATGCTACGGCCACAGTCTTCGGAATTCAAATGTGTGACTCCAGATTTAAACATATGTAATCAGCAAAAATAAAATATTCTTTAATGCTCAAATTATGGAAGTTACCATAGCATAGAATTAATGTTCTATTTATAACTTAATTATTAGCTTTTAAAATATGTTTTACTTAAAATAGGCTGTATGTGACTAGGATAATTAAAAATAAAAAAAGTGTTTAATATTGATTAAATATTTAACTATTTAATTTTCAAAAACACATTGTACAATAAGTTATAAAGTAAGAACTTTGGACTTAATCACTGAAACAGTTATTTTATCTCAGCCTATGAACAGAAATGTGTTTGGTTGAAGCTTAGAGGCCTTCCCTGGCACTCTCCTTCCTAAACCAGCCCTCCTTCCCTCGTACATACAGTCATTTTCTATCTCATTATCCTCTTTATTTTCTTCCTTAATACTTGCTGAAATTTTTCCTACTTATTTGCTTTTCCTTAATTGAGAATAAAAGCTCAATGAAAGCAGATACCTAATAGGTGTTTACTCCTGTGCTATCAGGGTTTAGAAGAATAACATGTGGGCATTCAATAAATATTTAATTGAGGGAAGCAATGGATGGAGGTTTTCAATTGGTGACATCTATAGCCCATTTTAAAAATATAAAACATATCAGCTCATACAGTTATTTTTTAGGAGTGACGTATGAGTTCTGGAGTAATACACTTGCTTTCAAAGTATTTATATTTGAAACTTAAGATATTCAAGCAGTTCCTGCTATGCATAGTAGTTTAGGACCATAAAACTCACCTTGTTTTAAGATCAACCTTAACTATCTATAGGAAAATTATGTTTTTTCTATGACCTATCATTAAAAACTCTGTATTCATAAATGTATAGAAAAATTAAAATATAGTAAAATTGATATTTATTTAGTATATTGCCACATAAAACATTAGAAATATTGAGATGTAAAAATGTTTGGTTTTGTAAAATATTTATCAAGAGTCATTAGAACAGCTTGCTTTTCTTTTCTCATAGTACACATTACAATGCAGAATAAGCATTTTTCCGTGCCTTGGCAAATCATCATACACCTTTCTACGTTTGGATTAGCTTCCAACGTTTTATTCTTCACTCTTTCAGTGTCATAAAATAAATCCAAGAATCCATTGAAGTGAGTTACTGTCAGCATCAATTCCCTCAGGACAGTTTCATCCTCTTAGTCATAATACAATTTCCTTATTTATAGCTATTAATTTGCCTTTCCTAAGTGCCTTTGGCTGCACGTGGAGAGTCTCTCCAGTGGCAGCAGCATCAATGTTCCCACCTTCAGTTACTTCTGTAACTCCACTTATGTTTGATTTGAGTTTCACTTCCAGTGTTACATTATTCCTATTTTCTTGCCTGCACTTTCATCTTTGTTGGCCAGTTTCTTCTTTGGATTACCAATTTTTGAAAAACGTCTTGTGAATTTATCATTGTGAGACAAGGAGGCAACAAAAGTACATGGTTTGCTGCCTGTGCCTAAAGTGAATAACAGATTCACGGTGACCAATTACAGACAGACTATGAAAGAAGGGATGTGATGGGTCACTAATTATAAAGCAAATTTGTTATGTATGTGGTGATTTGTAGATTGAGCAGCTAGCAGTGAAATTTGTATTTATGCAATTTAAGTATTTTATATACTTTTAGTTAATATACTAATAAATTATGCTGTTGGGGGACTGGTGTGAATTAATTTTACTATGGTAAAGTGAAGACTGTCAGTAATTTAAAACTTCATTTCTTTGCCAAACTTTCCAATGATGTCTGAATACCTTAATGTATGAGAGAAGCTACTTTCAAAACATGGAAAGTTCAGTTTTTACCCTTGGAAGTCATATATTAAAAACAAAGAGGGATTTTGCTTTCTTAATGTCTTTCCCTGTGAGACAGACAGCAGTAGATAGTCATAGCCATAGCCTAAGTTTAAGAAAACAAAATGTTGTAACTGTGTAGTTATATGCTTGAATTTACTAATCAGGATTATCTCAATGGTCTCAAACTTGATCATGTATTAGAATCACCATGAGGGCTTATTAAAGAGCCAGATTGCTGGCCCTAACCTCAGAGTTAGGGTTACTAGTTGAGAATCTGCATGTCTAATGAGTTCTTAGGTGAAGCTGATGCTGCAGAGCCACCAACTTAAACACAATCAGAAGAGTATTCCATGGGGAGAGAGAAGAGAATCCACAGATCATAATCTAGGAAGAGCACAGACACTGAATCAAAGAAATTAGCGGAATCTTAGAGATCTTTTAGTGTAGGTCATTCGTTTTACAAATGAAGAAATAGAAGCCTGAAAAATTCAGATGATTTAACACAAAATTAGCCAGTTGTAGAGGCTGGTCTATAACATAGAATCTATTATATTCCAACAAAATCTGGAAGACTTCTAGTGCCATGGTAGGTCGTATTTTCAATTGATATATGCCAAATGTATTACACACACACAAAATGGTTCTCAAACTTTAGTGTGTCTGAAAGTAGTCCTGTGGCCTTGCTAAAAATTAACATTCTTAAGCTGGGCAGTGTGGTGCCCGCCTATAGTCTCAGCTACTCGGGAGGTGGAGAGAGAAGGATCGCCTGAGCCCAGGAGTGAACTCCTGGGCTCAAGCTGTAGTGTGCAATGATTATGCCTGTGAATAGCAACTGCACTCACTCCAGCCTGGGCAACACAGTGAGATCCTGTCTCTAAAAAAACAATAAAAAATAGAAACAAAAATTAACCTTCCTAAGCCCTCACCTAAAAATTCTGATTCATAGATAAAGTATGGGACAATTTGAGACCACAGCCCCATGAGATTCTAAAGAACAGGTAAACTGTTCTTTAAGAGACAATGTTCTTTTTTTTTTTTTTTTTTTTTTTTTTTTGAGACGGAGTCTCGCTCTGTCACCCGGGCTGGAGTGCAGTGGCCGGATCTCAGCTCACTGCAAGCTCCGCCTCCCAGGCTTACGCCATTCTCCTGCCTCAGCCTCCCAAGTAGCTTGGGCTACAGACGCCCGCCACCTCGCCCGGCTAGCTTTTTGTATTTTTTAGTAGAGACGGGGTTTCACCGTGTTAGCCAGGATGGTCTCGATCTCCTGACCTCGTGATCCGCCTGTAAGAGACAATGTTCTATGATTGTGTATGCTGATGTTTTAAGCCAAATAATGCATATACAGAAAATAACAAAATGCCAACTTTTAAAAAAATTTTTTTGCAAAATACTTTCACAGGTTATGATAATTCCCTCCAAAGATCCTGTAAGGTCAGTGAGGCAACTGTCACACTCCCTTTTTGAAGAAATCTTGGAGAACTCTCCATTCTGGAAACCTCCTTCTTCTCATCTATGGAGAGGGTAATAATATTAAAATGGATCTCATAGAATTGTTTGGGGGATAAAATGAGATGAGATATAGGAAGGCAATTTGTCAATAATAAAACGTTACATGGATGTTAGCTGTTAATGGAAGGCCAAAACAGAGTATGAATTGTTTCAGAGTATGAAACAGAGTATGAAATATCAATTGGGTCATCTGCAGATAAAAGAGTTTTAATTGTACTGTAATAGGCTCATCCTGCAGAAGCTTCCTGATTGGTCAAAGGAAGCAGATAAGGCAAAGCTTCAGTGAAATTGCAAGATTTTACCCTCCCAGGCCCCAGATTATCTGGACCAGGAATTGCTGACTAAATCTGAATCTGGAACAACATTAAGTATAACATGCCCTGTGTTAAATGGCTTTCTTAGAAAAGATCTTGTCTGATCTCTGTCCCCAGGACATTTCCTGCCTCTTCTGACTGATAATTAAATTGGGGATTGGAAGCCAGACAATATTTACTTCCTGAGCGTTCTTTTCTTTTAGCAAAGCTGAAAAAATAATTTTAAAGGAAGAAAACTGAAAATGATCCATTTACCACTGATTCTGCCCTCTCTAGGAAGAAGGATCCCTGGAGTGAGAAAGAAAACACAGAAAAGGAAGGGAGTGTCTTCACGTCCCAGCGGGGCACGTGGAGGAGGAGGAGGTGCTGACTATGGACAGCAAGAAGCAACATCACCAACACGAAACACTCACCCAGGACAGGGGCCTTTTCAACAAGGAGCATAAGAGACTGTTTCTGCCTCTGATAAAAGTTCAACATTTTGTTTTTCTCCACATATTTTAATCAATATTTACCAAGCCATAACAATCTGGCTTTCGCTGTCACCCTGGGGTTGAGTTCCATGAGTAACTACCTTTTCCACTGGCTGCAGAAATCATGACTCCATGCATGATTGGCAGAAGGTCATTCATTTGAGTACAGGAAAATGAGCAGTTTCAAGAAAAGAGCTGGCCTCTCTGCATGGGTGAATCAGTGCAAATCTAAAATGCAGTTACTGAAATTACAGAAGCCTCTCCTCGGCCAGTTGGCCTCTTTTGGAAGACATGGCCTCAAACCATTCCAGTGCATGTGAAATGTCTAGACGTGATTCTAGAGTTTTCTTGAAAGCTGATGCATCCAAGGAACATTTAAAGTAAGAAGCAAAGTAATAAAAAGCTTTTCTCAGAAAATTAAATGGTGAATACGGTCTTACCACATTTTCTAGTGAAAGTATGCTGTGAATGCTCAGGAGGAGGAAGGTGCAGTAATGAGACTAGAAATTTACAGCTTAGATGGGAACCCAGTCACCAATTACCAAGTGCTACAAGCCTGAGGCTACTTCTCATTAAAAGGCCTCCCAGGCATCGCGGGTGTCCACAGTTCGGAGAGACCTCAGAAACCTGCACCTAGTTCATGCTCAGTTCTTAGGATAATCCTGTCTCTCCACAATTCCTTTAGGCTTGCAACACTCTCTTGCCCCAAATCAGCTCTTTGTCTAGATTTCCCCTTTCTATCAATGGCACTAGAATTCTCCCAAATTGATCAATTTCAACATCTCATTTTTTACTCACCCTTCACGTACTCACCCTCCCATTGTAATGTCTAGACTACAGATAGCCTTTATTTTACCTCATGGTGTGTCCAGAAAGAATCCGTCCTAACTACCTACTTACACCAAGGCAGCAGCAATTCACTTATTTATTCATTCATTTGTTATTGTATAAAGTATTGGCTAAGAGATCTATAGTGCAGTGGGGAGAGATAGTCATCTAAGATAACTGTTATAAGATAAGAATGAGTAAGCATTCACACCGTTGCCTCTACCAGAACTCACACTTTCTTCCTTATATTTTTCAATATTTAAACACAAGTCAGGAGACACTACCTCCTGGAAGCCTCCCCTGAATCCACCCTCAGCTGACTAAAATGTCTCTCCAATGGGCTTTCATATGTGCATATCTAGTTCACTGCACTGAAATTGCACTGATTAGCTATTCCTGTGCCTGCCTGCTCCCCCCAATTAGACTGTCCGATTCAAAAACAGGGACTGTGAAGTATTCATCTCTGTATTCCTGATACTTAACATAGAGCCCAGCTCATTGTGTTCATTGCATATTTTTAAATGAATGAATGAATGAATGAATGAATGACTATAAAAGGAAAACCACAGAAAGTTGTGAAACAGAGAAAGGGGTAAGTAATCATTTTAACTAGGGGAATAAAGGTAAAATTTTCATGGAGGTGACGGTATTTAAGCAAAACATTGAAGTATGCACAGGATTTCCAGAATGTGAAAGGATCAAGGGGTGGATGAGGGGTGGTATACAAAGCACTACTTTTCAAAACATAACTGATTCTCTCCACCTCTGATCTGTTACTTCTTTAAAAATAATCTTTTTATGCCTTACTTTTACCAATTCTTTTCTTCTCTGTTGTGGAGAACCTTCAGTGATTCCTTACCATCTAACTTGATATAATTCAGGCAGGTTAGCTTCCACTTGAAGGGTCTTGCTATCATTCCTTTTTTGTTTTTCTAACCCTCGCTTCCACTCTTGGCCACTCACTCTCTACACAAATCAGGCCCTTCTGTTTTCTACCTCTGAGGTCTTGCCTTGGATCATCTCTTTGGCTTTCCTCTTTCTTCATGCATTACCTGAGATGCTTTCCTCATGACTTTCTGCCATACACAATGCAACTCTGCCTTTGAAAATCCTACCCTTTCCCAGAAATTTGGGATGCGACAGCAGGAGGCTCACTTGAAGCCAGGAGTTTAAGACCAGCCTGGACAATATAGCGAGATCCCATTTCTAAAAGAAAATCTATCCTTTACATGCAGCCACCCTTTTTCACTCCAGACCAGAATGTCTTCCTTCTCTGAAAAAAAAACCCACCGAACCACTCTTTTATCATTTCATTTTATATTCGATTTTCCAGCTCTAAGTCTGCTTTGTCCCTTTTATGAGGATGCAACTAAGATGCCTACAGGCCAGGATCATGGACAGCATCTTGTTGGAACATGCCCAGTGTCTCAGACAGACATTCTATTGATTAAAAATCCTGGATAACTGAAGCAGCCCTCTAAGGATATATGAGAGACTCTTGACTTCAGGTAGACACCTTGTTATTCAGCTACTGGATGGGGGGTATGGGTACTTGCAGTAGATTTAATATTTAATTCAGTGAGAAGAAATATAAATTATGTTATCAGTTTGGTAAAGGAAATCACTAACTATATTATAAAATAAAAATGTCTTACTTCCCTGTTTCAGCTGAAGAATTATAGTCCTAGTTATTTTAACTTCTTCCATGTTGCCAGATTAAAGACCTTTTTATAAATTTTACTGTGTGACTAGCCCTTTAAGATAGATGCATCATTTTCACTGCTTTTGCCCTAGCTGTTGTAATCCTGGGATTCCTTCATGCTTTGCAGCTTTCTAGGTTTTGCCCTTTGTCAAACTACATCAATACCAGTCTCAAACCTGAATCATAAAAGACATTTTAGAGAAATAGAGGCTCAAGGCTCATGTAAAGGAATGACCTATCACACACAACAGGCTGCAGGGCATGGAGAATCCATCACCTAACCTTTCCCAGCCTCTGTTCATCTGTGTCCCCACTGTTGGATGTCCAAGCTTGACAGTGAATGCTTTCCAATGGGAAACTGTAGCAGGATTTTTTTTTCCCATCCTTTGGTCCCTATTGTATGTTCAGCTGCACTGGAGCTAGCTGCTAATCAAAGCCAGAGACTCTCAACACAAACAAACCCGGCATTGTGGCAGTCCCCCAGGGATAGAACACAGCAATCCAACAAACAATTTAGTCAGGTGATAGCAGGCCGGAGAAACAGACTGAGCAGTTCCTAGACACCCTCCTGCTTGTACTCCCAGCGGTCCCTTTCCTCAACGCAGGCATGTTGAAACACCACGCCAGGCAAACTGGTATTTGAGAAAACAATGGGAATGAAACAATCATATACAATCAAGGAGGGTAATCTAATGGCAGAATTCTTTATCCAAAACACGGTAATCTCTTGATCATAAGGAGGTAGAAATAAATGACATAGTGTGAAGAAATATTCCTGGATACTGGCTAGAGAGAAGAAAGGAATCGTGAACCAAAATATCTTCAGGTACTCACTGGACCCTTGACATTGAATAGGGGAATGGAGGTAGAAGAGTATGACATTTAAAAATTTTGTGGTTAGAAATATTTGGACTACACCCTCAGTTTTATTTTTTACTAGCTTTTGATCTTGGACAAGTTACTTCTGAGACACGGTTCTCTCATTTAGGAAGAAAAATAGCCTTTACCCCATAGGGCTGTTGGGAGCATTTAACCCAGCACTGAATGTAAAGTTCTAGTATTGAGCTACCCACTGTATAGAAAGCACTCAATAAGTAGTAGCTATTATGACAGTACTATTAATGCTGGTGAATTGTGCTCAGAAATTTAAAATGATGAGAAATAATAAGAACAGAAAGCAAGGTCTTCAGCTTCTATAACTAGCTGGTGATAAGAGAGCAAGTCTCCTTGCTCTCAGTAGTTCCTATGAACAACGTCTTAGAGGTGCTGGCAGGTCTTGATTTTGACTTATTGCCATGGGTCCTCAGAACACAGCAAGGGAAGTTAGAGATGCCACTGTCCAGGGTGAAGGTAGAGGACAAGGTATTCTTCAGACAACAGCAGAAGCTTGGCTCCAGGTACCTGAGCACTAATGATGGAACCATCCTCTAAGTACAAAGGACAGAGCAGAAGAAAAAAGCTGGAGATGCCAAAGAAAATGATTACTCATGTCACAATTTTGCACTAGGCCGGCCAGTTAATATTAATTCTTGCCAGAGTTTCTGGAGGTCCAGACCTAGGAGACAGTGGAATAGAAACTAGTAAAAGGTTACTACAATTCTATGCAACAATAAGCACGGATTGAGTACTATATGCAACTGGCATATAGTGGGTACTCAATCATTTTCAGCAATATCCATATTCAATGCATATTCAGGAAGTGGTAAAGTGAAGGACCTAGACACAATCGTAGGAACAAACAATGGGGTTCAGCAACAAGAAACACAGCCAGTGAAACTCAAAATTAATATAGTGACTTCCTTTAAATATAAAAGACAGTGATGCAAGATTGGCAATTGAAGTAGCTTCTTATGGAAACCTCCAAATGAAAACAATGCCAGTCGGTCGGGTGCGGTGGCTCATACCTATAATCCCAGCACTTTGGGAGGCTGAGGAGGGTGGATCATCTGAGTTTAGGAGTTCAAGACCAGCCTAGCCAACATGGTGAAACTCCATCTCTACTAAAAATACAAAAATTAGTCAGGTGTGGTAACATGAGCCTGTAATCCCAGCTCCATGGGAGATTGAGGCAAGAGAATTGCTTGAACCCAGGAGGTGGAGGTTGCAGTGAGCTGAGATCACACCACTGCACTCCAGCCTGGGCAACACAGCAAGACCCTGTCTCAAAAAAATGAAGAAGAAGGAGGAGAAGAAGAAGAAGGATGAGGAGGAGGAGGAGGAGGAGGAGAAGAAGAAGAAGAAGAAGAAGAAGGAGGAGGAGGAGGAGGAGGAGGAAGGGAGGAGGAGGAGGAGGAGGAGGAAGAAGAGGGAGAAGGAGAAGAAGAAGAAGAAGGGGAGAAATACCCAACCTAAACTTTTTCTGAACTGAAACAGAATGTTGAACATCACACATTATAGCAAATAGCAATCAAGGCAGAAAACCAGTCCCCAAATCTAGAAGGCATGTGTGCAGCAAAGCCCTGGCTGAAGGAACCCTGATGTGCTCCAGCCCACAAAAAGCACATTTCAGTCTCCTGCTTTCATGATCTGCCACTAAAGGTGGGGAGGACATGAATGAAAACAATGTGTTAGAGGGTAGAAAGGTTTATGGAAGAGTTGGCTTCAGGGACCAGACTGTCTAACTCCAGACTCTGCACCCAAGATTCTTCAGGCCCTGTTTTGGGAAGGAACTCTTCATTAGAACAGCAGATATCGCTTTGTCTTGAAACACTCCCTCTGAGAAGAACAAGAAGAGGACCAGGTTTGCTCCACAGAGCTGGAGTGATTTCATGGGACTTTTATGGCAAGATGCACCTGGAGCCGAGCAGATGTGGAAAACAAAGAAGGCAAATTCACCCTAGAGGAATCTCCTTAGGATACACCATGACAGCCAGATGGGCCATAAGGGCCCTATGGCATGCTTAATACTTCCTTTTTAGTGGCAGAAGCCTCAGTGCTATCTGATAGAATTTTCTGTGAGGTCTGCAGTTCCTCTCTCCAGGTACAGGGCTTCTATCTATGGAATTCTTGGATGTTTTCTCTAAAGCCTCAGTTCAAGTCCAATGCTGTTTCTTTTGTCTTATTGGTCTTGCTGCCTTTGATATAAAGGGCTTCCATTGAACATCTTGTGAAAGAATGTCACTGGATGAGACATTAGAAACCCACAGAGTCAGCCTGCTTTTAGGAAATGTGGATCTGTCTGTTTAGAGAGAAATTGGTAGAAATGCACATCTACCCACTTACTCCTGCTGAATTGCTTCTAATCTGCTTCTCCAAACCACATTCACTTAGGACAGCCTTGAAGCACATCTTCAAATCCCCAGATATCACGTATCAGAAGGCCAACTATAATTCCCTAACCATCAGACTAAAGCCGCAATTTAAAAAGGCTAAAAAATCACTTCAGGCCAAAGTTGGTGGGAATCCCAATACTGGCACAGATACTAAACGCATTTGACTTTCACTCCTCCTCTGCAATCGGGAATGTGGTGGTCAAACCCAAATTTGATCTGACTCACTTTAAACTCAAGCCAATTGTTCACTAGTCATTCCAAATAATAACAGAGCAAATAACTCCCTGAAGGATGCCAAGCCCTGGAGCGACAACGCATCAAAGAGGTTTGCTGATCTTGCAGTTTACCCACCTGCAGTGCATCAGGCCCACTCCCTTGGGCCCCACAGCAACTCACAAGTTTCTCAGGCTCTTGAGAGGAGCTAAGGGGTTGGATCCAACCTGGGTGGGACCAGGCAGCTGTGTCTTCCCTGGGGAGACCTTTACCCTTGGATATATGGAAGGGTCCTTTAGGGTAAGAAAGAAAGACAATGTGTACTCAGCTTGACCTTTAATTGGTACACACTAAGTTCCCCAGGATTATTTGTTCCCATCTAAACAGCACATCCTTTGCAGGGACAAAGATTTGTATTTGTTTGTTTGCTTTATGAGATGTTTGTTTGTTTGCATTTTTCCAGTGCTGGCTCTTTTATGAGCATTCATAACATTAATTTACTTAGCATTTTTTATGATTCTAATTTACCCATATCAAGCTAAATAAATTGAATTTCCATCTTAATTGGCTCATTTGGTAGAATCAAGTGCACATGTTAACATGTGCATAGCTGTTAAGACATATTGCATGCATCAATAACACTGTTAAAAAGCAGGACACCCAATTACACATCTAACTATTTTTAAAAGTTACATCAGAGAAACTGTAAAGGTGTATCAGGGTGCTAATAGTGGAGACTATTTTAAGAATTATAAGTAAGTTTTCTTTTTTTATAAAATTTGAATATCTTGTACCACGAACATGTATGTTTGTAGAATGGGAAAAATAATGTGTTTCTTCAGGTACATTTGTGATTTCCTAATAAGCAACCTCATAGTGGAAAAAAAATCTTTCATTATTTTTCACATCGTTAAAATTAATCAAACTTTTCACACATTTGACCTGCATTGAGCTATATTTGAGAGTCTGCATATTCCCAGAGACATTATTCAATAATGAAACGTATATTGTAAATAAGAAAAGATAATGGGAAGAAAGGCTTTATTTTATTGTTTCAAGATATAAGCATAGACACGTGTTAAAAGTAGCCTAATAAACTACCCGTTTCTCTCCTCTAGCAGCTTCAGGCTGGCTCATTTGAATCCCTTGAAACATATCTAAAGAAATACATTGCACAGAGAGGACAATTTGTTTTTGTAATAAATATTTTTTGAGGAGCTGACTTGACCCTTGAAAACAGGTTCTTTCAAGATGCAAGATATGTTTTTTAAGTCAACGATCTGATGTTCATAAGCTCACAAATGAGGGTCACCATATGTTAAAACCTTAGAGATGATTCTGCTACTGGGTACAATGATCCCATGGCTATGTCTTGAAAAAAGCCATATTCACATCAAATAGGAAAGCCATTATGAAAACACTGTTCTAAAGTTTTGTGTGGTTTCTGCTACAGTTTGGATGCTTGTCCCCACCAAACCTTATGAGGATATTTGATTTCCCAATGTTGGAGGTGATGCCAGATGGGAAGAGTTTGGGTCATGGGAGTGGATTCCCTCATGAGTAGATTAATGCCCTCCCTGGTGTGGTTTGGGACGGGGGGTGAGTGAGTTCCCACTCTTAGATCCCCTGGGAGCTGATTGTTAAAAAAGAGTCTGGTACCTTCCTGTCTTTCTTGCTTCCTCTCTTTCTGTGTGATGCCTGCTCCCATTTACCTTCTACCTGAGTGGATGCCATCTGGGGCCTTCACTAGATGCCCAATCTGGAAACTTTCAGCCAGCAGAATCATAAGCCAAATAAACCTTTTTTCTTTATACATAACCCAGCCTCAGGTATTCCTTTATAACAACAGAATACAGACTAAGATAGCTTCTATTTGTTTTAGCCTGAGTGAGGATTTTCTCTGTTACCTAAGACTGTTACCACAATATGCTCCTTATTAATTAAATCTGGACTCTGAAGCAAAAAGCCCTGGTTCTTTCTCTGGGCAGCCCAATGTCTTCAAGGAAGTCACAAAGATGGATGATTCGTGGTCTAGTTCCATTATGGTATGGAAGGAAAGAGTCTAATGCAGTTATAGAAGTTAAAATGTGAAAGTAGGGAAGACTCTAACACTAAGTCAACATATTACATGTATCTTTTTCATATTAAGAATGAAGTTTTCTAAACACTTTTCATTAGCTTTTAAAGCAAATGAAGAAGGCAACATTTGGATCATTGACACCTTCTCAGAGAAAGACCCCAGCAGAAGCACTGGGAAGGAGGCCCAAGTGCAACATCTGGCCAGGGTCTTTTTACGCTTAAGGGAACTTCAGTGAAGTCAATAGCAAATCAGGTGGTGTCCGCAATTTTCTTTCATAAATAATCATACATTGTAAATATTATTTGGTGAAAGATATAAGTTTTAGAAGATTTTGCATATAGCAAGAAGCATTACTGACAATGATCCTCATTGTTTTTATTAAGCTATGGACATCATGACTGGAGAGTTCTGATTTGTCTCATGTTCCCTCAAGTTTGTTGAATTAAACTGTTGTGGCTTGCTACTCAAAGAGAGGTAGCCAAGCCAGCAGCACTGCAGTCACCTGGGAACTTGATAGAAAAGCAGACTCTGAGATTTCATTGGAGACCTACTGAATTTTGGCAAGAACCTTGGGTGACTGGTAAGCACATGAAAGTTTGAGAAGCACAATTATCCAGCTATCATGTAAATGAACTGCTGCTAGCCAATTACTAAGGGTTAGATTTAGTGAGAATAACCAATTCAAAAAAAGTGACATGTAGCTTCTAAGACACTTCAGAAGGAACTATAACATGATCTGAAGTAAAAGAAAGCATGCCTGTTTCAGTTTAGCCTCATTTAAGATGTCTTCCTGCTATTTTTTTTTTTTAGTATGACTCATTTCTTTTTCTTCATTCCTGTCACACATCTTACCTCCTCCTCACTTTGTCAGTTAAACTTACCTTCAGGCATCTGAGGCAATCTCTGGGTGTCCTGAGAAAATGACAATAACAACAGCAGGATTGGGGAACCAGAAAGGCAGAACTTGCCCCACTGACTTTATTAAGTTCAGTTCATGTTCAGTATAACAATTTGGAGCTTATAGACGTTACATCGTGACCATTGACCTCTACCATCAACCTATGAGGTTGGCAAAATAAGTAACATCATCATCATTTCTCACTTACAGCTAAAAAACCTAAGATTCCAGGAGATTCAGTAACACATTCAACAGCCCTTACCAAACAGCAGGTGGACTGTGGTGAAATGCTGGTTCCTGACTCCAAATCTTAACTCCTTCCCTGGACTGAAACCTCTATCAGCAGGGGTCAGAGAGAATGTGGTTATGAGCATCACTAAGGTCAGCAATAAGGTGCCTGTCTCTTGGACTGGGAGTCTCCTGTATGCAAAATGCTCTCCTAGACCTTATGGGAAAGCATAAGGTCAAAGAGTCTGTATTGGAGACTTTGCCTGCCCAACCCCCAGGCCTTGAGCATGATCACATGCTCCATGCTCCATATGTTTCCTTCCAGAAGAAAGGATTTTCAATCTGCATTTAGAAAGAAGGAAGAAAATGGTATGAGCATGTGGAGGGGTGAGACCTTTCAAGAAGCATGGAATTCCACCTAGGATTTTGCTTGTATGTTTGTTGCAGATGCCAAGTGGGCATGAGAAAGAAAAGCAATTCAGGAGGGGGAAGAAGTGAGAACATGCATCTGGTGCTGCTTCACCTTGATCATTATTTTCACCTTCCTGCTCAAACACTCCCAGCAATCAGACTGTATGTTCAGTACTTCATATTGATTTTCTCCATTACTACTTAGACGTCAGTCCTAGAAGGTAAGTATGTGCTCCCATGTTAAAGATAAAAACATTGAAATAAGGAAGACCACAATATTTGCTCATGGTCACAGAGCTACTAAGAAGTGTAGTACTTTATATCTCAATATTTTGGACCTTGTAGCTCAAATATTGAGCCACCAAGGCTACCGTTTCTTCTTTTTTTTTTTTTTTTTTTTTTTTATTTTTTTATTTTTTTTGAGACAGAGTCTTGCTCTGTTGCCCAGGCTGGAGTGCAATGGCGTGATCTCGACTGACTGCAAGCTCTGCCTCCCGGGTTCATGCCATTCTCCTGCCTCAGCCTCCCAAGTAGCTGGGACTACAGGCCACCACGCCCGTCTATTTTTTTTTTTTTTTGTATTTTTTAGTAGAGATGGGGTTTCACCGTGTTAGCCAGGATGGTCTTGATCTCCTGACCCCGTGATCCACCCACCTCGGCCTCCCAAAGTGCTGGGATTACAGGCGTGAGCCACTGCGCCCGGCCAAGGCTACCTTTTCTAATGTAGAAAAGGTAGTATCATCTGTATCCAAATGCCCTGTCATATGTCCAGGCTCCTTGATTCCACCTCTTAAATCAGAACCACTGAAGATGGGCTCCAGGCAGCTGGCACCTACACATGACCCTAGTTAATCTGATAAACATTGAAGACAGGCAACTGCTTCTGTAGGTTATTTGACCTCTAACTGTACATACATTGGACTTGGGGTTTGACATGAGAGACAAATGGGAGATAAAATCAATTTATTAGCCTAAGAAAGATGGCATTATATTACCGAGGAATAAACTCAAACCAGGAATTTTAAGACTTTTGTTTTCATATCTGTATGTCATTGAATGTGGCCCCCTTAACTTCTCTAAGCCTGCATTTCTGTATCAATTTTTTAAAAATCCCACTCAGTCTACCTGAGTAGAGTTACAAAAATATGATGAAAAAATAAATGTGAAACATTCTGAGAAAAAGATCTTATAGCTACATAGAAATTATAATGAAAATAATGCTTCAAATGACTAGCTTTGTCACTTTGAATAACATGGTTTGTTAAAGAAGAGGTAAGTAAGGTTTTCTGCATTCTGAAGGTAGTCTTGAATCAGAAACTATGAAAAGGTTAAAATTATCAAGGTGAAATATGATTAGGAAGACACTCTAGAGAACTGGCAAGCCTATATGACATTTGGAATGAAGAGAGTGAAGGAAAGAGAGTGGGAGAAGTTTCTGGAAGTTCAAAGTTGAGCATGAGAATGCTTGGGCTTAAACAGGAAATTGGCACCAGGTTGTTTGGTAAGGTGAGGGGACTGGGCATAGAACACAGACGGTCAAGGTGGGTGGAACAACATGGGCAAAGAGAATGAATGGCATTTAGAGCTGCCTATTTATTTTCTCGCTCATTTGCCATCTTCAATGGTTCTATGCTAAATACGCTAGGGTTCTTGAGAGAATGAGAGATAGCCTCTGCCTTAACAGGGTACATAGGTTGGATGGGGTGGGGCTGGTGTCAAATGGTGAGAAAGGAGGAGCTGAAGTCACTATAAGGGGTGACGAGGAAACTTTGAAGAAAAGAGAAGGGGAGAAATACAGCTCCACCTAGAGGGGCATTTGCCTTGGAAAACCTTTAGTGCCATCAATTTCTGACTCAAGATTTCATCCAAATTCCACAGCTGAAGTACAAGGATTTGCCTTCTTTTCCTTCATGTATATGTTTTCATTAAAGGACACTCTTCTCGTCTGGTATAAATTTTCCTGAAAAGGACATCTACAGTGAGTGCCATGTCTTAAAAATTGTATTGATTCTAAATAAAACTCAGTCTGAATTCTTAAGATGTCACTTCCAATAATTTGTTTCTGCTACATTATGTGGCAAATGTGAAATGAAAACATGAAGGAATTAGGAGTTCAATTTCTCTTCCAGAATAAACAGCATTAAAGGAATTAACAGACATAATGCTTTTGAAATAGATGTTGGGCACCATTTAGCCTTTTGTGAGCTCCACTTTCCTTTTTCTCATAAAAATGTGATCCCTTTGTCATTGGAACTGCTTAGGGCAACAGTTGTACATATCTTATTCTAACTTGTGTTGTAGTAATTAGTGTTTTAATATTCTTACATATATATTGAATAGATCATTAGCCGCTTGAAGACATATTTGTCCTGTGTCCCTCATCATACCACCTACCATAGAGTATGGCAGTCACTATCCATAAAAGTCTGGTAGGGATAAAAATAAAATAACAGGAAGTCCTTTACTTCAATCTCCTCCTCCAAATAGAATTGTGCCCGAATGATTTCCTTCAGTATTCATTGAAAAAATATTAAAAATGTAAGTCTAGAGCTCATTAGAGAGAATCTTCCTTCAATTCTCTTCAGATTTGAGAATTTTCCTTGCGAAAGAGTTAAAGCTCAAAGAACAGTTGTGACAATACTGAGGCATTTGGAGAGGAGAGAGGAAGGCAGGAAACTGAAATATTTGGAAATAAATGTACACATTTGGAAGATGAGGGGAAAAAAAGCAAAACAAAATGTGAAAAAAGGAGTGCCCAAAGAAATTAGGAAAACATTAAGATAATAACATATCAAGGAGGTTACAGTATGAGATAATCATAAAAGGTTGGGGTTAGCAACCTGTGACTTTTAAAGCATCTTTTCCAGAGATGGTTGAGGGTATAATGGATTTTAATTGAGATCTCCTTTAAATACATTTCTAATAAAGAATTTCACAAGTTCACACCACTTACCAAACACAAAGTATTAGATATTGTCGAACCATAGAGACAGACACCATGTGCTATTTCTTAAACATGCTACATTATCTAGCACAATGTAGTATTAGGCATCCAACATACATACAATAAATATTGTTAAACTGGCTGCCCATAGGAGCAAGAAAAATTGTATTGTTGGAGTAGGACCCCAAGAGGATGTGATGGAGATGAGTAACTCTAGCTGCACCGCTACATTGATACTGGGAAGCTGAGAAGAGAATGAGGTCAACACATTGCAGTGATGAAAATGTTGGCTGACGCTTAGCCAGGGTCTTGAGTCAAAAAAGAAAAGGGAAAAATACCACTGAATCAGTAGAGAGGGCATTGGTGTTGAAAACACCAGCTAGGAAGGTCCAAGTTTCCAAGAATGCCAACATATGGGCAGACATTCCTGGTATATCTGTACATAGAGAAATGTATACCATTATAGCAAGAGGGAATTGGGCAAGACGTTCTGGGACCTGTGGGTAGGAAATAGTGGCAACAGAATTAATAGAGAAATGACAGAAAGGAGGAGAAATAGGTAAACATAAAAGCAGGAAGAAAAGGGAGCAAAGGGTTAGAGACCCAGAATGCTATTTGTGTTTTAAAATGATGTTTTGGCTTTTGCTAAGAGCAATTCTTAGAATTAAGAGCCCAATTGTCAGTTACTAGGACTCAGTTCTCTCAAGATTAATATACAGAAATTGATTTTTTGTTACACCATGTGTGAAGTTAAAAAAAATCTAAGAATTTTATTTTTAGAAAACTGGATATGATGTTTTTTCTATTTGAGATATCACTTTATCCAAACCACTATGAAAAAAAAATGGTTCAATAAATAAAGCCTAGAAAAATGAATTAATTTTATTTCTAAAAATATCTCAAACATGAAGGAGTCATTGTATTCCTTGTCCACCCTGAAGAAATAGGGATTTGTGGTGAATGTGATCTACATAATTAAGTCCACAATATTACCATGTTTATAATACCCTCTGATAAGATTTCAGCATAGCTACCCTTTTAAGCTACTGTTTTAATCTCTTATTTACTAAATGCCAAAATAGAAAAAAAAAAAAAAAAGAGGCTTGTTATATTTTACAATCTAGAAATATTTTAATGACACCATGAAAACTCTGCCGCACACTAGACTGGCTTGAAGTGGATGGAAAAATTGCCCAGTGGGTGGAAACTTGAATTATCCATAAACATCAGAAGGAAAGACAACTTTCCATGAGGCCATGGCCCAAATTCCACTTAAGCCAATTGACTCCGGATGGAAAAAAGCAAGCCTAGCTCATAAAAAGAAGGTTCATATTTGAGTATCATCTTACCTCCCCTCCCACAGCAGTGACATGACCTCGTGCCAGAAGGAGACAAAATCTCTTCGATATTCATTTAGAAAAGAAACCAGAGGAAAAAACATTCCTCACCCTTGTGAAGAAGCCCAACTCAACATCACTAGCAAAGCCATGGAACAAAGGCCATTGGAGGGCTCCCACTCAGCCTCATGCTCCAGAGAAAAGCACATCTCAAACTGGGCCGAGTTGCACTCAGGTGTGGAGGACGTTTGCACTCATCACATTGGGTGGTTTCAGTCTGGACACCTCCTTCCGGAGAGAAGTCAGGAACAACTCCCCATATCATTATGCTGCCATATTAAAAGGCATAATTGTTTAGAGAACTGGAATTTGTATTCTGAATTCCGACTTCAGGCCTTCAATCTATTGTTAATTTATCACACCATTTTCAATGAGCCAGGTAAACTCAGTTTTGTGGGAAAGTTTTGAATGGTAATTAAAAACACCACAATGGGAAGATGATCAGAATTCATGTGAGAATGCCATGTAAGTGAGAAAGCAAAAACATCTTCAAAGGAAAAATAAAATATTTGAAGTTAAAATATTTGATATCTATGATTGATTTTATTTAAAAAAATGATTCAGCTATCTGGGGATCTTATTTCTCTCTGTTGTTTTCAACGACTAGGTTTTATGAAATTTTAAACCAGGCCATTGACTTGACTGAAATTTTAAAAAAATGAAAATGCTCATTAAAAAGAAATGTAGATCTTGTTATATGTTGCTATATGTGAAGCCCAAATAAGGCACGTGGAAAATATCAATAAATTAATAAGTTTATTATTCCAAATCTCACGATCTTATGGAAAGAGGCCTAAAAAAACAGAGAATTATATATAATACATATAATACATTAGACTATAAGTATAGTTAGGTATACCTTTTTACTCTAATTCTCTACAATATCTCATTTAAAGTCAGATAATTAAAAAGTTATGTATTTAATAGTGCTTTTATTTATCTCAAGCTCTAGCTTTGAGAATATAATGCATTTGCATCCAGAAGTAAACAGCTGGAACACAGCACCTAATGCTGTTATATGTGACTTCAGGTGGGAGTTCCTTATAGTGGCTTTTCACTAAATGCAGAAAAAGATGTCTAAAGGGAACCAGTGAGCAGTGGCAGAAAAAAGATCACCTTCTATGTATTTAAAGTACAATTAGAGAACGAGAACTTAAGGCCCAAGTTTCTTAAAGCACAAAAGAATGGCATTAGAGTTTTTTTTTTAAAAAAATACAAGTTTTAAAACTCTCACCTTCTAATTTAAATGAAAGAGTACAAATACTGCCTGTCTGAAATAACTCATGTCCCAAAGGAAGAAAAAAAATTCAAATTTCCTCTGAATTTAACTGGACTATATTTTTTAAAAGACTTGGCCTTTAAAGTGCATAATTTACTTAAAAAGAAACATAATGAAGATGGAAAACACAGCTTTATTTTCTGCATCGGGAGACTTCTGTTTTGTTTCATTGTCAGTACCTTTTAATATTCCTACATATCAACGCATTCCCAGATAATTAAGGGGCTAACATGGGCCCTGCTGCCCTGCTGTTTCATCAATTCCACATTTGCCTAAGATCATAAAATTGCTTCATTATGTTATTAGTTCAAAAGTTCTTTTTGGTAATTCCTGAATCTCCTCCCATACCCCTCTCTCCAGCACACACACACACACACACACACACACACACACACGCACATGCACACATCACCCCTTTCTCAAGCTGCTAAAGCAAAATGCCTGATAACTCTTAACATGAGAGATGCTCAAGGACTGGAGCTTTAATGTTCTCTCCTCTTAGGAACCCTACCCCTCCTATTTTCTGAATGTGTCCCCAAACTTACAAAGCAGCTCTTAACAAATACAAGGGTGAGTTAACACTAGAGTGTATATAAACTGCATGTGTGTGTTCCTGTGTGTGTGCGTTGTGTTGTGTTATGTCATGGAGAAAGGGGTGTGTGTGTGTATGGAGAGGACAGAGAAGGCTTCACTTTACATCTATTAAGTAAGAAAGGAGTTGAATATATTCCTCTCAAAAAATACTTTCTTAACTTATTAGAAACAACAACTCAGAAACTCTAAAAATCTAGTAAATTAGTAACAAATATATCCTAAATTTATGTGGGTCAAATTAAAAGTTTAAGGGGTCTATGTACAGGGCAGTTCTTTAAATTTGCATTCAAACGAGAGACGGGACTTCAGGTGTGTCTTCCAAACTTCGGATCTAACCATTTCTGGAACCATTCCTGGGCTGTCAGGTGGGAAGACGGGTGCCAGTAGTTCTGTGAGAGACGTTCCATGTCAGCTAGTACTGGGAGGAACAAACCCCCACAGCTTACCTAGAAATGCCAGCTAAGAGTCATGGGCTGGCGGGCCCTGGGGCAATCAGAGAACCAGAGAGAGGTTGGGAAAATGAGAGCTGCTTGTTCAGGCCGCCGTACTTTCTCTCCAACTACCCAGCCAGAGACACACCTACTAAAGCTCCAGGTTTTACAAAAAGCAAAGATGCACTCTCCAGCCCACCCTGGCTTGCTCTCCAGCTGGTAGCTGGAACACGGTCCAAATGCACGCTTAACATCACAAAAACTTCTTTCCTTTCACTTACCTAAGCACACCCTAACTAACCTAACCTGAAACCCCCAAAATACGCCTCCCTTAGCCTCTGGAGCAAGTCAGTTTTGAAAGCAGTCCTATCAGCAAAGACACCAGGCAGCCTCTCTCACTCCTACTACCATCATCTGCTGGTACCCAGAAAAGTGGCACAGGGTGAAGGCAAATTCGATCGAAGAGCCCTTCGAGAAATCGCACATTCCTCTCACTTACTTTGAGTTGCAAACGTCCCCTCTGGCGCTCAGTCTGCCTTTGTTGCAAGGGGCGAGGTTGTTAAGGCTGAGTCCAGGTACCCGGCTCGCTGCAGCTCCTGCTTGGTCTGCTGCTGCTCTCCCCGCCTTCTGGACGGATGACTCACTGGTCTCTTTCTTCCCCTCTCTCCACTTTGGATTTTCCTCTGCTCTGGGGCTCTCTTGGCGGGATTTTTGGACTGGAAGGCGGGGAACCTGATCCTGCCTTTGACTCAATTACGCCCTGACAGGGAGGGAACGGAAGGGAAATGGAGAATGGGAGGGATGAGAGGAGCGGGCCAGGAGGACGCAGGCTGGGCGAGGGAGGGAGAGCGCTTTGCACTCGAGAGCTGATTGGGAAGCTTATTAAAAGCAGAATACTCCAGGGGCAGTCTCTCCCCGCGGAGCAAGAAAGAAAACGGATTTGAACCAAGAGGCCATGAGATGGTACCTTATTTTGTTTCTAGCAGAGACCAAACACAACCTTTCTTTTCCAAACTCCACCCATGATCTATTCTTCAGATGAGTGCAAAGCCACTTTGCCAAATAAGATATTTTAAATGGACAATTGATGGCATTTTAGGTTACAGTTTTGGCCCCCCACAATCCTTTAATGATATTCAGGATGAAAAAGCACTCTCTTCAAACCAGCCTCTTCTTCTACCCACAAAAGCCCTCCCTATACACAGAGGCAGTTACTCAGCTGTCAGTCACATCTCACCTGCAAAGCACAAAATGTACAAAGTACTTTTCCTCAATTGTCACAAAGAGTGACAGACGTCTGAAAGTTCCCAATTAAGTGCTACTTACCTTTAGGGAGAGCTCTTTCCTTTTTTGGTTTCCTTGGCGACTTTAGCAACCTATTCAGTAACATGCTTTTGACACCCAAGAATTTAGAGGATTCGTCAATGTAGCTCAAACTCTGAGGTTTGTAAAACTTGGAGGCTGGGCTTTGCATCTCTGGAATTTTCATTTCATTCAATTGAGGAAAGATGCTAAGGCAAGGCATAGGTAAATATTTATGACATAGATGAGATAAAAGTATTGTGTAAAAGGATTAAGACGTATTACACAAATTCACCCAAACATTTTCAAAATATAAATTTCAACATTTTCTGCCACTTATCAGCTTTTCCTGCTCCTTGGCTAGTTCCTTTTACCTACTTTTACAGCTCAGCTTATCATTTGATGGTGTCCATCCCAAATTGCTTGTAAAATAGACTCGCATTTTTCATAGTTCTGAGGTTACATCCCTTCATTTCAATTTGACAAGTATTTATTAAGCAACGTATTTACTTGGAAGTATTCTTAAACCCCCAAACTAGCAGCATTGTCTTGTGGCAAGTAGTTTTTAGGGACTTGGGGCTC
Source organism: Rhinopithecus roxellana (assembly GCF_007565055.1). Taxonomy (NCBI): domain Eukaryota; kingdom Metazoa; phylum Chordata; class Mammalia; order Primates; family Cercopithecidae; genus Rhinopithecus; species Rhinopithecus roxellana. The sequence goes on along the minus strand of NC_044554.1, from coordinate 55,800,949 downwards.
TTATATTGACTGCTACCTGTAGAAATGTCCCTTGGAGAAGTTAGCTGGAACCAAAGAGGTGGCTCTACAAACTCAATCAAGCAGTCAATCAAGCTTTTCAAAAGGAACAGCATCAGAGATGCACTTACACACGTACAGTTTATCCCCCTTCCCAAAACCTTTGTACACATACCACATACAATTCTCAAATGAAATAACTAAAAAAGGAAGCTGTGTTCCTTTCTTCTATACACAGGCTTCAGGTTACCTATTTTCCTTTTGTGATTCCACTTCCGTATGAAGAAAGCATTGTTTGTTTTAATCGGATTTCACCTGTATAAAGTGTGGAGGAATGCACATTGTCATTTTTATTAGTATTTTGCCCAGTCCCTTTACAGAAAAAGATGTCTCAGCATTCTATTAACACTCCACAGGGGCAAAATTTCTAAGGCATTGAACAAAGAGCTATCCATTTTCTTTCTGTTCTTCAGCTTTATTTTAACATATACAAATGTAACATACAGCTAGCTACCAGTTAGGTGAACAATGCTGGCTTGATTGAGGTGCTCTCTATAGGGCTGATAAAGTATGCAGGAGATTCCTATGATTTCTACTCAATTACATATGTTATATCAAAAATATCACCCTTTATTCAGATAGGTATATACTAAAATTGCATACATCAGTGATTATCAATTGGGAGCAATTTTGCCCTCCAGGAAAAGTGAATAATGTCTGGAGATAGTCTTGGTTGTCGCAAATTGGGGGAAGAGGTTGCTCTGGCATCTAGTGGGTAGAAGCTGGGGATGCTGTTAAACATCATACAATGCATAGTTAAACATCATACAATGCTTACTGCACAGGCAAAGCAGCCCCAGTGGCTGCTGGCTATCCACCTTTATGGTCATTTCCTGATTGTATGCTAAACTAGGGGTAGTTTATTCATGAGTTTTCCTGGAAAGGGGTGGGCAGCTCCCAGAACTGAAGGTTCCTCCCCTTTTTAGACCATATATGGTAACTTCCTGACATTGCCATGGCATTTGTAAACTGTCCTGGTGCTGACAGGAGTGACTTTTGGCATGCTAATATGTTATAATTAGCATATAATGAGCAGTGAGGACAACCAGGGATCACTCTCCTGGCCATCTTTGTTTTGGTGGGCTTTGGCTGCCTTCTTTACAACAAGCTGTTTTATCAGCAAGTTCCTTATGACCTGTATCTTGTGCCAACCTCCTATCTCATCCTGTGACTTAGAATGTCTAACCTCCTGGCAATGAAGGCCAGTAGGTATCAGCCTTATTTTAACCAGCCCCTATTCAAGATGGAGTTGCTCTGGTTCTACCGCCTCTGACACCTCCACAACAAAGAATTATTTGGCCCAAAATGTTAACAGGGCTGAGGTTAAGAAAACCTAATGTTATTCACCATGGTATTTTTAAAATGCAAAGACAGATTAAAGAGAGTTTGTTTTTTTTTTAATAAATAGAAATTTATGAGATTGAGATTAGTCATAATTTAATTCAATCCAGCATTTTCATGAAAGTTGAAGTAGAATATGTTTTTTAATACACAGTGAAATACTCAATTTCAAATCCAAATTTCATTCTAGGGCATAGTCTAGGGTCTATTGATTCCAGAGTCCAAGTGATTTCATTCATTAGGCTAATATCCTTTAAGCACTTAAGTCTTTAGCTTAATAGAACCATGAAGAAAAACTGTTGACAATCCCTATTCTCAGATAGCTTATGTTGTTGTTCTTTCTTTTTCTTTTTTTTTTTTTTTTGAGATGGAGTGTCACTCTTGTTGCCCAGGCTGGAGTGCAATGGCGTGATCTTGGCTCACCTAGGTTCAAGCAATTCTCTTGCTACAGCCTCCCGAGTAGCTGGGATTACAGGCATGTGCCACCATGCCCGGCTAATTTTGTATTTTTAGTAGAGATGGGGTTTCTTCATATTGGTCAGGCTGGTCTCAAACTCCTGACCTCAGGTGATCCACCCACCTTGGCCTTACAAAATGCTGGGATTATAGGTGTACTACACCACTGTATCAAGCCCTATGTTGCTGTTCTTAATGAGTCAATTAAAATTTTTTAATAGATGTGATAAGTAACATGAAAAAATAAGGCAATGATGGAAGATAAAGTGTCAATTTGGGGGAGAAAAGTCTCATTGGGATGATATTTGACAGAAGACTTAGAAGAATTGAGGCTGCTGGCCAAGTAAATATTTGGGGGAAGAGCTTGTAGGCAAAGGCATCAACAAAGGCAAAGACTCTGATGTCTGACCTTGCCCCAAGTTTTTTGGGGAAGAAAAGGAGGCACCATGGCAGGAACTCAGTGAGAGGAGGCAGGCATTAAGGGAAGTAATGGGCCAGATCACCTAAGACCTTTGTCCACTGTAAGGAATTTCATTTTTGCTCTGAATGAGGTGGGACGCCATGAAGAGTGACTAAACCTGACTCTGGTTTAAAACATCCTCTCTGCTGTGTTGAATAGAGCACAGGAGGATGAGGATAGAAGCAGAGAGCACAGTAGGAGGCTACTACACTAACCCACTCCTCAAAAGTCTTCCCCTTGTTCCTGTTTCTTGTGCAAAATAATCAACTCCAAACTTGCTCTTTAGTACTTTCTCTGCCTACGCAAGCTCCTGTCAGCAGTATCTTTGGTTTGCTAATGTCAGCTCTCAGCCTCTCCAGGTGTAATGAACATGCCCCTTGCATGAGTGTTACCAGGCCAAAATATAACTAATGCAAGGTGATTTGAAATCACAGAAATTATAACATGTCCCAAGGGTATTTTGAAAATGAGGTTGCTGATTTTGCAGTGGCAAATGCAAGGAGCAGTGTGATCAGCATGAAGTTAAAAAAGGTGAAGGAACCTGATGAAAAATTTGTCAGCTTGTCTCTTTGATTGCCTACTTGACAGGACGTTTAGAATTCTTAATTGCCACTCCAGGTTCTTCAGTATCCCTAGAATGTAAAAGTACAATTCATCAAACTTTCACAGCATTCTAGAAGCCCCATTAATACATCTCTCTCCCTCTCTCTGAAATATTTGAAAGGTATTAAAAACAAACCTTTTACTTTGTTTTTTATTGATGTGGCAAGATTACAAAATTTACTTCTATATTAGATATATTTTCATAATAATTACGATTTTTCATTAAAAAACATAAAGATGGCTTAGAAATTCTAGGAATTTATCTCACAAACAACACAAGTGGATAGTCAATGCTTCAAAGTCTTCAAGAACGGAAGTCTTCTTATCTTTTGACTCGGCACTTTCAAATTTGCAGCCCAATGCTCTTTAATATGATTTCAAGGAGCTCCAATCATATTTGGCTTAAAAAGTTTAAAATAGACCGAAATTATAGTGCAGAATAGGTCAGCTTCTCTAGTCACATAGCCACATAGACTATGTCAGCACAAGGAAGAGGTAAACAGAATTTGGGAAGCAAACAAAGCTTGCTACAATTTCACCCTAAAAAGTTATAAATTTGGACTTTATCAGTGTCTTATGAATCTAAGCAGCTTGACTTAAGACCCTCAATCTTGTCTTTTTTGCCAAGAACTGCTAAAATCAAGGTTCTGAAAGAGCAGGTCTTAGACAATGACCTCACTCAGACTTACACAGAAAACTAGACCTGAAATGTCAAAAGAAGTTTGATCACACATTACAAGAAAACCAAATATACAGAGCAAAATATAAAATGAACATGGATGAAAAAGTCTTTAACAAATATCATTATATCAATGTGATTAATGTATAAAAAGTGTAATACTATGCATCATATTGGATATTTATTTCAGGAGTGCAAGTTTGGTTTTACATGTAAAAAGTAAAATTCATATTTAAAGATTAAGCAGGGGGAAAAGGGAATACATTAATATATATAGGAAAAGCATCTGACAAAATTCAACATCCATTCATAATTTAAAATTCATCAACTTAAGAATATGAATGACTACTCTTGTTCTGATGAGAGATATCCACAGAAAGCTAAAGGATACTTAATAGGAAAAGTAAATGCTTTCTACCTAAAATCAAGAACAAGGCAAGAATGGCCACTCTTACCATTTTTATTCTATATTAAATGAGAAATATTAGCCAATAAAATAAGTCCAGAAAAAGAAAAAAAAATGAAAAGGAGGGGCATGGTTGACTTTATTTTCAGATAACTTGAGTATATACATAGACATTGATCAAAAATGCACAGAAAAGCTTCTAGAACTAATTTGTGACTTTACTTGGATACAAGTCAATATTATAAAGATCAATTTTATTTCTAATGATGAACAATTATCAAAATATGAAATATTTGGTGGTTTATGCCTGTAATCCCAGCACTTTGGGGGGCTGAGGTGGGCAGATCACGAGGCCAAGAGATCGAGACCATCCTGGCCAACATGATGAAACCCCATCTCTACTAAAAATACAAAAATTAGCTGGGCGTGGTGGCACCCGCCTGTAGTCCCAGCTACTTGGGAGGCTGAGGCAGGAGAATCGATTGAACCTGGGAGGCGGAGGTTGCAGTGAGCCAAGATCGCACCACTGCACTCCAGACTGGCAACAGAGTGAGGCTCCATCTCAAAAAAAAGAAAGAAGGAAAGAAAGAAATACTTAGGGATAACTTTAGCAAAATATTTTCAAGCCTTATTCATTGAAAACCACAGAACATTTCTGAGATAACTTATAAAACACCTAAACATGTTCCGCAATTTGAAAATTTAAGATTGTTATGACATACATTCTTTGTATATTTATCTATAGACTAAATATCATTAAAGCCAAATCCCAGTAAGTGCCTTTATAGAAATTGACAACCTGAAACCAAAATTTATACGGAAGTGCAAAGGACATAGACTAGGCAAACAAAAGATTGAAATAAAAAAAAGCTAGGGGACTCTACTTGGTCTCACTATAAACCTACAATAATCAAGATTATTATACAGTACTGGCATAAAGATAGACTTACAGAACAATAGGAAACAATGGTCAGCTCACAAATAGAAATAAACATTTTTCAATGGGGAAAGGATAGGTTGTCCAGCAAATGATGCTGAAAGAACTGGATATCCATATGGAAAGACATAAACTCTGAGATCATAGAGAAAAATCAACTCAAAATGGATTAAAGGGCTAAACATAAAAGCAAATGCTATAACATTTCTACAATGTAATAAGAGAAAATCTTTGTTATTTTAGGGTAAGCAAAGATTTCTTAGCTAGCATGTAAAAATTACAAACTGTTATTAAAATATTGATAAATTAGACTTCATCAAAATTAAAATTTTACTCTTTGAAAGCCATCATTAAACATAATAGGCCAGGCACAGTGGCTCACACCTGTAATCCCAGCACTCTGGGAGTCCAAGGCAGGAAGATCACTTGAGGCTGAGAACTGGAGACCAGCCTGGGCAACATAGCGAGACCTCATCTCCACAAAAAATAATTTTTTGAAAAAATTAGCTGAGTGTTGTGGTACATGCCTGTAGTCCAAGCTGCTAGGAAGGGTGAGGTGGGGGGGGTCAGTTGAGCCAAGGAGTTCAAAGCTGTAGTGAGCTATGATCACACCACTCCACTCCAATCTGAAGGACAAAGCAAGACTTCATGTCAAAAAAAAAAGAAAGAAAGAAAAGAAGGAAGGAGCGAAGGAAGGAAGAAGGAAGGAAGGAAGGAAGGAAGGAAGGAAGGAAGGAAGGAAGGAAGGAAGGAGGAGGGAGGGAGGGAGGGAGGGAGGGAGGGAGGGAGGGAGGGAGGGAAGGTAGGACATTAATTAATAATCATAATAAGGCAATCCAGAGAATGCAAGTATTCTCGTAATACATGTCTGACAAAGCTAACCGAGTAATCAGAAACCAATCAATCCAACAAAAAATAGGCAAAAGATCTCAATAGACACTTTGCAAAAGAAAATATATAAATGCCAATAAGCATATGAGAAATGCATACCTTCATTTGCCCTGTCAAAGAAAAGCAAACTAAAACTTCAATGAGCTGCCACCTACACACCTACCCAAAGAGCTAAAATTAAAAGGACTGGAAATCCCAAGTGTTGGTAGGAGTGTAAAATAGTACAACCACTTTGGAAAACCATTTGACAGCTTCTTATAAATTAAACGTGCACCTACCATATGATTAGACTTTCCTAGACATATTAGACTGTTCATTCTTAGGTATTTGCTCTAGAGAAATATGTGTTCCAAAAAGAGGTTCGTACATAGATGCCCATAGCATCTTAATTCATAATAGTTCCAAATTAGAAATCCATCAATTGATGAACATATTATTAAAGTTTAGTAGAGCCATTCAACGAGACATTATTCATCAACAAAAGAATAATCTACTGATAAATGAAAAAATATGGATTAACTTCAAAAACACTGCACAGAGAAAAGCAAGCCAGACACTTATGAGCACATACTGTATATGCTGATTTCATTATATGAATTTCTAGAAAAAGCAACCCTAAGGGTTTGCACTGGCAAAATATGGATCAGTGGTTGCCTGGGACTGCAAGTTGGGGAGGGGGAGAGAAATTGATAGAACTACCAAATATTCTACTAATGTGGTGATTACATGGAATATACACTTGTCAAAAGTCATCAAACTGTACACTTAAATGGGTGCATTTTATTGTAACTAAAATTCCTGACTGTATCTCAATAAAATTTATTTAAGAAATAAAATAAGCTGGGCACTATGGCCCAAGACTGTAGTCCCAGCCACTGGGGATGCTGAGGTAGGATTGCTTGAGTCCAGGTGTTCAAGGCCAGCCTGGGCTACATAGCAGGACCCTGTCTCTAAAAAAGTAAATAAATAAAATAAAATAAAGAGATAACATTGACTGTGTAGTCAGATTGCCTGATTTCAAAGCCTAGGCCTTTTACTCACACTATCTGTGTGACTTTTGGTATGTTACTTAACCCCTCTGTGCCTTAGGTTAACATTTGTAAAGTAAAGATAATAATATTCCTTGTCCCATTTGCTTGCTAAAAATTAAACATTTAACATGTTTAGAATGCTGCTTGGTAATTAATACACACTGTATTATCACTTATCAAATTAAAAAGAATCTTTAAAAATACCCACATTCTGGGCCAGATATTGCATTAAGTTGGAACTCCATTCATGTGAGAAAAAAAAAGTATGCTGTGAAGTAACAAATCCTTTAAACATACATTCTGTTAAGGAAAAGTTGTATCCGGAGACTTTCAAAAGTAGTTCCTTCATTTTCAGAAATAGATTTTATTTGTTCATTGCTCCAAGTAGACTCTGAACTCCTATTATTAACAGATACTCAACTGGTATCAACCAGGAAGGATGTCTGCAGTGTGTAAGTGCCTGGCCAGTCAGCTCTCTTGAGATTCTGCTTCAGGACTAGCTCATCCAGGACAGCAGGTGCTCTGTCCTCAAAGAGATTACATACATGGCACTACTGAAAAATACATATGAGTTTACAGTGATAGGTTGTTTTCTTGGTCCAAAAGAGAAAGCATCTAAGATTAGGGAAAATGAAGGAAGACTCAATAGAAATGAAAGAGTTTATACTGGGTTTTGAAAAGGGGGTTTAGAAAAAATGTGATGAGTGGAGTCGGTGATGTCTATTATTCTAGACTAGGAAGCCCCAGAACTCCAGGAGGAGTTCTGGAAATGGTTCATAGGACATTTTGGCTGAAGCAAAGGGATCAGATCAAGAAGCAAACCTGAGGTGGGGTGAAGTTTACCTTGTGGCAGACCTTGAATTTGCTTTTATTATAGACACTGCAGTGGCTTGGGAGTGTTCCAATACAGACTGACATAATGCAAGTTCTATTTAGGAAGATTAATTTGGCAGATGTGTAAAGTATGGAGTCAGCCTAAAAGAAAAGAAATCTATTAAGAACTTGTCAGTCTTTCTTTCAAAACTGTAAACTTTTATAGCATTAGGCAAAATTTACTTGAAAGGCATTATCTAAAATTTGGCCTTTACTAATGCACATGTTTTTTGTACAATCTCCAGCGCATTATTTCTCACAGCCATAGCCAGGCAACTCTCCCCAGTGGCCTCTGTACACAATGTGCTTTTTCAGGCCTCATAGGTTCTTACTATTTTCCATACCTATAAGGGCTTTCCTGATCTGCTACATGTACCTAAATGCTACCCTTTAGTCAAGTTCTCCCTAAATTGTAAAGCCTTTCTAGGATTACTTGGCCACGCTGAGCTGCCCAGTATGGCACTACCTTTCTCAGAGCTCACTCTTTTTTTTTTTTTTTTTTTTTTTTTTTGAGACGGAGTCTCGCTCTGTCGCCCGGGCTGGAGTGCAGTGGCCGGATCTCAGCTCACTGCAAGCTCCGCCTCCCGGGTTTACGCCATTCTCCTGCCTCAGCCTCCCGAGTAGCTGGGACTACAGGCGCCCGCCACCTCGCCCGGCTAGTTTTTTGTATTTTTTAGTAGAGACGGGGTTTCACCGTGTTAGCCAGGATGGTCTCGATCTCCTGACCTCGTGATCCGCCCGTCTCGGCCTCCCAAAGTGCTGGGATTACAGGCTTGAGCCACCGCGCCTGGCCCAGAGCTCACTCTTTATTAAAAAAACAAACAGTGAGTTGTCCTTTGAAAGGCATGCAGATAAAAGAATCTGGAGTTAAAATGAGCTGAAGTAGGATTCCCTTGATCTGCTGTTGAGTTGTTTTCTGACTTTGGATAAATCACTAATGGCTCTTGACCTTCATTTTCTTATCTCTAAAATATGGTAAGATTGGCAATGTTTAAAATTCCTGCTGTTCTGAGTATGGAACTAGACACTTTATTACAATTTTAGGAACTTAGAAGCCCTTAAAGATATAGTCACAGGAACACACACCCCTTAAATATTGACATCTTCAAGTACTACAACAACACTGCCTTCTCTGAATAATGTACATTTTGCAAAGTCTTTCACATATATTTTATCATTTAATGGGCATCATGTACCCTGAAAGGTTAGATATCATTATTCCTACTACATAGCTGAAGAAGCTAAAGTTTAATCCTCTAATGAAGAGGGTGACAACTTTTCATCAGGGCATTTATGTGTTATCTAAGGGTTCTTCTCCCCCTCTTTGCCTCTACCACTCAGCTGGTTCCAGAAAATGAGAGTACTTTTGTACCTGGAATTAACTGATTTCTCACTAATGGCAATTCTGTAATATAATGAAAAGGAGCAAGGTTATCTACACGTATTCAATTTAGACGTTATTTAAGGCATTAATATTTCTATTTGTATATAAATTGACTTTAAAGGGAATCAGACAAAGAGATGAAAGCTTGGTCACTTTGTTATGATGTACTGGAACTCTGTGGTTTATTTTTAGATCAGTTGTTATTTAGGAATTAATGTTCTTGGTTTTATTTAGAAAATTACTTTCAGTTTCTGGGCATAAATATCTCAGACAAGATTATTATTATTCAAGATCAAAGTTTACCCTATGTAACTCAGCAGAACATTTTCCAAGAGTCAAGCAGAATGTGACTCTAGGGCATATTATTACTGATGGATTTTGCAAAGCATACACCACATACATGCACACAAATACACAATTACACATGCACATGGAAAGACATGAAGGAAAGTTGTCAACAAATGATATATATGGCTTTTTTCAAAGAGTACACACACACACTCACACACATAAACACACACACACATCTAGGAATTGAAGAAAATGTGCCCACAAATTATGTTCACCAAATTGTTCTTTGAGATGAAATTTCAAAATAGTCACTAGTTCATTAGGGAGGGTGGAAGAGGAGAAAGGAAGAGAGAGGGAGAAATAAAAAGAAGCCATAAGATACTGAATACCTTGTTTATCCAAGGTTAACTTGCAGTATCTTATATCTTTAGGGCACTTCTCCTTTCAAGGACATACCAGACTATCCACTTCCTGGTTAATGTGCATAACAAAGTACATACAGATGTTGGATAGCTGAATTGGAAATGGACATTTTCTTCTTTTTCTTGGGGTACAAGAGCTCAGAGTTTGCAGTAACTTCTTCTGCACCCCCTTGTCCCCCGCCTGCATAGGGCAGTGGGCGGGGGGTGGGGGCGAGTGGGTTGTAAATGAAAAGGGAGATTCTGTGACTAATATCAATGAGACAAAGAAATGAAAGCACTCTAATCCCTGGGCCAGGCGCCAGCCATCCCACTGTACGGGGCCGTTGGCCAGAAATCCCACTGTATACTGGGCCTCAAGCCAACCAGAATTGGATACAATGAGTTTCACAGCCACCTTTTCAGAGCTGACAGCAAATGTCGGGGCACCAACACCCTTTGATAAGAGTTCCAACTTTCTCACTAACATTTCTACCCCATAATAATAAAGCTTTTTTATTTATAAAGCGGTACTCTCTTGAAGATTGCTTAGTGCTTTTAGAGACATAAATTCATTCATCTCAATACTTATAGTGAGAAGAGGTGGGGCTGGTGGCCAAGACTGGGAAATCAATATTCTCTTCCTGTTTTGAGAGACAGAGAGAAAAAAACACATTACTTTATGCAACAGTTCATTCTATTATTGAAATTTCTAGACAAAAGTCTCACATGAATATTCTTCCTTAAATTAAATGTGTTTGTAATGAGCTAACCAAACCTTGCTGTGTGATTGCTAATGAGTTGTTTACTTAAAATGTCTTCTCTCCTCTTAAGACTAGATTTCTTTGAAAGGCCAAACACATACACAAACCAGTTAATACTGGCACCCCTCCTTGAACTTTCTGGCTGTTTCAGATTTAAATATTGATTTCTTTCTCTCACTCTCCACGTCTCCCCATAATGGCAGCAGCTGCTAGGAAGTTGGGAATTTCTTGCCAGGAAAGCACCCAAGAGAATGTGAACACCATTAAAATATTTCTTACCTTTTACTTTATTGTTTTTCTCTAAAGCTCTTGAGTAGCTAGCTGAGTATTAGGTAACCAAGAAAGGCTGTTCCTTCACTGGAGAAACATTGGATCTGATTTCCATTAGAGATGCTGAATTATTTAGTGGTAATTGAGTGCCCCAATCAGCTGCTTTCTGAGCGGTTACCTTTCAGTGTCCATTCACATTCAGTTTGTATTGAGGCTTTCTTCTCTTGAAAACAGAGCATGCACAATTTGCAACTTGTTTTTTTTAATTCTGAATAGTTTGAAAAAAGCTTTCCAAGAATTGAGGTGAATATAGTATATATCCAGTATGCAGTGTGAGGCTTAGTATATTGAAAATTAAAAGAATTGTAAATACCTCATTTAATTACTACCTGTTCTCATGTCATAATATATTATCATTGTCACAATAAATCTTGTCATAATATATTCTGGCATATGATTTTCAGATTTTTGCATTTTTTTCAAACTGCAAATGAATAATAATTGTTATAAGAAGTTAAATTCTTAGCACCCATATTACCTTGCTTACTAATTTGTTTATATTGAATGGATTGATGTCTTCAACTGACACTGATAGAGATTACAGTGGAAATCGAGACAAGAAAATGAAAGGATGAATTGAAAGAAGTCTCTCTCTCTCTCTATATATATATATGCATATATATTCCTTTCTATCTTAGCATATGTGTGAAAAAGTAATCAAAACTGAAACAAGACAACTAACTCCTTCTTACAGCGTTGCCATTTTTTCATTATATAACATGCATAGCAAGAGATTGTAGGGGATGAATCTGAAAAGATGAGCATGGACAACGTTGCCAGTATTATTAAGAAAGTTAGACTTGATTTTATGTTTATAGGAATGTTTTGATATCTTTAAGCCAGATAATACTATATATCAGACTTGCATTTGTAAAAGGTCACATTCTGGCTGCATTGCGTAGTTAGAGTAGAAGGAAAAGATGAAGCCTGGATGAAGTACAGCAAGTGAGACCCAAAATTGGGGCTTAGCCTGAGAGGGTTCTTGGCTTCACCCAGGAAAAAACTCAGGGGCTTGCCAGTGGTGAGAGAAAGCAACTCTTATTGAACCAGTGCTGCTCCTTGTGGAGCAGGGCTAACTCATAGGCAGTGTGCCCAGAATCTACAGCATATGGGCCATTGGTGGCTGAATTTATACCCAATTTATTTTACTTTACTTTATTTTAATTTTTTTTATTTTATTTCATTTTATTTAATTTGTTTCAGGATACATGTGCAGGACATGCAGGTTTGTTACATAGGTAAGTGTGTGCCATGGTGGTTTTTCACACCTATCAACCCATCACCTAGGTATTAAGCCCCACATGCATTAGCTATTTATCCTGATGCTCCCCCTCCCCCCACCACCTGGACAGGCCCCCAGTGTGTGTTGTTTCCCTCCCTGCATCCAGGTGTTCTCATTGTTCAGTTCTCACTTGTAAGTGAGAACATGTGGTGCTTGGTTTTCTGTTCCTGTGTTAGTTTGCTGAGGATAATGGCTTACAGCTCCATCCATGTCTCTCCAAAGGACATAATCTCATTCGTTTATATGGCTGCCCAGTATTACATGGTATATATGTACCACATTTTCTTTATTCAGTCTTTCATTGATGGCCATTTGGGTTGATTCCATGTCTTTGCTATAGCGAATAGTGCTGCAGTGAACATATGCATGCATGTATCTTTATAAGTGAATGATTTATATTTCTTTGGGTATTACAACAAATACATGTTGTTTTGATTACTGTAGCCTTGTAGTATAGTTTGAGGTCAGGTAGCGTGGTTCCCCCAGCTTTGTTCTTTTTGCTTAGGATTGTCTTGGCAATACAGGCTCTTTTGCAGTTCCATGTTAATTTTAAAGTAGTTTTCTTTTTCTAATTATTTGAAGAATAACAATGGCAGTTTAATGTGCATAGTATTGAATCTATAAGTTACTTTGGGCATTATGGCCATTTCCATGATATTAATTCTTCCTATCCATGAGCGTGTTATGTTTTTCCATGTGTTTTTGTCCTCTTTTATTTCTTTGAGCAGTGGTTTGTAGTTCTTGAAGAGGTCCTTCACATCACTTGTTAGCTGTATTCCTAGGTATTTCACTCTTTTTTTATAGCAATTGTGATTAGGAGTTCATTCATGATTTGGCTCTCTGCTCATTAATTCTTGATGTACAGGAATGCTTGCAATGTTTGCACATTGATTTCATATCCTGAGACTTTGCTGAAGTTACTTACCAGCTTAAGGAGCTTTTGGGCTGAGATGATGCAGTTTTCTAGATATAGGATCATGCCATCTACAAGCAGAGACAGTTTGACTTCCTCTCTTCTTGTTTGAATATGTTTCTTTCTTTCTCTTGTCTGATTGCCTCGGCCAGAAGTTCCAATACTATGTTGAAAAGGATTGGTGAGAGAGGGCATGCTTGTGCCAGTTTCAAAGGGGAATGCTTCCAGCTTTCGCCCATTCAGTATGATATTAGCTATAGTATCCCCACTTTTAATCATATGTTAATTAAGGTGCAGGTTATTCAGAACTTTCTGGAAAAGGACAGAGAGTTTCCAGAGTCATATAAGATAATTTCCAGGCCATTGCTATGGTCCACAACCATGGCATTTGTAAACTGTCATGGTGCCTGTAAGAGTATCTTTATGCTAATAACCAGTGGGGCAACTAGAGGTTGCTTTCATTGCCATTTGCTAGTTTTGGCTGGGTTTTTCACTACATCCGTTTTGACCAGAATTTGCTTCAATCAGCAGGGTCTTGACTAGAAAACAAGTCCTGCTAACCTTCTATCTCATTCCTCCCCTCAGAAATTATACACTCTTCCTTAATCTTTAGGAGGTTTCAGAAGCACAGCGGTCCATCTTCTGTAACTGCTTCTTGTTGATTTCACGGGCATAGGCCCTCCTAGGTTGGAGGAGCAACAATTCCTGGATACCTGATCTAAGGGGACCAAAGGCATAATGTTTTCATTTTCCAGGTCATAAGATGGGATGGGTTCAAAACCTTTTGCCAGCTTCATCTTTACGTGGAATTGTTGTAATCTGAAAGACACAAACTTTACAAAGGGGTTAAACAAGCAAGGGCCAAAAATTAGTAGCAACACAATAGATAACAAAGGTCCTAGGAAAGGTCAAAACCAGGTAAGACTTGGAAAAGCAATTTTAATAATTGACCAGATATAGTTGGGATCAGTGCCTTGGTTATATCTATGTATCCAGGTAGCTTGTTCATCATTTTTTTGAATGTTAATCTCCGTTTATTCAGAGTTATTAATATAGGTAATGGTCCTTCTCTTGAACTTGGGGGGACTCATAAGAAACAGGCTTAATCCTGAACCAGTGTACCTAGTTAGTGATTCTCCAAAGTTTAACAGCATTAGGAGTGTTTAAAAATACCTGACATAGGCTGTTCCATTTTAGTTGTAATTGATCCTCAGGAAATCCTTCTTTTCAGGTTTTTATTGGGACTAGATCTTCTGGTTGAGCAGGGGAGCTAATATTTTCCTTTGTGGCAAAGGGCAACTCAATTTCCATACTCTTGGAAGACCTTTTGAGCTTGACCTGAATTCCAATGGGAGGCATAGTTAGGAATGTCCAATCCTGCTTCTTGCCATAGCCTGAATTAATTTTTCAGGTTTCTTATAGCCGATTAAATGTTTTAGGCCAGACAGAAGTGGAGGTAGGCAGGCACTAATTTACCCTTAAAACTGTTTTAAGCAATATAAGTAAAAAACCAACAGCCAAAACTAAAGTTACACATTAAGAAAAAACAAGAGTACAGAATCAAGTTATACTGGAGGAAAACTTTGCTTTTATAGTCCTCTAATGCAAAGTACTTTAGCATCAGGCCTATGACAACCATTAGAACTGGAGAAGAATAAATTACAAAGGCTGATGAAAAAGCTGAAGTCAGTTACTTTAGGCCTTCTCAAAAGGAAAATATGTTAAAAGTAGGGAGACACAACAGTTGAATTTCTGAGATATGAATCTGAGAAATGTAAAAAAAAAAATAGGTTATAGTATTGAAAAGCAAAATTTCTTGAAATCTTATTAACAGCAAATCTATACCTTAAGAAAACCTTATTTTAACATAGGAGACCATCTTCTAGAAAGATTATTTTAAACAACTGCCTTTGAATGACAGCCAACTTAATCGTACACAAAATTCCTTCATAAATCCCCCTTCATGAACCTCATCACGACTTACACAGACCATCTACAACATGCTTGAACTTTCTGACTAGTCCTATACCACCTTTTCTATAAATAACCAGTCATTTTACTGTAGGACAATAATTTATCTTACAAGATCCTTTCTCATACAAAATTCTTTTACATTTATGTCATCCTTTACCAAAAATATACCTTCATATCCTTATCTTTCTTCATATATCTCTCTCTCCTACTTACTAGTTACTTTCTGCCTTATTTCATAAGTCACCTTCTCACGTCCATAATTTCATTTAACCTTTAAGTACTTTTAAGTGGTGCAAAAACAGTCTTTTTCACAAAAAGAGCACATCGTAACTTATTATTTTTACCTGCCACACCAAGGGTTGCCCAAGGTTCCTCTGTAGAGATGGTAAGGTGTCTAATGGGAGTCATGGGAGATATTGGACTGTTTAAATCCTCTGCTCCCTTGCAAATGATGGGTTTGGGTAGCCAAGGCTCCCTTTGGAAATGGGGGCAGTCCCTTTTCCAGTGGCCCTCTTGTTTGCAGAAGACATACTGATTCTAGCTTAAGGGCTGATGGATTAGGGGTTCTCATCTGAACATCCCAGACATCTCTCAGGACACTTATTTGGATTGAGTAGTCCTGAGGTGTCAGGGGGCTTAAAACAGTCACTAACAATTGTATTTTGCCTATTTCTTTTGATTTTCTCCTCTTCCTCTGCTCTGCTCTCATTGTAAACTCTAAAGGCCATGTTTAAGAGTTGGCTCATAGGAATTTGAGGTCTCATTTCTGCCTTTGATGTCTTCTTCCTAATGTCAGAGGCAGAATGAGTGATAAAATGCATACACAGGAAAGTTTGCCATTCTTGGGAGTCTGTTTCTGTATTAGTATATTTCCTGAATGCCTTAACCAAATGCCCTCAAAATATAACAGGAATTTTAGTCTTTCTCTGAGTTACTTCTTTAATCTTGTCATAATTAACTGGCTTAACTACATGCTTTTTCATATCTTTTATTAAGCAAGTTACCATGTGATTTTTGCATTTGAAATCTTTGGAAGCCCTCTGGTACTTGCACTGAGGGTCCATGTCTGGAACTATATCTCCTTCCACATGATAACTGGCATGGTCTAAGTTATGTGTGGCCACTCCATCTGCATATTTATGGACAGTACTCAGATCCTTCTGTTTCTTATCTATGGTACAGCAGGTGAACAATCATTTTTGTAAATCATGTGAAATTAAGTCAGATGACATAGTCAACTCAACAAACTCCTCAATGAACTTCCCTGGATCCTCCAAAAACTGGCCAAAGTTCTCCTTGCATAAAGCCAAATCACACATAGAAAAAGACACATGTACTCTGATTGACTGTCCCTCCCATCTCCATCAGCTACCTCCCACAATGGACACAGGTTTCATTTTAGGGGCTGATATAGGAGTCCCCTCCTGGTGGTACTGGTAGGGCTTACTTCCTTGGGTAGTGAGAGGTATAGGCTGGGGCAAGTTGGATAAGGGGAAGGGGTGCCTGATAACCTTGTGATGGAATCCTGCACTAGAGAACTGATGGGTCTCGCCTTAGAATTGGGAGACAGAGGAGGCTCCAGGGGAGCATGGAACATCAAGGGGGAATAACCTAGGTGCAGCTTCTTGGTGTCTGAAAGTAACATGAGCCAAACACATCCTACAGTTGTCCAGTAAAGGGCCATAAAAACCATTACATAAGGGATCCCTCCCCATTTTCCTTCCTTTTTACATAATAAGTTCAATTGTAAAATAGTGTTATGACATAAACAACCATTTTCGGATCTAATTTCTTGGTTTTCCAATGTGTATTGGACCCAAATGATGTCACAATAGAAAATGAGTTTGTTTTCTTTTAATCCTTCTGTACTGTTCCATTCTCATTCTGCTATAAAGAACTGTCTGAGATTGGGTAATTTATAAAGGAAAGAGCTTTAATTGACTCAGAGTTATGCATGGCTAGGGAGACCTCAGGAAACTTACGTCATGGCAAAAAAAAGAAGGAAACACATCTTTCTTCACATGATGGCAGGAAAGAGAAGTGTTGAGCAGAAGGGGGAAAGCCCCTTATAAAACCATTGGATGTCATGGGAACTCTCTCACTATCACGAGAACAGCATGGAGGTAACCACCCCCATGATTCAATTACTTCCCACCAGGTTCCTTCCACGGCATGTGGGGATTATGGGAACTACAACTCAACTCAAGATGAGATATGGGTGGTGCATTAGTCTGTTTTCAGGTTTCTAATGAAGAAATATCCGAGACTGAGTAATTTATAAAAAAAAAAAAAAAAAAAAAAAAAGGAGAGTTAAAGAACTCACAGTTCCACATGACTGGGGAGGCCTCATAATCATGGGGGAAGGCAAAGGAGGAGGGAAGGCACATCTTACATGGTGGCAGGCAAATGAGAGGAATGAGAGCTAAGCGAAAGGGGAAACCCCATATAAAACCATCAGATCTCATGAGAACTCACTCACTATCACAAGAACAGCATGGGGGTAACTGCCCCCATGATTCTATTACCTCACACCAGCTCCCTCCCATGACACGTGGGGATTATGAGAACTACAATCCAAGGTGAGATTAGGGTGGAGACACAGCCAAATCATATCAGTTGGGAAGATTTAGAGAACACATGTAACATCATCCTGTGGACTGCCTCATTCTAGAAGTCACTAAGAGGAAGGCCACTGGGCCTTCCATAGCAACCACAATTTCCAACATAAGATTTATCAGTAATAAAGGTAATATTTGGGTTTCTTATTTTCTTCATCTTATTTTATTTTTATTCATTTATTCATTCATTAATTTTTAGTTTCTCAACTGGCAGAGAAATTGAGCAGTAAGGTGGTGGTTTATTTACTTGGTCCTTCTTGAGTACCACTAACAAACAACTTACAAACATAATTCCTTCTCTTTCACACCATAACTATTTGACTTTATACAAGCTACTTAAATTTTAAGCCTTGGTTTCCTCATCTGTAAAATGGGGTTTTTGATAGCTTCTTACCATGGAAGGTTGCTGTGAAGATTAATAACGAGAAAATAAGTATAATATGTAGTTAGTGCACATCAGAAAATATAAAAGACACTCAATAGGTGGTCATCTTTCTCTGTTCTTTGTATTGCCAGTTGAATCTTAAATATACCATTAGTATAAACAGGAGGGTGTCATTATCTGAGAATAACTAGAACCCATAAAATATCTGTTTATATAAGGGTCTAAAATTTCATTGTAAATTAAGGATTCCTATATTGAGGAACAAAACTAAAATAGTTTATATTATTTATCAAATGTAGATCATAACTACAAATAAACATTGATTATTAACCCAAAGAATAAATCAAGCATTAATTTATTTTTTACATTTTCATTTCTGTTCATCCAACGTCATTATATAGGACAATATAATATGCCTCATTTCACATTTTAATTCTGCAGCATGATTATATTTCTAATCATATGTAAATCTTTCATTAATTTTTCAAAATTTCTTCATATTCTTTGCTAGTCATATTATTCTCATATCCACAGACTACCCATCATTGTCCTCTATCTTTTTAAAAGTTCATGATTTGTCTCTATAATTGACTTCTCTTGTAGTATATTGGGTTGTTAGGGCATTACAGCATTCAAAAAATTAGCAAGAGACTGATCAGTAAGATCTTGATTGGTTGAAGATAGAAGTTTGTGCCAGGAACAGAAGGCTCTTTGAATGGAAACTAGTTTTATTAGCCATGTGCTCAAAAGTGAATGGTGCTAGGTCATGGCAACTTTTGATTCTTGATTTTATGCATCTTTACAACTACAGAGATTTGGATAATGATGACTTCAGTAACTAGAATATTACCGGTTAACCACATTAAGTAAATAGTAAATTTGATAAAATATGTCATAAACTGTTTTTTTAACCTCAAAGCTATATCATAAGAAAGGACATAGAATATAAAACAACTTTTAGTAGTTTAACCTTAAATATTGTGATTTTTTTTTTTTACCCCACCTCCCCCGCCACAGTTACAGGCTTTTCAGGCTGACATACCTGGGATTTAGAAACTCATAAATAACCCCTGTGCTCCCTCCTTCCCAAGAGTCTAAAGTAGCTCTCCATTAGGAGCCTAAAACTCCCTCAAGTCATTGATTGATTTTCTATCAAAACAGAAAGAAGGAGGGAGGAAGGAAGGAAGATAAACAGGGAAGAAAGAAGGGTAGAGGAGAGAGAAAGATAAAGGGAGAAGAAAAAAATATAAGCTGGAATCTAAGTGCTCTGAAAAAATGAGACTGTAGCTCCCTAAGTCATCATCAAGACTTGAAGCAGAACCCTTGAATCAGAGAGTATTCAGATTAAATACTCTGTTTTAGGGAGAAGCTACTGATACAGTTGCTGTTTTGATGAGGAGAGAAAGTAGATGGAGCCATTATCCTACCGATGTATTTTCAGTCCTTCCCTTCACCATTTTCCTCTCAAAGACTTTATTATCAGCATATACTATATGCTCTGATGTGGATATAATCATGGATCTGATGGCTTTAGATGAACATTAGAAGAAAAAGTACAATAATAATAAATTCATACTAACTCAGCATTTACTATGTTCCAGATGTTGTTCATCACGATCTACCTCCATGAAAGTATTAGAGACCACTAGAGTCAACATAAAGCAGATACTGGGAGGAACTGTGAGACTTAAATTCTATTTCTAGACTGCTAGAGTCAACATAAAGCAGATACTGGGAGGGACTGTGAGACTTAAATTCTATTTCTAGCTTAACTTTTCTGTACTCTAGTTGTTTGCTTTTGTTCTTTTAATTTTCAAAATGGAGACTTTGGCGATGCAGAATAAGTTGACCCACTAACATAAACGATGCATCGCTACTAGTCAAATCTATTGGGCTGTCTCTTTTCAGATATTGAGAATCTGATTCAATTGTCTATTGCTATTACAAATCAATCAAAACTTGGTGGCTTTAGAATTCAGTATTTATTTGTTCATGATTCTGCAGTTTGGACAGGGCTTGTCAGGGCAGTTCTACTCTGCTACATGCTAGGACTGGGATATTCTAGATGGCTTCTTCAACCACCTATCTGATGATGCCATTACTAAGACGGCTAAATCAGATGCAGGCTGGATGGGCATCTTTTCCTGCATGTCTCGCCATGTGGCTAGCCTGGGCTTTCTCATCATGGTGCTGGGTTATAAGAAGGCGCATACCCAAAGGACAGGCCCCAGTGACTAGCAAAAGGGACAAACCAAAGTCAGTGTGAGACATACAGGACATTAATATCAAAGGGCAAAATTCACTGGAGGCATAAAATAAGAGTCAACCAGAGACACTCATTTGGGGTTTCTAGTTCAAACAATTTATATCACTGTGTACACTAAACCAGCTTATGACCCAGGTAACTACAGCCTGTTTAGTTTTTCAAAAATAAAAATTACAATAGAGCTAATAAATCTCTGAGAAATCAATTTTTCTTGAGTGGACTTCTTAAACGACTAGCACTACTGTGGAACACTCTGATGAAATTTAGTATTGTTGTTCATTCAACCTTAAGTCCCTACTTCTTTTTATACAAGATAAATAGAATGAAAGATATGAATTAAGTTTGGTTTATGGCTAGAAGATTTCATTCTTTCAGTATAAGCATTCTCTTGACAACCTAAACAATCACTTCACATTTGGCGATTAAGTGTGTACTTTTTAACGGGGCAACTGCCAAAGGAGTTGAGAATCTCACTCTTAATGGCCTCTGTTGGAGGAATGATGGTGTCACTGGCAGACACAACAGCTGAAACCTCTCCCTACAGTCAGCCAACAGCTCACTGAGCCAGCACAAGCTGCTGCCACTGATTTTTCTGCACAGGTAATTGAAAACCGCCATAAGAGCCTGTATTTCATACCCATCATCAGTGACAATGGAAAGACCTTAATTCATGTAAACATATTATAGTCCTCGTTTAAAACTTCAACTTGGCGCTAAGGAGGCATTTTTCTTTCTGCGGAAGTACAAGGAAACTAAATTCAGAGGAGACGGGCGAAATGTAATTCCAGAGCTGAGACGAAAAATTATGGATAGAGGAAATGTAAAGATAGGTTTCCAGTACTGTGACAAGACAGAAACTGAAACTGAACCCTATGGGATATCTGGAGTACCTATAGAATATCACTACAACTAGAATATTGTCAGAGGCTTTAATGTTATAAAACAATTTTGAAAAGTTTGGCTCTAAGACATCTGAGTTTGGAAATCTGATGATTCTCAGAAGAATGAAGATAGTTTCAAAACAGGCAAATTTAGAATAAGAAAGCTATTCAAAGGCTTGAAAACTAAATAGTCAATATGGGATGTGTGTCCCTGCATTTTGAAAGAGACAGCACAGTGGTTTCTTTTTAAAGCAATGAAGTCCACAGACTGACATATTATGAAACTAGGTTTAGGACAAGCTGATGATTGTTTTCCTTCTATTTTCATTTCAAACTTTTGGGCGTATTTATTCCACATTTTCTCTCATTGTAAGTTTTCAGGATTGTACCTTACTTATTACTGTGAAAATCTATACATCTTTCATTTTGAAAACATTTTTACCAGATAGAGGGGAAAGAAAGGATTGAGGCAAATTATAGGTTAGGATTTCATAGTCAGAATAAAAAGAATTAGGTAAACTGACTAAGACATCCAAGACAAAAGCATTCAGGCTCCTCTTCTTTTGCCTGTCCTCTTTTCCACAGCATAAAGGACGGTGCTCTAGAAATATCATAAGGCTTTCAACAATGTAGTCATCTCCAGCATATTTCCACAGCTACAATTTATCAGACATTTACTATGAACTCAGCATTGTTCTTAGTATTTTTCTGGCTAATATTTCATTTCATGCCCACAACAACTTCATCTGGTTGATGTTATTGTTTTCTATATTCCAGATGAGGAAACTGAAGCTCAGAAAGAAAAAGAATGTTTCATGACCAAAATCACCCAGTTTGTAATCGATGTAGGTCTGTCCAAACTGATTCAGAAAATGCCAAGCAGAAAAGAAACCCTGCTACCTAATTAGACTGCTCGGAGAAGGGGAAACCCCTTTCCTCCTATCATTATCACATCCTCAATGCAGTTGTAACACATAACAGTTATTAAGCATCTGTGTTCCGTGTAAATTCTGGTCCTTTCCATTTGTATGAAACTGAGCGCTTTATTTTTAAGCCTTTGAAGTGATCGCCTACAGAATCAATGAACTAGCAACATGGGGCTGACTCTATCTTTACAAGAGAGAGGGGAAAGAAAGGATTGAGGCAAACTGTAGGTTAGGATTTCATAGTCAGAATAAAAAGAATTAGGTAAACTGACTAAGACATCCGAGACAAAAGCATTCAGGCTCCTCTTCTTTCGCCTGTCCTCTTTTCCATACCATAAAATGAGCACACACACAAAATTTCTTGAGGAGATTGCAGCCTACAAGGGCTATGGGCTTTAACCCTTGTAGAATGTAGATATATTATTTTTTAATTTTGCATTTTTAATACCAACCAATTATGAATGCTATGACAAATATCATTCAAACAATACACTTTGAGGGGTGGTGTTAGTGGAGATTTCCAGTGTGAGGTCCTTGAATATAGATAATTTTGAAGCTTTTCCCTTCTTTATAATTAGTTGTCTATTAAAAGATCCCCTTCAGAGAATTCCACCCCTTGAGAGAAGGGAGAGTTCCTGAGACCATTAATCCTACATTCTTATTGTGCACATAAGGCAATATGGGTCCAAGCAAAGGAAGAAACATGTCCAGCTTCTCAGAAGCAGAGCTGGGATTGGAATTCAGTTCTCCTCTGGCTCAGTGTATTCTCTTTTACCAGAAATATCTCTTTGATTTACCTTAATAGTGCCTTCAGGTGGAATCCAAAGCATTTGAACATGGCATTATGATACAAGTTGCAGATGAGGAGTCCCTGTGCTTTGGTAAAGTCTCCCTATCACTAGCCGGTTGAGTAGTCTTAGGAAATGTTTTAATCTTTTTAAATCACAGTCTTCTCCTCTGTAAAGTGAAGTTGTTCAATATGATTTTTATAATCATTTTGCTTCCTAACGTGTGACTCGTTGATTTTAACCTGTTATATTTGTGAGTTAACTTCTACTTTTTCACAAAGCACATGGGCCCTCTTTTCCTTCATTAAAATTCTCTGGATTTGAAAGAACACATTCCTCAACACATCACAGCCTTGAGCACATCACATCCCCCCATATGCCTCCACTTCCTGGGCCCGACACAAACACATCACAGCCTTGAGCACATCACATCCCCCCCATATGCCTCCACTTCCTGGGCCCGACACAAACACATCACAGCCTTGAGCACATCACATCCCCCCCATGTGCCTCCACTTCCTGGGCCCGACACAAACACATTCCTCCATATATCACAACTTTAGAAGAAAAACAACACCTGGAGAAGCTCCGATAAGGTTACAACCGTTTGTAAAAGCGCAGGAACCAATAAGAAGGCTGCTAAAAGCATAACTTAAAATGTAAACCAATTGTAATGCTGTAGCCTAGAGAAATGCCTTGTTCCTCTGTAACCTGACAAGTTCTGTTTACCTCGAGCTATAAAAAGCAAGCACACGCATTGTCCGGGGCCCTCTTGAATGCTGTGGAATGGAGGGACCAAGTTCGAACTTGCATTAAAGATCCTTGCCGCTTGGCTTTGACTCTGGACTCTGGTGGTCTTCTTCGGGGAATAAACGGTCTGGGCATAACAGATTGCTGATAAAAATGATGTTGAAACCAGACAAACTCTAAGGACAAAATAGACATTTTCAGACACGTAAGAACTCAGAAAATTTATTTCCCTAGGGCCTAGTTTTAAGAAGTAATTTATGGCTATACTCCAGCAAATCAAGAAGCTAAGAAATATGTGAGTCAAGAAGTGATAAGAAAATCCTAGGGTGATAAGTATATACCATGCCTATGAAACAATTCATCAAAATTAGAACAAGCCAGTGTTTTCAGAAGAATGGAATCAATTCCAAAAATAAACAGGAAGCTAAATGACATTAGTCGCATGTTGAAAAACATGTTTGCATATATGTGTTTTTTATCATTTAACAAGAACAAAGAGATAATAACAAACACCCAGAGGAAAAAATTCATAAAAACATCAAAGAGTTCAAATATCAAGCAAACTAAAATGTGGTATAATTTAGAGCAATTAAAAAGGTAAGAGAAATTATTTGACCTGGAAGATAGGAACATTGCATGTCCTTTGCATTGGGGTCATGGCCTTTAAATATTTCAGAAAAAAAGATGCAATTTTAGCACACTACTGAGCTCTGCAGCATACATTATTAACACACTATGCTAATGAAATTCCATGTTCTTGATTTTCAGCTCTTAGCATTTCCTCATCTTCTCTTCTCCCTTCTGCACAGTTTCTATTAATTATATTGTTACAGTTGTAAAGTTGTAATCTATTTGGTAGCAATATTAAAAGTTCTACATGTTGTCACTTTTTAATTTTTTTTTTTTTTTTTGATGGAGTTTCATTGTTGTTGCCCAGGCTGGAGGGCAGTGGTGCAAACTCGTTCACTGCAACCTCCACCTCCAGGGTTCAAATGATTCTCCTGCCTAAGCCTCCCGAGTAGCTGGGATTACAAGCGCCCACCACCACACCCGACTAATTTTTGTAGTTTTAGTAGAGATGGGATTTCACCATGTTGGCCAGGCTGCTCTCCAACTCCTGACCTCAGGTGATCCACCCGCCTCCGCCTCCCAAAGTACTGGGATTACAGGTGTGAGCCACTGCGCCCAGCCCTACTTTTTTTTTTTAATTCTAAGAGTAAGATTCACATAAAATCTTCGTAGTGATTGCTTCTGTGAACAGAGATTGGGGAGGAAATGTGACGCAGAAATTGTAATGACTGCTTAATAAGTAAAAGTCTGTGACTGCTCCTAGATTGTAGGGCTCCTAAATTGAAAATGACACAGAAGGAAAAAAAGAGGAGTGATAAACCCAAAGTACAATGATATTAGCTTTTGTATTTATCTACGTGTTTACTTTTACTAGTGTTCTTTGTTTCTTCATATAGCTTTGAGTTACTGTTGGTTGTTCTTGAATTTCAGCCTGCAGGACTACCTTTAGGATTTCTTGTAGGATAGATGTACTGGTAACAAAACCTCTCAGCTTTTGTGCATCTGGTACTATCTTAATGTCTCCCTCATTCTTAAAGGATACAGTAATTTTGCCAGATATAAACTTCTTGGTTGACAGGCTTTTGGTTGTTTCCCCAGCACTTCATCATCCTGCTGCCTTCTGGACTCCATGGTTTCTGATTAGAAATCAGCTGTTAATTTAATTTGTATGTGACAAGTCATTTTTGTTGTTGTTTTCAAGACTGTCTGTACAATTTGACTATAATATGTCTTGGTGTCAATCTCTTTGAGTTAATCTTGCTTGATGTTTGTTGAGCTATTTTGATTATATGTTCATGTCTTCCATCAAATTTGAGGAGTTTTGAGCCATTACATCTTCAAATATATTTTTTCTGCTCCTTTCTCTCTCTCTATTCTCCTTCTGGGACTCCCATGATTCAAATTTTGGTAAGTTTGATGGCATCTCACTGGTCCCTCAGATTTTGTTCATTTTTCTCTTTCTGCTGCTCAGACTGGATAACTTTCATTGTCTCATCTTCAAGTTTGCTGATTATTTCCTCTGCCTTCCTGCCAAAAATCTTCCATTGCACCCCTCTAGTGAAATTTTTCATTTCAGCTATTGTGCTTTTCTGCTTCAGAATTTCCACTTGGTTCCTTTTTAAAGTTTTTTTCTTTATTGACATTCCCTCAATGTTCATACACTGTTCTGACAATTTCCTTCACTTCTTCTGTTGATGGTTTTCTTTAGTCATTGAGCATACTTAACATAGCTGACTTCTACCACTAATAAATATTAATATTTCGGGGATAGTGTCAAATTCTTTTTTTCCCTGTGAATAATCCATATTTTCTTTTTTTTTAATTTATCATTTTCTCTTCTTTTTAAGGCTAATTAAGTGAAGAAGTGAAAGTATTTCTTTTTATGCTTTTCAATTTTATTGTTGTTGTTGAAAACTGGACATTTTCAGTAACGTAATGTGGTAACTCTGGAAATCAGATTTTCTCCATCCTCAGAAACTACTTTCTTGTGCTTGTTGTGAGCTGTATTAATCTCTTTGTATGATGGATTTTCCAAACCATTTTTGCAAAGTCTCTATTCCTTAGTGTGTGGTAACTGAAGTCCCAATGTTCATTGTCTTTGCCATCAGCCTGTGGTCTGAAAGAGGTTTCTGCATATCCCAAATTTCAGTAGGCTCTCTCTTCCTCAATCATTCCCCTAGTTGCTGTGTTTGATTAGGTCCTAGAGTTCCGAAATAGCTGATTCTTGTAATTTGTCCCCAAGGTTACAGGTTGTTTCAGTAGAGAAATGAAACTCTGGAGGCTTCCACTCGGACATTTTTCATGAAGACCCATTCCATCAGTCAGTGTTTTTTTTTAACAACCTGTGCACTGGTGGCTGGATTTTGTTGGGAACTGTCCCTAAATCAATGGGACCTCTCAGCTTCTCCACTTGCAGAGCTATAGAATACATCTTCAACTTATCACAGTCTACCTTCAAGTAATATTATGCCACTTCATGAATAGTGTAAGAATCTTATAGTTACACACTTCTGTTTCTCCCCACCATTCTTTTATGTTACGATTGTCATATACTTTACTTTCAAATTCCACATATTGTCAATATTTTGTTTTAAAGTCATTTATTTAAAATATAACAATAAGAAAATATATATATATATATATTCAAATACTTACAATGTCCATTGCTCCTCATTCCTTTATGTCGATACGTATTTTCATATGGTAACAGTTTTCTTCTGTCTGAAGGACTTTCATTAACATTTCTTATAGTTCAGGTCTGTGGATGTTAAACTCTTTCCGCTTTTATATATCTGTAAAGGTTTTTATTTTCCATTTATTTTTATAGATAGTTTTGTTGCTAAAGAATTATAGCTTTATTGTATCTTTTTTCTTTTAGTACCTTAAAGATGTTGCTCCCTTTTCTTTTTGCTTTCATTATTTGTGATAAGGAATCTACCGGTATTCTCATTTTTGTGTTTTTTTCCTCTGGCTTTTAATAAGTTTTTTTTTTTTTTTTTTTTTTTTTTTGCAGTGGTTTTGACCAGTTACAGGATATTTTTATCTAGTTTTCTTCATGTTTCTTGTGTTTTGAGTTCGTTGAGTTTATTGAATTTGTATAGTTTTTTTTAAAGTAAAAGTGCTAAAATTCCCAGAAATTACTTTTTTTTCAAATTGTTTTTATATCCTCCCTCTTTCTTCTTTTCTTTTAGGACTCCCATTACTTGTATATTAAAATAATTGAAGTTGTCCCATATTCTACTAATGCATTTTTTTTCATAGTTAAAAAGCTTTTCCTTTTCCATGTTTCATTTTGGATGCTTTCTATTGGTACATCTCTGTTTACTGATCTTTTCTTCTGTAGTGTCCAGATCTGCTCTTAATCTTTAGCAGTGTATTTTAAATCTCAGATATCGTAATTATGTCTAGAAATTTCATTTGGGTCTCTTTTATATTTTTCATGTCTTTAACTCTTTGAACATCTGGAATATATTTTAATATTTTTGCTAATGCTAACATCTGTGTCAATTCTGGGTTAGTTTCATTTGGCTAACTTTCTCCTCTTGGTACGTCATGTTTTCCTGCTTCTTTGGATGCCTATACATTGGATGTCAGATGTTGTGAATGTTTCTTTTTGTATGCTAGGTGCATTTATATTCCTCTATATCCTTGGGATTTGTTTAGAGATAAGATCCAATTATTTGGAAACAATTTTGTCTTTTCAGCTCCTGCTTTCATGATTAGGCAGTCTTAGAGCAACATTTAGTCCATGGTTAATTATTCCTCATAGGTGAGTCAAGACCCGGTTGAGTGCCTCACAAATTATGAGGTTTTCTAGTGTGACGAGTGGCAATAGGCACTACTCTCAGTCCTTTGTGAGCACTGGACACTGTCCCTCAGATCATTTTGGATGGCTCTTTCTCCAGTCTCAAGTAGTTTTTTCACATACATATACTGATCAATACTTTATTGAATACTTAAGAGGAAGTCGCTGCAGATCTGTGGGGTTACTTCTCTGTGCGGTTCTCCCCTCTCTGATACTCATCTCTTACAAGCTCTAGCTGCCTCTATTTCCCAAACTTTCAGCTCTATCTGAACTCATGAACTTCTTAGGTCTTCCTAAATTAGCCCGCCCTGAATCACTATCTAGAAACTCTCTGAAGTCTATAAAGTGAGGTGAGTAAAGGGCTTATATCATTTGCTTTCCATCTCTCAGGAATCACTGCCTTTCTTCCTCTTCCCAAGGTCCTGTGTCTTAACAATCATTGTTTTATATATACACGTTTTTGGTTTAAAAAAAAAATTCTGGTGGGAGGGCAAATCTGGCCTGTTAGTCCATTTCGGAAGCAGAAGTCTTAATTTTTTAAAAAACCTCCTGCCTTATCAGGGACCCCATTTAGTCTCTGCTTGCTCTAATAGTCAACTTTTTCTTTACCTCATGATTTTGAAAGTCTAACTTAACTATAGTTAAAAATAGCATTCGCACCAACTACTTGTAGGATCCAGAAAAAATAAACAAATGAACTATATTTCTTCATTTTTATTCTGTACATTTCCACACAATTCACAATACAGAAAAAGTGTCCAAAAAGTAACTGTAACTAGTCAATTTCTTTTTCAGAGATTAGTTCAGTCTCTCAAATTAAATCCATTGAAAATCTCTGTAGAGCAACACAGTGATCAAGATACTTTATATAAATAGGAAATGCAAGAAAATTAGGGAAAAATACTTTATGACTTTGTTACAAAAAAACTTCATTCTTCCCTTTCCCATCCCACCCCCCCCCCACCCACCCACCCACCCACCCTCCCTCCACTTCGTATTGTCTGAATCCTACTTTACCTGGAAATAAAACTTCATCTTTCTACTGCCACAGTTGCTACTTGCTTATGGATTCCACCTGCCAGCTGGCAGTTTTGAAAAAGCTTGGTTCTGGGATGTGATAGGGCAGAATCAGCAATCACGAAAAAGCCCTTTATAATGTGACTGCAACTCTTCATACAGATGTAACCTTTGCGAGTGGAATACCCACAGCCAAGGGTACCCTGGATGCTTGGGAACGTTTTCCCACTCAGAAATCAAAGTAAAGCAAATATATTCATTCTTTTAGAACCAAGATTGTCCTCTATTCCTTAATTTTTCACAAGAATGGTTTTCCTCACTTTCGATCAGTTGTGGTCTGTATAATATTCAGATTCATGGTGGCCCACTTAACTATTGGTAATTTTAAAAAACAGCCAAGCTAACCTTTGCTGAGACCTTTGCTGGCCTCTAACTTTTCAAAGATGTGTTTTGTAAAATATTCTGTTGTGTTAGAATATTTTGTCTATGAGAGTTCTGAACCTCCTTCCCCAGGATGGCAAGAATCCAGACTTTCCCAACTTATAATCGGTAAGTCAGGGAGAGCATCAAAGTTCTACTTGCATTGGAAATTATTGTTGTATGTAATTAGAGTCTCAATTCAACCAATGATGGGTGGGGAGAGTGGCAAATAAAAATTATTTGATCTCCAGAAGATTAGGAGATCAAGAACCATTTGGGTGCATATAGAAGGTACAATAAATATCAAGGCTAGATGGTATCTTAAAAGTGATAAACCTCACCAACACATTTGTGAGAATTACCTATAAATTTTGAAACAAAAAATAGGGTAAACTGACAGCACTTTCGTATCTGTGTGTGTTTCATAAGTAAAGAGTAAAGACAATTTGTAAACATATATCTATCATTTTTAAGAGGAAAATTTATATTTAAACCCAAAATAACAAGGTCACAGTCTCTGGATTTTTAAGTGAATATATTTACATTTGTGGGGGGAAAAAACCTCCCTAAATATTCCTTACTTTTTTCAAACTTTATCAGGGACCAGAACAAGTTTGTGGACAGGCGTAACGTATTATAAGAGGTTGGACAAACTCCTTCCAAAAACCACCTCGTCCTTTGGAAAGCTCCATTAAAAAGTTCTTCTATTAGCTGACGCTGCTTCCCCCAAGTTCCACACATAATCTAGTTCTTCTATGCTGCATAAACTGAAATTTTCACAATACCCCTTGAAGCCACTTTGAACAAGTTTAATCTTTCTGTATGTTTCCTGAGTTTGATTTTCAATATGTGCTAACACTATCAGTCATTTATTTGATATTACCATGAGAATTTGTCTTCTTATTGTACTACTTTTGAGAATCTTTTTTCCTTTCCTCATAACTCTGCCTTCTTTTATTCCCCCAAACCAGAGGCAAGAAGTAGAACAAGAAAGAAGGTGGAGCAAAAGCAGGTCTTTTCTGCAAGACTCTGGATATGGACTCGTTTCTTAAAATTATCTCAAGTGACTTCCTCCCTCACCCAGTCAACCTGAAATCTAGGAACTCAAGCTGTATTACAGAATTAAGGGATGATGGGTAATTAAAACTGTAATCCACCTAAACAGAAATATGACAGAAACATTAGTCTACTGATATGCGGTTAAGTCTTGTTTCATGACAAAAAGTTATAGAAGGCGCCTCCATGCCTCTGTATTTGTAGAGGATATAGAATTTCCCACCGTATTCTCCAGTCCTGACTCTACACCCCAAACAACAAATGGGTAGTAAGTAGGCGAAAGAACAATAAATCCTTTGTTTTCACCTTAACTCCTGAATTTGTTCCTTTTTGCTTTAGTAGAAACATGTCTTTTTTAGGAGATTTGGGAACTGGCTAGCAATTGTTAGCCAGTTCCCAAATCTCCTAAATTGGCTAACAATTGACAAAAATGTTAGCCAATTCCCAAATCTCCTAAAAAAGATATGTTTCTACTAAAGCAAAGTGTGTTTGTGTAAGCAAGGCAACTTTTTAGGGTCATGAAATCCCTGCTACTAAATGATTTGGGATATATTGGCAATGATGGAAGCTTTTTAAAAAAATTCCTTCATTGCTATCTATTTGACAGGAACCTGGGGAAAAAAACAGGCTTGAATTGAGTTCTGTTCCAGTCTAAAATTACAGACTTAGAATCTCAGAGTTTTTCTAGTCCAAGATCTATCACAATTAAAGATTTACTTTTGATCTTTGAGTTAGTCGTTCAATCTTCACTGAACTACTAAAAGAAACAGTGATAACAACTTCACTGTTTTCCAGAAAGTCCAATCTGTTTTTCTGGATGCAATGTTTAGGAAAAATAAATCCTTATAAGTAATAAAGCTAACTCCTTTTGATGTGTTAATGTTCTTTTATTCTACAAATCATCTTCCCTGCAGAACTTGAAACTAACAGTCCTACTTAACCTATCTCCTCTACATATTTCTATTCCTAATCCAATTTTGTCTTCTTTCCAGATCAAATATCCTCCTTCTACATATTCACCAATCTGCCCATAAATGCCCCTTGTAAAGTATTAGATTCTGAATTGAAGGACATTTCAAGCCTGTTTGTTTTTCTCTACTTCACATACGCCAGAATTTTCCATAGGTGTATTAAGCCTCTATGTATGTGACTATGTATTACCATAACACTTAGCTCGCATACCCACCCATAAACTTAGAGCAACAGAGTCTTGGATGTCGGGGCTATCTTCAACATTTTTTTGTTGCAGCATTCTGAAATTATGTCATTCTAATAGTGACTTCTAAGGAAGAAAAATAGGACTAAAAATTTTTTTTTTTTTTTTTTTTTTTTTGAGACGGAGTCTTGCTCTGTCGCCCAGGCTGGAGTGCAGTGGCCAGATCTCAGCTCACTGCAAGCTCCACCTCCCGGGTTTAGGCCATTCTCCTGCCTCAGCCTCCGGAGTAGCTGGGACTACAGGCGGCCGCCACCTCGCCCGGCTAGTTTTTTATATTTTTAGTAGAGATGGGGTTTCACCATGTTAGCCAGGATGGTCTCGATCTCCTGACCTCGTGATCCACCTGTCTCGGCCTCCCAAAGTGCTGGGATTACAGGCTTGAGCCACCGCGCCCGGCCGGACTAACATTTTTTAAATGTTGAGAATCACAAAAATTAAAGAAGCCATTAATGCTCACTGTTAATTTCTTCTCTTGAAATCCAACCTGGTATGAAAACATTAGACTTTTCTTTCCTTGAACTATGTATAAGCTGGCCATCCTTTCTTCGATAGCAAAAACTCTTGACTTTTTGATTTCATATTCTCCCTTATTTCTAACTCATTCTTTCCGTAGAACCTTAGGTAAATATTTTTTTTTCATGGAGGCATCTTCTATATTATGGAAATCTGAACAATTGATAAAAAACATCCTTAAAGGCAATGATGGAAAATGACTTACTTAGAAAACATGTTAATACGTAATTTCTAAAGACCCAGTTCTGGCTGCAGCACTATCATTTGCTATATGAAGCTGCACAGGCTGAATTTACTGCTCTGAGATTCAGTTTATTCATCTAAAATGTATTATCTGCATTATTCACCTACTTGGGATTGTTTTGAACCCCAACTGAAGCTCAAACGTGACAATACATTATAATGCTAAAGCACTTTTTAATTCTTGAAATTGTTCTTAATAAACAGTATAGATTTGAGTTGTTTAAACTGTTACAGAGTAAAAACTACATGTGTGTTTCACTAAAGGCTTGAGGAAAAAGATAATTTCAGTATTTCCCATTATCAAAGCCTCCCATTTCAGAAGGCATTTGGCTCAAAATATTGAAATTTCAAAAGTTGGGTGAAAACTTGGATCACCATTTTCTTATTTACAAGGGTAGGGACCTCCCTTGTGGCTGCCACGCTGGTGGCAGAAGCCAAGGAGTTTTCCATGATTGCCTTTCATGTACATTTACTTGGCTCCCAAATATCTCACAGGCAGAATTTTCTTCTGTGGTTATATTAGATTACACTTAACTCTTATAATATCAAACCACAGCACTTTTTTTATATTGGATGGACAGTAAGACAGATTTATAATAGAATTTTACTTGACAATGACTAAGAATACTGATCAAAATTTATAAGCTTCCAGAAGTATTTTTAATTAAATTACACCTTTCAGTATGTTTTCTTTTCACTAGCTCTTAAATTCATGCTTAGTTTAAAATTTTTAAAATTGATAACTAATGCCATTCCCCTGGATATTTTAAAAATTCTCAGTTATAAAGCAATGTTTAACAAATCAAAAATCAAGATTTTCATAAGTTTTTTAAATAAAATCTTGCATTCAACAAAGCCACTAAAACATTTCTTTTGAAAAATCACAGCATCTAATTTCAGCCCTCTCAAATCACATATTCCTAATCACAACAGCCCTCAGAATGGTCAGGTATCCTCTGTTTAAATGCTACCAGAGGCTGAAAGTTTATAACACTGTGATATCCACTCCACTATTACATATTATTTATACTTCATCTTCTTTATATTTAGTCAAAACCCATTGAAAACTACTTATTTTTCCTAGTTCTATCCTGAAAGCTAGAATAAATGAGTCTTAGCTTTCATTTTAATAGTGTTTCTAAGTCGTTTTAAAATCTTAGTTTCAGATACATTTTTAGAAATCTACTATGACTCCAATAAAACGGAAATGCAAAATATTATTCTCTTCCTACTTATGTTTTCATTGAACAAAATCATTGCTGGCTAATGAGTGGCTGGTACAATAAAGCCTTGGTTGAATTTCCAGCCCATGCTGGACACCCTGGGGTTCTCCTGCACTGCACTTATCACATTGGAATTTGTCTTTTCTTCTAGATGCCAGCTTCATGAAATCAAGAGTTTTGTCTATTGCATTCATTGTTATATCCTTAGTATGATGCCTGCATCAGAGTGACAAATATTTTTCAAACAATGATTAAATACATGCATGTATGACTGATTCATGGACATACGATTACATGCATAACTGAATTCATATGTAAATAGACTCTAGAGTCTAAGCATTATGAAGATACCAATTTTCACATTTCTACTTTAAAATCTATGCTACAAGAGCCTAAGAATTATTTTTTTCTGCTTTCTTTCTGGGACCTGGTCAGCAAATCTCAGTGTCCTGGGAGAGCAGGTTGTCCAAGGGCATGACTCTTTTCTTGGTTCTTATTTTCAGGTTTCTCATTAAGCTGTGAGGAGACAGTGTAAAATCCACAGATAGCCCTCAGAAGTGTAAAATATATAACCTAGTCCTCCAAGTGCCATCAAAGAGGCATGTGGCTTACATTGTTGAATGTGGACGCAGCAGCCATGATTGTGTACCCTCATGTGACTAAGACAGATATTTGCTAAACCTGATAGATTTTCAGAATCATGCTTGCCATAATTCTATAAGATGATCAAGGTCAGTGGACATGTATGTGTCCTTTGAGTAAAGGTATACTTGTCCCAGAGGGTAATTTCATTTTGATCTATTTTGAGC
This sequence comes from Rhinopithecus roxellana, assembly GCF_007565055.1. Taxonomy (NCBI): domain Eukaryota; kingdom Metazoa; phylum Chordata; class Mammalia; order Primates; family Cercopithecidae; genus Rhinopithecus; species Rhinopithecus roxellana. The sequence continues at coordinate 55,766,393 of NC_044554.1, read as the reverse complement.
ATATCTGGGGAAGATTTTTGCAGCTGTGTGACAAAATTATTGACAGTAGTAGGCAGAAAGTCCAGGGGCAGGACTGTTGCTATGGCCCAAAAATTAGAGGGACAAGAGATGAAGGATGACTGGGACACAGCAAAGGGTAGGGTCCAAGTCGATCTGAGAGATCTGGCAGAGAAGGGCCTGTAGGACTTCTAATCAGCTGAGTATGATATTCAGAGTGAAAGGAGTTGAGAGATTCAAAGGTAGTTCAACTAAGATGCAGGCAGAAGCCATTTTATATTAAATAAGTGTTAAAGATTAATCAGAAGGCTAATTTATTAGATGTTTTTCTGCTTCTTTTCCTAAAATGAACATAATTCATTTAAATAGAGCAATTAGTAGTTTTATTTGATGGTTATGATGAGCCCTTTTAACAAAGTCCCATTTTTAAATAGCATCATTGAATAAAATATCATGCTGTTCTCAGTGATTTCATTAGCTACTCCTTCTGGAAGGAAGACAAGCTGCTCAGACCCCATACTACACTGGTTACTACACCTTCCTGGCAGTAGCCTGCCCTAATTAAATATCATTAGGCAACCTAGTGAGTGTTAGTGTTACAAACAGCCTTGTAAAGTGGTGTAAGCATCACAGAGGAAAGAACTCTCTTTTACTTGAAATCCAAACGTAGCATAGGTAAGTCTTGGGGCTATGGTAGGTTTTATGCTTCATGGAAGGCAACATAAACAATTACAGGAACTCTTGATCATGAATTTTATGACACAGGTAATAGAAAATGGCAAATGCAATTGTAGTAATGCCAAGACAGATCTAAGCCTAGCAATGGTGGAAACAAAAAATAAATGGAAATTCTCTGTTTAACCTGTCTTTGCCTATTGGTGTTCACTACACATATACAAATGATCAGCATGCTTTTAAAATGTTTGCTCTTTTCTAAACCTATGCAATATACATGAATATAGTATACATACTTGTATGTGTATATAAATAAATGTCTAGATATGTGTGTAAATGTATATACGTATATACATACATGCTTGTGTATGAATGGATGGAGTATTTCTGACATCATGTACAAGCAACAGTGTTCATCAGCATTTATTTTTGGGAAGTGGGACACAACACCAGAACAAAGGGATGCCTTGACTGTGGATGTGATACTCATCTGTGGTATTAAAACATTTTATAAAAAGCACGTGCCATTTTTACAACTAAAAAACCCCTAAATATTATTAATAAAATTGACACGTAATAAAATAAAGATGCTGTGTTATATTTTTTAAGTCATGAATATTATGAGGGTTCTAGTAAATAAATAAATTTCAGAAATTTGTTAGGCAAAGGGACTCTCACGAGGTCCAAATGAAAATGAAGGGATGTTGAGGAGCTCCTAGCACAGGTAGATCTGCCAAAATGGCCATTCTGAAAGGATATGGAGCAACAGGTATGTACGGCTTTCCATCAGTCATTACTAATTTCCATCACTGTCCATTTGCCAGCTAAATTCTGTTTCAAAACTTGCATTGGTCTTTGGTTATCACATCTACCGAGGAAACATAAACTCTGAAAGCAAAATTCCTGTCATGGTATTTATTTCATTCTTGGCTTACTAATCTTCTCTCTTATTCTTTATGAAGTCCTTGAATATGACTGTGATCTATTTTGTTAAATGCACAATATTAAAATATAAGCTTGCAAAAATGACTACTTTTCAGGTTATAGAATGTTGTCTTTTAATAACTCTTCATTTTCCATTCCTCTATCAACCTCATCTAAAAATGGAATCTCGAAGCAGTCAGTGCCATGACACACAGAAACAAACAGAGTCAGCCAAGCTAGCTGCCTCTTCAGTGCTGTCTCAGTAGGCTTTGTAGAAACGATATTTCTATAGGTACATACTTTTATCTCTGTTAAAGTTATATGGCTCTTCAGACCAGGACTAGATCACTTACTTTTCTACTTCCTGATAGCCTATTAGTAGGGATACAGTATACTTAAGCTGAGATGGAAACTCCTAGACCATAAGGCCTTAGCTCTTTTTAAAGCCCAGGACCAATTTTTAAAACATGCTACAGGAAGTGGTTTAATGTTGAAGACATTAAACGTGTGGTTATTCTGCTCACTTTAATTTGGAAATCCCAAGTCCTAGTGGTACTTGCTTTTTTCAAAGCGATATATCAAATATTGGTCTCCATGAATAACACAGGACTCTAACCTTTTTTTTTTTTTTTTTTTTTTTTTTTTTTTTTTTGGTTTGAAACAATTTCCAAATGCATCAGGAATCTTATAGTACTAACTCATCATTTTCCATACCACAGATTCATGTCTTCAATAGGAGCTATTTAGAAATTGGCCCATAGCCACCTGTACCCTAAATTTTCTCTGGGCTACTTGGAAGTATTTACAGAGAAATGTGAGACAGTAGTTGATGAAAACAGAGTTCTTCATCCCAGCAGTAACAGCTAGATAACTGACTGGCCAAACACTTGGCCCAATCCAGGGAATGGAAGATGCCATTCAAAGCCAGATTCCAGTTTGCTTTAAGGATTACATTTCTGTCATCACATTTCCTTGACAGTCCCACCAACTAAAAATCCCCCAGCAAAAGCCCAGTGATTAAATTCTCCTGGAGCATATTTTTCCAGCTTCTGGAAACAATCTGCTGCAGTGTCTCCTGTAACATCCAAAGGATAGTTCCATTTCTGAGGCTGATATATGGAAGTAGATTACTCACAACCTAATCCATCCTCCCACCAACAATTTGATTTTGAAATGACTATGGAGAGACTGTGGTAATAAAATCCCCATCCACTGAAAGGCTGTTCCTATTTACTATAGTATATCATAGCCGTACTTTCAAAATGATGATATGTTACCGAAATGTGACTCAGATAAGCAAAATGTCACCATTAGACCTTTAAATTAAATGTAGAGACACTACCATTCATGGTCATATGTAGAAACATTAGGGAAGCACTATGCTGTGTCCAAAGACAAAATGAAAATAAGCTCAGGAGACATCAGATTTCGCCAAAAGCAAAATCCTTGGACGCCCACTTTTATTTGTGACTTACCCCAAGTCAAGTAGATATTCGGACAGAAAGACACACATTTTCTTTTGATATTTTAAGTATCACAGAGTCCCTAATAGAGGTACCTGTAAGTACCATTTGATCCGTGGCAGGTTTAGATGTTACAATTCTAACTATCCGACAGACATTTCTGGCTAGATTCCCATGGTAGTTTGCACTAAGGACTTTCTGAAAGGGGAAAATAAAGTAGATAAAATAATATATTAGACTACCCCATACATAGAAAATGGGGTTATCAAGTACGACCTTTGGACCTGACAAATAATAGTTGAAGCATCCTTCTGAATGATCTGGGCATCCCATAAATCTGGCAGTGGAACTCATACAATAGGCGTTTGTCCTTGGGTCAAGGGTTACTTGGAGTAATAAAAACCAAAAACCTAAAAGGAAGACCTAAAACGGGACCCCTCTCACCACTGTATCCAACAGTCTATAGTTACTAGCCTTTGTGCAACATCCCAATGACTGTTTTCTACTTCAGTGACATATGTTGACATATGTTGCTACTTTTGCTTTTGCTTTTGTTTTTTTCAAGTCATTTAGGGTGCTTTCTATTATCACTCAACAAAGTTTAGAAGTAAACATTGTTAGAGTGCTCCATTTCCTGTAACCACAGTTCCCACACATGATTATCTGCTCTGCAATTTAAACAGTACTTAAAATTGAGTGGTTCTGCAAACTAGCTGTGGGCCTCTGTTTAATCCTTTGCTCATCTTCAATTGCAGCAAAAGGCAAAGATGGCTACACATAGGCAGTACGGAGCTGTACAGACAGCCCAAGCTGAACCAGTTCTGCATGGCTATTGGCTACAGCCCAGCAGCCTGGGCTGACCCCTGGGTTACCTCTCTGAGGTACCTCCAAGCACAGACATCTCCCATGCCACCTCACCATTCCTCAGAGATATAGCACACAAGTTGACATTATCCATGTGGCACTTCCCAGCTCCTATATAATGAAACGGAGGGTTGGGGGGTGGTGGGGACATGCAGAGAGAGTCACTAAATAGTCTTGATATATTTAGTCTTGGAAATGGAAGTGGTTTTACAGTTATATTTCTGCAGGACATTCAGCGGGTTTTAGAAGGCCTTCAGACAATCTTGTGGTCTTCCAAGACTGAATGTAAAGAGAAGAGATAATATATTTTTTTTAAAGTTAATGGGTAGTTACAGTAGAATTGTATGGTACAGGGAAAAAAAATCAATGCATGGGGGAGGATGGAGCAGTGCCGTTTATACGAACATCCTTTGAATCTTTAAAATAAATTATACAAGTGAACACAGAAGTTCATGCTACTTGCTGGAAGCAATAAGGATCAAATTTTGTGGAACTCGTACTGTTTTCCACAAATCTCCAGGTATCCTGCCTCCTTCTCAATGGGCTATCACGTTCTGTTGTACATCTTGGTAGCCCTTAAAAACTAGTGGCATGGTCTCAGGTAGATTCTTGCAGGAGAGAGACAGATATATGAATTCCATCAGCTTCTTCCAGGGGAGCTGCCCAATCGCAGGGAGGGCAGATGTGATACGCTTGCTCACGTTCTCTTTGCCCGAATACCAGGGTCAAACAGCAGTTTCCAGGTCCTCATGGCCAATGACCTTATAGTTCTGACGGCTTTCTAGGTAAGCAGCCAAGTCTGGGTCCCCAGCCTGCTGTGCTCTCTCTTGAGGTGTCTTACCCTATATGTAAATAATGGAAAGAGAGAGAGAGAGAGAAAGAGAGAGAGAGAGAGAGAGAGAGAAGTACTAGTTATGAAATACAAAAACAAAACAAAACAAAACAAAAATCACAGAAACAGAGCTACCCAAAGATACTTGCTAGTAAGGATCCTTTCACTTTTGGTGTTTTAGAGTTTATAAGACACTTTCAAATCTATTGTCTTATATGATCATTAAATTGAACATGTGCAATTGGTAAATCAAAGGGAAAGAGTTTATCACTTTCGATGGGTGGGGTTTATACTAGGGAAACAGAAGTTCACAGAGGTTAACGGTACACAGGAGGAAACAGTGGGGTAAAGTGAGTTTTGAAACCCAGAGCCTTTCTGGAAGATAGGGAGACAGAAATTACTGAATTTTAAAAACACGGAGACAGGCATTTAGATTTCTAGTTTAGGACTCTTTCTATTATTCTGAACTTGGGAAATGAACATGCAGAAACTAAAAGGAAGGGATAGTCACAAAACATTTGAAAGGTTTCTTTGTTGGTTTCAGACTTCAGTGAAGTTCTCCCCAATTTATAGCTATTTCATCTCTCTAAAAACTAAGCTGGTTTCTCAATACAAAAGTGGTAGATATTGATTATAGAAATCTTAGAAAACTTGAAAAGCACAAAGAAGACAAGGAATATCCCTAATCATTCCACCAAACTAAGATAACCACTACTAACCTTCCATTGATAACTAGCTTTTGTCTTTTATACGCCTCTATACATATTTTTCTTTTAAAAAAAAACCACAATTCATTTATGTACTGTTTTACAAACTTTCTTAGTAATATATCATAAATTTTTGTCATTAATTTTTTACATCAACATTTTAAATGGTCATATAATTTCTTACAGACTACTATAATGCCTTTTGTACATTTGTGTAGACACATATACACACACATTTGTGTATATATTGATATTTTTTTAATGAGGTCATTGAATAAGAAGTCAGCAGTAAAGGGAGAAAGAGTGTCCATTCGTTTGATCGCCTGTAGGAATTACTTAGCATCGCTCAAAATTTCTAATTTTTGTTCAATATATAGTTTTAACTATTTAAAATGTTACGTTAAGTTCCAAAGGAAGGGTAGAAGCATGATTGTTGTACCAAAGAAATAGCTCCATGTACAAATGCACACAAGTTTTATAAATATTATCACAGACTTCTCAGCTTTCATCTTGGCTATCCTCACAGATACAGGTGACCTCAATCCAACCGGCTCTACATAGCCTACTGGGGATAGGATAAAAGGGAAGTAACAATGGCTCTAGAATCTTTCTAAAATTTTACTTATTTACTGGAGATTTATCAGTTAACCACCAGTTTGAAGTTCCTATGATAATTTTTATTCAACTTGTTTGCAGCCTTAGTAGTAGATAATCGTGTCTTTATTTCCATAATAATGAGGTTGGAATTTCCAGGTTTCAAATATTCAGAGAGGTGGCTGAGGTGGGCCTTTGAGTTGATTTCTGAGGAACTGATCTCTAATAGGAGAAATTCTCAGGATGCTGCTTCTCTCCAAAAAATTCCAGGAAAAGTTTCAGTTGTAATTATCACAGTTAACTTCAACCTAGCGTCAAGTTACAGAATGGCAAAATGTAAAAATCCTCAAAAAGTAATGAAATATAGCTACATTATTTCATGTAGTAAGATCTCTAGAATATAACGTTGAGTAAAAGTTATATGATATCATGTATGTATGACTTCATGTAGTTAAAAACAGTGAGAGAGAAAAACAGGTATATCTACATGTGAAGAGGGATCATTAAAAGTTTAATTATATCTGGGTCCAGGTTGTGAGGTTTCCAGCAATTTTTGGCTTTTTGGAGCATATCTTCCTACATTACTAGTTTTCTATGTGAGGGGTTTATAATTATAAAAACAAGCAATTTCTTTAAAAAAAAAAAAAAAGACACATACACAACACAAAATAGAAACAAGTTTCCATGAACATTGAGTCCTTTGTCTGATTCAGAAACTTAGAAAGATAAAAAAGAAGACCTGCTCAAGAGCCAGGTCTCCTGACTCCTGTTCGGTCTGACCCTCTTTTTCATGGCTTCTCTCTGTTTTTAAAATGATCTGAGTTGAGTGTAGGACCAGCCTTTGTGTGGTAAAGAGGCAGTTGCCCTGCTGTGGTCTGAGTGGCCCTGGCAAGACCAACCCTGGCTCCATTAATCCTGACTACAAGTCGTCTATTTCTCAATCAGGTTAAACATCCAAACATCTGAGTGCAAATAACATCTGGGAAGAACATCACATTAAGAAATTATTACTTTTAGTAGCAAAAACTGCAATGACTTTTACACCAACCTAATTATCTGCCATTTGAAATAGTGTACCCAGTTAGCTAGCCAGACAGGTAACAGATCACTAGAAACCAGGACACAGCTCAAGTGTGTTTGATATGCCTAGGCAGCCAGGGATTTCAGTCAGAGAGCAAGGGTGCTCATGGGCTGCCAGGGAAGTAGAGACTTCTATGCAATACAACTGGCTCAGAAAGGAAAGAGGTTCACTTGGGAGGCAAAGTTATTTCATAAAGTGAACTGCAGATTGAGGAAGCCCCAGGGAAAAAATTACACATAGGCAGATTCTTATCACTTACATAAATCTAATGGAACTTAAGCCATTAATTAGGTTTCTAAGTAATCCATCTATGTGTCATGGTTACAATCATGGGCCCAAAACCTGAGCTACTCGGTACCTGCGTAATGAAGGCCTCAACTATATACTAAGATTCTTCTCTGTAAATTTCTATAGTTAACTGGTTCATTCTTTCCTGGAGTCTACTGAGAGTGTTCTAAAACTCTCAGAGCTTATCGGAATCCTCTATGGCAAGCTTGTCCAAACCGCAGCCTGCAAGCCATATGCGGCCCACGATGACTTTGAATGAGGCTTAATACAATTTGTAAACTTTCTTAAAACATCACAAGATTATTTTTGCAATTTTTATTTTTTTCAGCTCATCAGCTATTGCTAGTGTTGATGTATTTCACGTGTGGCCCAAGACAATTCTTCTTTTTCCAGTGTGGCCCGGGGAAGCCAAAAGACTGGACACCCCTGCTCTATGGGGTTGATCTTCTATGTAAACTAACTCCTCTCTCTCTCTCTCTCTTCTATCTTATAGGCTGAGCCCTGGGTCAACTCTACTAAGCTACAACTCTTCCTTTCCTCTATCTTTCAACCCTTTCTCTTGGGTGCTCTCTGTAAACTGAAACAACTCATGGTGCAGCCTGTTCTCAGTTCTTCTAAACAGAATTTCCCCTGAGGCCTCATCTCTGCCAGCTGATGCTATCAAGGTTGGCACACATGTCACATTACCCATTTCTGGCCTCACTGCCCTCTTATTAAGACAGTTATAAGAAAGTGGACACTGAAGTTCAGATTTACGTAACTTTTGCTGTGGAGAAACCAACCACATTTCTAGCCAAGTGCCACAGGAATCACTGTACCTCAATCAAACAGATTCCATAAACAAACCGATTTTGTTATGTGGCTAGCGTGTTCTGGCACCAAATGAGAACCACCAACCTGCTGAAACAACACTGGACTGGCGTCAAAAGAGCTCAGTTTAAGGCTCAGCTACTGATCCAAGGGTATGTGTAACTTTCTCTAGGCTTTTAGCTCCTATAGCTATAAATGACAGTAATTCCCATGCTATCTAATTTCTGAGGTTAACTTTTAGAGAATATTAGAAAACGAATGGAAAGAAATTTTTTAAAATGAAGAACTACATAAACACACCAAATTTAAGACTGTAACCATCTCAAAGCCAGAGCCCACCGTCCTGGGAGCTGGGAAATAATCCCTTTGGCACCCATATAAGGGGCCATATAAATCATAGGATTTAAACCACGCTGGAGTAAGTACTGAAGGAAAACCCCAAAGGGGCTTCTCAGTAGTCAGGCCAAAGTCTTTGAACATGGTCCTGATCCCTCTCCTTGGGCTTCGGACCTCAACTCCCACGACTTGGCTGCTAGCGTTCAGTAGGACAACCCCAATGTCCCAAGGCCAACGTGTTCAGAAGTTTATAAAGCCCCACAGGCAAGCACATGCCCTCCCTTTGTGCTTATACATTTAAATCACAGTTTCTCTAAATGAAGCACTCTATTTTTTCCTCCTTTTTCCAAAGCCCCAGGCACTTCCATAAGCACAGAAAGGATGTCCGTGCTATGGTCACAAGCAAAGGCAACAGTGCCTGCGATCTCGCCCAGTGGGAGGATGTTTGCACTCACTCATTGAGTTACCTTGGAGTCCGTCTTTCTCAGAGATGCTCCTGCATCCACCAGAAGCTGGCACACAGCCCGGTTCCGCTGGCAGGCAGCCTTGTGCAGTGCAGTCTCACCCCTAAATCAAAGAGGAAATGGGAAACCACCCATAAAGGGGTTGGAGGCAGCAGGGGATGGGGTGAGGGGAGCTGATGTCGGAGTGCTCCTCAGCCTCCTTCCCTATAGGCTGCTGAGATCTTGGCTGTAGGGTACATTCTGGGGAGGTGGGAAAGGGGATTTCTAAAAATTCCTTGAGCTAGTCATCACCTGATCATAATATCTGACTCCAGCCCCCTTTCCAAGCAGTGTTGATTAACTAGGTTTAGTAATTTTTTAAAGAAGCTACTACCATTTGATTTAGGTGATTGTCAATGCAGTATTAAACAGACTAATTGTCTAGATGTACCTGAACACTGAAGACATTCTCTCTGTGCATACATTTGAGTAGAGTGAGAAAGGCACTGGGTGAAAGAACAGGGAGCAGCGTGGAGCACCTCTGGCCCTTCAGGGACAGCACACGGCCCTTGGTTGATGGTCACTCGGCCTACAGTGGAGTATCTCCTGAGAACCCAAGTTCAAAACGCCAGGCCAACACCCACTCTGCTCTATCCACTTTAGATTCTGTGTGAGTGACAGGTGGAACGAGCGGGCAGCCACAGAAGATATCTGAGAGGCACAGTGAGACTCTGGGAGAGTTTGAGAGCCAGGGCTCTCCCCAGGAGGCAGCAGGCTTGAGGCCAGCCACTCAGTGTGGGAAGGGGCAAGGGAAACTGGCTATTTCCCCATCACTGACAGGCTCTATAGGGAGGAGGGTATTCCTATCCTGAGCCCAAAGGCACCAAGATGCTTAATGCCAAAGTATTTCAGGAAAAATCAATAGTAGTCTTTAGAGAAGGCAAAATGGAGTAAGTAATGGCACCATTTACAATCTTGCAAATAGGATGTGCTGGCCTGTGGACCAGCTCTATGGAGTGATAGACAGCTTCTTCCACAGCTCTACTGCTTTTCATTCGTCCTCCATTCTACTCATTTCTACTTCTCCTCCTTCCCATGTGCTTAGCTACCCACCACCTCATTCTTCTCCACACCAATTCATCTTTATACCTTTTCAAATATGGCTTTCAGGATTAGTTGTACAGCCTAACTTTGTTCCTGTTTGGGGAGGAGTAACTATTTTGCTGCTTTAGAAATAAGGTTGAAAACAAACATTATCATCAGTTTAGACACCATCCCAGAGCTGATGACTTTTTCAATCAGGATCCCTTCTCTGAACCACAGAAGACAGAAGATAGAGTGACTATGTTCTTAGTTCTTCAGTGGTGGTTCATAACTTGTGCTGTTCTAGACTAACAGAGAGAAGTTATGCCATTACATGTGCATAATGCCTCAGGGCAGTAGGGTCCCATTTTCTCAGAAACCCCAGTTGAGAAAGAACAAATGTGATGGGTACATTAAAAGGTAAGTGTAATTATTTAGACTTCTCAGCATTCCAAGATGCACCAGTGCAGAAGTACATTGCTTGAAGCAAGCTCTAAATGATGATTACCACTGACTATGGAGGCAAGCATTATGACAATTGTCATCAGTTTCTATTGTGTAATTTTTTATTTAGGCAATTAGCCCTGCACAGTTATGAACAAAGTTGAAAGTGGACTTTGAATTAATTAAATTAAAATTACCTATGATATGCCCTATAGATTACATTCTTCTCCCAGATATGTTCTGAAGAAAATAACCTAGACTATGTAATAAAAGGCAACACTCACGTTTCACTGTCTGCCATATCCAATAACTCGGAAGGTCCTAAATAAGAAGAAAGCAAGATGACCGTCAAAAAATAAGCTCAAAAACTAAACATTAACAGAAAATCTATAGTCACAAAATGAAAATGCCTTTGAAAGCTAAATTTGGGGATAGGAATAATAAGACAGAAAGAAAAATAAAAGGATCCCTCTACCTCCTCATTACCAAACTCCCAGTCTCCATGAACCAATATGTACAGAATGGTAGATACAAAAGAATGGTATGGTCTCTGCTGTCAAGAAGCTTTCAATCAAGTTTACAAAATAAAACTGGAATAGAATAACTGAAAAATAATTAAGTGCTAACTAGGGAGAAAGGGGCAGATGAGGTGGGGTTTAGGAATCAGGGCCATTTCTCATTCTCAAACAAGTTGCTTGGGATGGCATCTCATGAAGCATAATATTAAGGCTGTACGACATTATATATATCATCTAGGGTACAATTCCACTTTTTATAAGATTTCCCTTCTCAGACCAGAAAGAAATACTATGCATATACATCAAATGACTATAGATGCATCCTTAAGAATGGAAATATTCTGTGAATTTCCCTTTCACAATGTTTTGTGTGTTCACGAATTAATCCATTCAGTCTACAAACGCTGCTTGGAATGTCCACCTTTCTAGCTCTGTACCACTGCTTCTCTCCCTGCCATCTCTTGCCCTCTTCAGCCTGTGGGTATCAGCTGAGACTTTTTCCCCCCATAAAGCCCTTTATGATCCCACTTCAAACAGCTTATTAAATACCTGCCTATACAATCCCTCACTTTATGTACTGACCCTATTTTCTATAGTTGAACGGGTAATGGGATTTATCATCCAAGTGGGGACCACCCCAGGCAAGGGGGGATATATGATCATGTTACTGATCATGACACTTAACAAACTACTTTAAAATAACCTACTGATTTATCTCTCCCTATAACTAGACTCCAGAAAACCCCTTAAAGTTTTGGCCCATGCTTTGTCTAGCATTGTGTCATTCCTTGGTGCCTAGTATAGAGCCTGGAGATAAGTAGATGCTTAAATATTTGGTTGAATGGATGAATAAATATGCTTGTAAGGGTCAGGCATTGAGTATTTTAGTCTTTAGAAAGATGATCCTGGGGATTTACTCTCTTTATTGGTGGATATCAATATCATTAAAAATTAACTTGTTGTGCATAGTAAGAAGGGGTGGAAGAGCTTATCACTCTCACCATGAAAGTCATTGGCCAAGGACAATATAAGAGATGTTATGGGATTTCGTAATTCTCCTGGTCATCCAAATCATCTTGACCTCTTCTTTTTCACACCTGCTATTCACTGGGACCAGGTGAATCTTCTCTTACAAAGTCTCTCCTATTTGTCTTTTCTGTTTGTCCTATTTGACAAATAGACTTCCTAACAGGTATCTACCTGGAACATTACTAGTATGCAGACGTAGTTACTAAGAAAGATAAGAAGGTCTTACATCATCTAGATTTCTAGGTTTCCAATACATCATACCTCCCGCTTACTTCCAAGTATTTAAACACTGGAGCTCACAGTCCTTCATCTGGAACTACATTTCCTCAATTTGTTCCCAGAGTTCCATTTTCTTTTTTCACAAAAGCTAAAGTGGTAACTGCACACTCAACCATGTATTTCTCAGGCTTTTCCAGCTCTACCTACCCAGAATAGCCACCTGTCTAAATCTGACATGTTCTTCAAAGGCTAGTCTGTGACAAGGTCCTCTCAAAAGATGACCTTTGACAGAGGGAATGTATTCTTTCTCTCAACTCCCAAAGCACTTATTTGGTTCTACCCTCATGCTATGTATTCACTTTTTGAATACGTGCCTTCCATAAACAAATTTTTCTATATCTGTCGAATATAAGAACACCTCAGTTGTTTTTTGTATCCTTCTAGCACCTACCCTATATTAAGGAAACAACAAAGATTTAACTCATGGCTCTTTGTTCCTTGGTCCTGTGATTCTAAGAAAACATGAATAATGATCCTCATCCTCCCATACACATCCCAAAAGTGCAGAGCAGGACAGGACAGTGACTGGGGTAAGGTTTCTCGAGCCATCCCTTCTTGGTTAAAAATCCCAGCTCCACTACAGACTAGGTCTTGGCCAAGTCTAATTAATCTCTCAGCCCTCAGTTATCACACATGTAAAGTCAAATTAATAATAATATTTATCTCACAGGGTTGTGTAAGAGTTCAAGAGGGCTGGGCATGGTGGCTCACACCTGTTATCCCAGCACTTTGGGAGGCCAAGGTGGGTGGATCATTTGAGGTGAGGAATTTGAGACCAACCTGACCAACATGGTGAAACCCTGTCTCTACTGAAAATACAATAATTAGCCTGGCATGGTGGTGTGCGCCTGCAATCCTAGCTACTCAGGAGGCTGAGGTAGAAGAATCACTTGATCCCGGGAGGCGGAGATTGCAGTGAGCTGAGAATGTGCCACTGCACTCCCACCTGGGCAACAGAGCGGGACTCCATCTCAAAAAATAAAAAATAAAAAAAGAAAGAAAAGAGTCAATACACATAGTGTGTTTGAAACAGTGCCTGGCACACCACAGGTACTGCTTCAACTTTAGATAGCATGAAGTATCCTATTCTCTGTCCTGATACAGGTCACACTATGTCAAGATATGGGATCCTCAGTGAAGGAAGGTGGTATGAGAGGGTTGTTTTACTCCCACTTACATGTGAAGCCACTTGTTGACTCAAATTCTATGTCCTGAGAACTAAGCACCTCAGGCCTATTTAGCTGCCAACAGGGCACTCTTTACAACGTCAGCAAGGGGCTTAAGTGCCCAATGGTCCTCTTAAAGAGTGCCTGTCACCTTCAGAGAACATTCTAAGCTGCTCCTCTTGAAAGAAATTCCATGAATATGAGCAGCCTAGACTCATTAGTAGCTCTGTTCCCATTGGTACTGCTAATTGCACAACTATTTAGGCAACAGAGGCCTTGTTTACTTTTCTCCTTCATTCAGCACTGTCATTCAGTGCTCTCAGAGCCTTGTCACGGTGAGTCCACAGTCATCCAGGGTCTAAGCCTCTATGCAAGTGAGGGGATCCTCAAGCATTTTAATTGGGCTAGCATAGCAATAATTTGACAATATGAAGGTGGGGACAAGGGAAAAAGCTGATCTTCACAATTTGTGACCAGAATCACTACAAACGCAGCCAACCCAGAATTATTCCAGAGCTGATTATCCAGTCTGTGAGTCAGGCATGCCCACGGCTACCCATCACTCTCCCTCCCTCTGCACCCTTTCATCCTCTGCAGCTGACAGAGGTGAGAGGCAGAGGCACTAATACCAAGGCAAGAAACTTTTGCTCTTAATTAATATCTTAAAAAAAAAAAACACCAATTAAAGATTTGGGGAATGGCTCTCAAATAATCAATTTAATTCACTTCATCTTTCCTTATTCTCCCATCAACATAGATGATTACAAAATAGCAGAACGTTTTGAACACTGGACAAGAAGAGGCAAAAGTAGCAACCAGCTGACTACAGAAGAGAATGGGCAGCTATTTTTAACAGCACAGGTACGTTTTCTAATCATTCGTGGCCTGCTTTAAGATGGCTGTTTGCATAATGCTAGCAAGGAAGGACTTACAGAGAGTGGATGCCAGGAGAGGCTTAAGACAAGGCTGTTCTCCTTATTTGAACCTGCACTGCCCAATGGTGAGCTATGCTTTAACTGGACAATGTGGAGTTTAACTGTACCCTGTGGCTTTTAGTGTAGAAACAATAACACCTACGATTTTTGAAAAGTTAATCTGAGTCTCACTAATAAAGGAAAGGAAACAAAAGGAGAAAAACAAGAGAGAAAAAAACAAAGACTAGTCAGGCACGGTGGTTCACGTCTGTAATCCCAGCACTTTGGGATCGCCAGGTGGGAGGACTGTTTGAGTCTAGGAATTCAAGACCAGCCTAGGTAACATAGTGAGACTGCAGCTCTAAAAAAAGAAAAAAAAAAAAAAAAATTAGCTGGGCGTGGTGGTATATGCCTGTAGTCCTAGCGGTTCCAGAGGCTAAGGAGGGAAGATTGCTTGAGCCCAGGAGATCAAAGTTACAGTGAGTCATGACTGGACCACTGCACTCCAACCTGGGTGACAGGGTGAGATCCTGTCTCAAAAAAATAAAAATAAAGACAACTGAATTCCTTCAATGTACATGAATGGGCAACATTTGAGTTTGGGGCTTGTTTTATATACACATACATTCTGATTGCGGACACTATGCCATCTCCCCTAAGGAATTTCAAGGGAGACCATCAAGTTGTCAGCAGAGAATTCACTGTTGTTTCCTCAATAGAAAAGGAAATCTCAGGTCCCTGTCTCTTCCAGGGTTTACTGAAATGTCCCCCCTTCATCCTTTGGCTGACCTGAATCAGAAAAAATACTGTAAAATCCCTTTTGAGGAGATATGGGTGCAGATTTCTCCATGAAAATTTCAGATGAAAACGGCCACTGCTCTTCCAGAACCCTAGACCAGCTGTCACCTGAACTCTGCTTATGACATTCACATGGCACTACCCTGCATTGTGGTTGTTTATCCACGTTTCATTTCCCTTGCTGGTATTAGGAATATGGAGGACACAAACCATCTCTCACGTATGGATGAATTTTGGCAAGTAACCTAACTTCACTATGCTTCAGTTTTCAACACTTGTCAAATGGAGATGAGAGCTTACTGTATAGGGTTGTAAAAATTAAATATGATAATGCATTTAGAACATTTAGAACAATAGAGGTTAACAGTGATTGTTACAGAAACTTTTTTTTCCTCACAAGTGCCTGGGACAGAATTAAAATGTTTTAATAAATGAATGAATAAAAGACATTTTAAAATCATTTTGGATCCCAGCCAATATCACTTTAAGAGAAAGATTCGCAATTGAAACATGGATTCAAAAGACTGTGCTATATGGGAAATGGTCTGAAAATTAAGGGAAAGAAAATTCTGTTAAGTGGACATACACATCAGTATTCAGGAGATGCCCAGGGAATGCGAAAGGAAGCAAAACTTCACAAATCTTTCAAAATGAGAAAGTGAACATCATGTTAAGTAGCCAGGCCTTCCAAATTACAATGTTGCTGCCCAGTATTCATTCCATAGACTCTTCTGTTGGATACCCCAGCTCCCGCTGATGTGACTTTGTCATCAATATTATATCTGTATTATATATGACGTGCCTTTTGTCACATGCATCCTTTAATTTGCTTCCCACACCAATGCCTCCAAATCCCCTTTGCTATTCCTTCCACTTCCCATGGCCTCTCTCTGGGCCCTCATTTCCCATTAGTCTCCCTGACGCTGCCAGCAGACCATTCCAAATCCTCCCCTGCCACAGGACAAAAGCTGCACAGATGTGGGGAGAGCTGGCACTGGGAATGCTAACAGCACTGTCATCCTGTCCCAGCAGGATGGTGGTCGGTTCTCTCTGGGACCAGAAGCAGAAAAAGGGGGGTTAAAAAAAAGAGAAAAGAAAGACTGAAGACAGAAAAAGAGGGAAGACAAAATAACCCATTGAAATCAAAAAGGAAATGCATGAGTGAGATTTCTATCAGGAAAACCAGTAGGAGGCAATGGGGTAGGCGTGGGGAGAATAAAAACAAAAGAGCAGAGTGTGCAGGGTGGTGAAGGAAAGAAACAACACAAAAGTCCCTTGGAGGGGCAAACGAGGGGGAGGGAGTGGGCAGAAAATATGGTTGAAAGGAGCTGAAAAGCGGGAAGCACTGAGAGGAATCTCAGCTGGAATCCCTGCATCCTTAGTCTCTCTCCCAGTCTCTGTGGAATTGTTAACTCTTCCTCCCCGAGTCTCTTTTCAACTCTCTAAATGTCTAAATTCCAGTTTTTCATAAAGGAAAGCAGCATGCTGTATAGATGAGAGAAGACATCCAAAGGAAGAAGATGCAAGCTGAAAAAAACTCAAGCCTCCCATGGCGCTTTCAGAACATACCGCACATCTCATGTGGCACAGCCCCCAGCCTGCTTTAAAAGAGCCCATGGAAGAGAAATCAGTTGCTGCTTGTTGTGTCTGGGAGAATAACTAATCTCAGGACTCTTGTTCAGGTGTCCTCTTGATGGTGGCGGCCCACACTCCTGACCAGAGCCAATGAAGAAGAGGGCAGAGCAGAGGGGAGAGGGGCTCAGGAGTAAGGCTGCAGGAAGCAAACGAAGTGTCAACTCAAGAGCCACAAACAACATCAGCTGTGCACCTGGAAAAGAGCCTGTGAATCCTTCAGAACTGCTATTACTAAAGCCATCATTACAGTCAAGTCTTTGAACAATTTTTCAGATTTATGTCACATGAAACCATGGGACAGACATAAACCAAACTGAAAAATAAGTAAATGAACAACAAAGGCTTTAAAAGATTTGCAATATTCAACAACCAGGAGGAATGTCTTTCTTGATCTTTGGCATAATGTAAAACTTTTATTTATTTATTTATTTATTTATTTATTTATTTATTTATTTTCATTTACATGAATTCAAACTGATCAGACTTACCTATTGCAAATCTGATGCTAATTTAAAAATACAATGCCATAGTCTGATATACATCCCTAAATCCCAGACTTACTGAGGCTTCTTGGAAAGGCTGTTTTCTTTGTTAGGTCAGGGTATTTCAGAGTTATCATCATTACTAAGTTAGCAGAGACTATTTCAATCAACAGAGATCACCTTAAGAAGGTGACTACAGTATTGAAAAGGTATTGACAAGTTTCTGTGTACTTGTGCCTGACTTCAAAAACACTACAATTTAAAGGAGTTTCTATCATCAAAAAGAGAGGAGTGGTTTTGCTATGATCGTTTTCAATAAAATGCAAAGGTTAATATAAACTGAATTAGCAACTAAAGATATTAAAAAACAAACAAAACAACAGTTGAGCTGAAGTGTTTAGCTCTTGTGGAATTAGGTGAATTAGGCTATATCAAATGATTTTACATCCATATTTCTGAATAAATAAAAAAGTTAAGATAGAAATCGAGAATGAAATTGACAATGTCTATCAAGTTTGATAAAAACTAATTTCAATAAGAATCAATTGCATTTGAGTCTCCATATTCAGCTATAGTAGTAAAGTGTTAAAAATTGTCATCCTTCAAAAATGCAGAGATCCTTGGACTGAACATCATAATACCATTTTATTTGCAACAAAAGAGATGGATTGTGCTCTTCCATCTCTACAGTCTTTCTCCCTGTGTGATTAGAGATCCTGGTGAGGCAAGAAGAGTATAGGATGCCTTCTGAGACCTCAGGAATTATTTGCCTAGAAGTGAAGTTAGGATGATTACTGTGAATATTGTGTTTCTTCTAGTGAGCATAAATATTAAGCTGATTAATTTATAACATCTAACCAAAGCATTGGAAGACTAAGCACTCCCACCCCTCAAAAAAAGACTGAATTCCTTTGTGTCCTTCCACTTGGGTGGAGTGGTATTGTGTGACTCAGTCTTTGCAAAAGTCACTGCAGGTTAATAAGAAACAGATTTGTATTGGAATGTTAGGTTTTGATCAAAGCCCTCAGAGACTAATGTGCCAGATGAATTGATGCCAGGCAAAGTAGGTGTGTACTGATCTACATTTGGGGTTAGAAACTCCAAGTCCTGTGAGCTTGGATGAATGGTGCTTTCAAAGGCCCTATTTTTGGAGGCAGGGGAAAGAGAGGAAATAGAGGAAGTGAAAAGCTACTGTGTTAGGGTGATATCATCCCAGGACTCATCATTCATGTCCCTGGGGCGACTCAGATGAGGAGTCCTGCTGTTTTCATTTTTAGTATAATCATATTTCAAATATTGCATGGGCTATACTTATGTTAAAACCTTCATTATTGTTATCATTTTTTTTTTCTTCAAGAAACAGGGTCTGGCTCAGCTGCCCAGGCTGGAGTGCAGGGGTGCAATTTTAGCTCACTCAGCCTTCACCTTCTGGGCTCAAGCAATCCTTCCACCTCAGCCTCAAGTAGCTGCAACTATGGGCCCACCATGCCTGGCCATCTTGTATTTTTATTTTTGAAACCTGGGTTCTTAGGACCCAGAACCAAAGTCAAATAGAAAAATGAAGCTCTAAGGGATGCCAGGTGAGTCAGAAGTTCAGGACATTGCTCACTTTAAACTGCAGAGACCGGGACATAAGAGAGTGTGGTAGATTAAATATCTCCATGAATTATTCACAGCTCTGGCCATCAAACAGTGGAATCTGTTTCCCAACCTTTTAAGTCTGAGCTGGCCCTGTGACTTGTTTTAGCCAACAGTATACAGTAGGGAGCAACCAGAACTTCCCAACTTAGCTTCAGGACATCTGGCAGCTTCCACTATCACCCATGGGAACCCAGCACTACCATGCTGTGAAGAATCTTGGGAAAAAAGACCAGGTGTTGAGAAAGGCTTAGGTGTCCTGGCCTTCCATAGCCATCCCAGCTGAAAGCCCCAAACATGTGAGAGTCCATCTTCAATAAAGCCTCATCCAAAAAAGGGGCTGACTGCAGCCTCGTAAATGAGACCAAGTGAGATGGTGGATACAGAGAGGATCCTAGGACTAGGGGAGGAAATACTGCTTCTCGAGGAAAGATGAAAAGATGGGTGGGGGGATGTGGAGAGAGAGATTCCTGGATTGTGTTGTCACTCAAATAGATGGCCAGTGTATCACCTAACTCCAGAGAAAGGGTAGGTGGGCACCAAATGTCTTAAGGTATCTAAGCAAGCATTCAATCTCTTGGGTAAAGGGTATACTAAAAAGAGTAGATTGGAAGTGATCAACAAGACAGCAACTAGGAGAACTTTAAACCTGAGCTAAAGAAAAATCAAGTGACAGTATACATCTAACCCTCACCTGAGCTTTGTGCAGTAGAAATCCTGAGATATTTTCTTATTCAGGGAAAAAGAATATAGTAGCACTGTGGCTTCACTCTTGCCCAGAAAAGAATAGTTTTAACTGCAAGAGATTGAATAGCCAGGGAAATAGGAGATGGAATGATACAAGCCCCAGACTTAGCACCAAAAATACATCCTACCTACCTAGGCTTTCCAGGGCAGACGGGTTTGGGATTATCCAACCCAGCCTACAAGGAGTAAAGAAATTTTGTCATCACAGCCCTTCTGTTTTCCTGGTCTTTCCTTTTTCCAACCCACCCTTTCCACCGTATTTCAGACCAAGGGTTCAAGCAGAATCTCCACAGTGAGAAGGTGCTGAAGACAAAGCAAGGGGTGTCTAATGTGATTGATAGTTTGGTACCTACCTTGCAAGGACCTTGTGAAGATCAAATGATGGGATGAGTCTACTATAAACAATTGGCAAATATGTGCTTGACAAATGGTAGCTACGTTATCTGTGGCTTTACCACAGGACTTAAAACAGCTCCACATATCTGTTTTAAATTTAATCATACACATGATCTTATTTTTTCTTTAGCCTGCAATTACTTGAAAACAGTGACTGTATTTTATTTGTGTGTGTGTACCATCTATAACAGGCAGCTCCTGTTAGGGACTACACAAGTATTTGTTAAATGAATGAATCAATGAATGGAATAAGACATACTTGCTGAATTGCAAAAAAAAAAAAAAAAAAAAAAAGAAAGGAGCAAAAAGGATGTGAATGTTTACGAGTATGCTTACTGTCTACAGGCTGAATTTGGGTGCAAAAGGAGTCAGCCATAGGCTGACTATCAGGGCTCAAAGAAACTTTTCCAATCTCTCTGTATACCAAGGTCCAGTAGAATTAGACTCTTTCATTCCTTCTCGTTTAAAACAGCCTAGCTAGGCAGTATTTTTTCCACTTTATTCCTGGAAATACTATGAAACATGATAAGTTGAATGTAACCGTTTAGATTTAGTATTCATCAAATGTGTTTATGCTTCCAAAGGGTTTTTAAAGGCAGGTGCTATAGTGCCTGCTACTTCCTGCAAATGATCTGGCACCAAATTAGAAATCCAGTTAGAAAGCAGTCTGGAAGGTTAGTAGGATCTGCCACAGACAACACAATAGTACCAGACGTTTTCAAAGAGAATAAAGTGTAACTTGGGTAGAAAAGATAAATGAGATCAAACACACACACACAAAAAGAGGGGAGAAACTAGAAAGATGTAAAAAAATTATCCTCATGAATCTTCACAATGATGAACCACAAATATGGATTAGGCAGGGAATCCCAACCCATTAATTTAGAGAAGAGCTCTAGAAAAAATAAAGTGTACGATGCCAGGCTGCATTTATTTTTGTCCCCTATTAAAAAAAAAAAAAGTAATTAGTCTGAAAAATAGCCTGTAAAGAACTTGGTATGAATACTGTTTCTATTAATTGCTTGGTTAGGATGGCCCATATGTGTCAGTGGTCTGCAACCACGACTGCCTCAAATAAGCAGAGGCAGTCGGCTAAAAGTTCAAGAGTATTTCCGCCATTCTGAAGACTGTCTGGATGAAAGGCATCTTAGAAAATGCAAAATGCAATGGATTTCACAGATAAGTGATCCTTGGTAAGTTCACTATGCCTACTCACCGTGGTCAAGGATATATTTCACAATCTCCCCGTTGCCGGTTTTAGCTGCGTAGTGAAGGAGTGAACAGTGATCTGGTCCCTGAATTAGCAGACTGCCTCCATTTTTATAGCTTTCTATTAGCTGCAAGAGAGACATACAAAAAGAAGCTCAGGCAGAATCCGGAACAAGGATAACAGCTAACTGGTAATAAAATAAGAGTCATGTAGCAAACCATAATGTCAATGTCAGAGGACATAGAGAAAAGTCAAAAACATGAAGTAACATTCCTGGACTGTGTTATCACTCACAGAGATGGCCAGTGTCTCTTCTAACTCTGGAGAGAGTCTGTGGGTATTGAACAGGCTAGGGAAACTGAATCATGCTGAATTACTTTTTTCATTTATTTTCTGAGCACTGGTCTCTATGGTCTCTGTCTCAAGGGAGTGAGGGGTGGAGTGGAAAACAAAAGCCTCTCTATGTTGGCTTAGCATTCTCTTGAGTGAAAGAGTAATTATGGCTATAAGCAGGAATACCTTGATGACTGTAGCTAAGCTTCTTGCTCGCGTCCTTCAGTTTTTCTTTAGTCTTATGAAACTATATACCAAATATCAAAGCTGCTTTGTCTCTCCTGTGTAAGATCACTGAATACAAGTATAGACACATACGCATGCATGCATGCACGCACACGAACACACGCCTGGCTTCTTTCTTCATCCAGATCTTTAGCCCAGCCTGCAAACCTTGTGTTAATCACCCAACACATACCTAACAGGCTAGAGATGATGTACAGAGTGAGACCCAAAATGATTCCAAAAATGTAATAGTTTCTATGTGAGAGAAGACTGGAAAAAAAAAAAAAAAAACAGAATTTTGTAGCCTGAGGATAAGGTGGCTAAATGAGGATATGGTCTAAGTTTATAAAATACTGAACATTACAGAAAATGTGAATGAGTCCCTCATCTCCAAACTACAGTATATCAGGACAAGAGTGCCTACATGAAGCTTCTAATAGGTCATTTTGGGACAAATGAGAATTAAATAACCCAGCAGGTAATAAGCAAAATGAACACATTATCTTTGAAGAAGTTAGATGGCACACATTATAGATAATCAGACATCCCATAAGGTGAAAGAGCATAAATGACATAAATGCAAAGGATAAGCCCTAGTGTTCTATACCATTGTAGGATGACTGTAGTTAAAAAGATATTAAATAGTTGTAAATAGCTAGAAAGAGGATGTTGAACATTCCCAACATAAAGAAATGATAAATGTGGGAGGTGTTGGATATGCTAATTACCCTGATCTGATCACTGTATATTATATGTATCAAAACATCACTATGTACTCCATGAATATATGTATAATCATTTGTCAATTAAAAATATTTTTTTAAAAAAAGAACGTAAATTCAGAGTTCACGTCTTCACTCAAATACATCCATGGAATTGTCATGTGCTAGATGTCAGGAAGATAAATGTGAATACAATTCAGTCACTGTGCCCAAAGCCCTCACAGCCCATGGGGGAGACAGATAGGTAAAGAGTCACACAGTAATGGACGGGAACATCACAAAGGTCTCAGAGAAGCACTAGAGAAGCATGAAGCAGGGGACAGAAAGAGCCATGGAAGACCTCCCAGGGCATGGATCAAAAGCAGTAGCTGAATGAAGGTAAGGAACATATGGGACTTCCATCCCTAAACTGGGGGGGGGGGGGCGGGGGGGGGCAAGAGGGCAGGAAGAAGTAGCTAGCAACTTTCCACAAAAGTCTAAAAGGGAATCCTGTTCTGTTCAACCACATTGTCTTAAAATGACACTCCTTTTCTTTGTGGGGAGATCGACAAAGAATAACAGCATAGACCCAACCAAACCTGTTCAGGGTCAACTGCCTGGATCCTGCCTTCCTGTGCTGTTTCTAGACACCGTGAACATTCAGTTAGTCCATGGGCATTTTTTGCAGCCCAGTTGTCCAGGAACTATTTGTGACAGCCTTCACACAGGGGTGGCTCCAGAGACGTTCTATTCTCTAGTCTCTCGCTCTCTTTCTCTCCCTCTCTCTCTTCTTCCTCTCCCTCTCCCTCTTGTACAAACACATACACATGTACCCAATTTAATATTTTATATATATTGCACTTTCTACTCAGAAGAAAGAAACAAAAGAAGTTGGAGAAGAGAAAGAGGGCATGAATATTTGAGAAGGAAAATAAAGAAAATATGTAAGAGAGAAAAAGTAAAACCTTAAGCCCTCAGAAAATATTCCATCTCTCAGTAAATAAGGTGTTATTGGCCGGGCGTGGTGGTTCATGCCTGTAATCCCAGTACTTTGGGAGGCTGAGGCGGGCAGATCACGAGGTCAGGAGATCAACACCATCCTGGCTAACACAGTGAAACCCCGTCTCTACTAAAAACATAAAAAATTAGCCGGGCATGGTGGCGGGCACCTGTAGTCCCAGCTACTCGAGAGGCTGAGGAAGGAGAATGGTGTGAACCCAGGAGGCAGAGGTTGCAGTGAGCCGAGACTGCACCACTGGACTCCAGCCTGGGCGACAGAGTGAGACTCCATTTCCAAAAAGAAAAACAAACAAACAAAAAATAATAAGATGTTATTAAGTCATGTTTTAGTCATTTAGGCAAGAATTATAACAGAGAATGCATTAGGTTGGTGCAAAAATAATTGCAGTTTTTGTCACTGAAATGATAAAAACCGAATTACTTTTGCACCAACCTATAATAAGACAACCAGCTGGATATAGTGATTTCCCACATTGCAAATGATTCTCTATTTAAAAGTACAAAAAAAAAGTGTGATAATAAACTCAGGATCCTGGGAAATCAGTTGCCTAAACTGAAAGCATATAGAAAATGAAATGGAAGGGTTTCAAATGTACAGTGCTTTGCCAAATTTTCTGGTGTAGAAACCCACCAGGGGCAGGAATCAATTATATTAATGCCTTTGTTTCCCACAAAACCTAATGGAAGGCCATGCACAGAGTATAGGATGGTATGGGCTTAATCCACTGGTAAGAAACGGCACTGAACTCATCAATATACTGCATGGAGAGCACTCTTCTGAGTAACAATTTCTATTGACACTATGATCTGTGTAGTGGCTCAGGCACCATTTTCAGGATTATGTGCCTAAAGGGGGCAGCTGATCAAGATGTTTGCAACATTTTCTCCATTTGTTTTCTTCTAGTAACCTGTTGAAAAATGTAGCATAGGTGTCCTTCAGTTTGTCCAACAGATGTGCCTAAAAAAATGTATGTCTGAGGGTAAGGGTTTTCAGCTTTCTCTTAGGGCTATTGATTCCTCAGTCTGCAATGGCAACTTACTCCACAGGCTGAGGAACCAGGTGTAGCCTCTGCCTTCAGGCAGCTGTCATTACTACAGAGCAGATCAGTTCCAGCAGGGGGTTTGCAGGGGCATATGGGAAGTCATGAGCCTGATGCCTGAAAAGGATGTGGGACCAAAAATAGCTTTAGAATATTCATAGATGATGTTTATATTATATAACAAATATTTGTATTTCCACCATGTTTAGCTATTTAAAAAACACAGATCTACACTACCAGAATATTAATAAAACAGGTAACATTTTAGAGCCCCTTCCATGTAATAGGAACAGTCTTGAGAGCTTTCTATGTATTATTACATTAATTCCTCATGACAAGCCAAAAAGAGAGGTAATATTATTCCATTTTACTGATGAAAAAACTAAGGCACAGAGAGAATTAAATAATTACACGAAATCACACAGATAGTGTAAGGCAGAGCCAAGATCCGAACTCAGAAAGCCTGACTTCAGATTTTACATTCACCTTCAGGGCAGTGGTGACTGCTTCCTTCCTTCTCAACAAAACTCACCAGAAAACATAAGCACAAATTAAACTATTCCAAGTGGATCAAGGTTCTTGTTTGACTAACTATGATCCCCAAAGTATAAAACTATAAAAAGGAAAGATTAATCTCTGACCTGAAGAATGCATTTCTGAGTGTTGTCCAGGTAATTCTTACAGATGCATTCATTTCAATACCTGCCTGAAAGGAAATCTTTAAATTCTTCGAATGTCAGCTTCCAGAGGGCAGGCACACTGTGCACATTGCAGCCTGGGGACATGCAGTTCATTTTAAGTAACTGAGACAAGTACCCTGGTGCTCTTGAACACCCTCTCTGCTCAGTTCTCAAAAGAACATCTTGCCTCTTCTATTCAGCCAGTGCAAGCACGGGGATGATAAGTGATAGACGGGAACATAGAAATTTGGTGAGGAATGATGTTGATTTAATGTTCTTAAAGCATCGCCAAAGATTTGGTAGGAAGATATCTTACCTTCATAAGATCACCAGCTATTACTGCCTGCAAAATTGCTGTGAAAAACAAAAGAGAGATGTCCTATTAGTAGAAGACCCTCTCATTAAAATATTACACAAAGTCGGATCCATATTTGGGATAAGTAGTCTACATTTGGGGCAGGAATCAGAGAAGGAAAATATCTTGGTCAAACAGACTGAGGCCCCCTCTTTAGCCCTTCCCCACCCAGGTACCCATTCCATGCATCCTTCTAGAGCCCATGTGTGCCCCCTCCAGCTTTGGTACAGTAAATATTTAAAAAACTGGAGTCACACCAATTGGGTTCAAATCTCAACTCTGACACTTTAAGCACCAGGACACTGGGCAAATCATTTAACCCCTCTGAGTCTCAGTTTCCACATTTGTAAAAGAACAGGTTTAAACTTAGTAGGGTTCATGAAGTCCTATGAATGTTCCTAACCCAGCCACGGATGCAGAGTAAGTGCCTAATCATGATTGCACTTACTTCCTTCTTTATAGTTTCTTCTACTTTGCTCTCCTGGGACTTAAGCAATCACCAGTCTTTTTGTGTGTTTTGTGGTGATAGGTAAATACCTATTGCTATGAATATTAAGAGGACTGGAGACAGCAAAGAGGAATCAAGTCTATTTTAACTGTGTTCTTGAGAAAAAAACCATATGTTTGGCATATAATTTACTGATGATTTTTATGGAAAAAAGCCTAGAGGTAATAGGTAACTTAAACTACTTTTAAGAATATGTAGCCTTAGGGAAAAAAAATAGAGGTGTCTAATGATTCATGCACCTTATGTGGGGTGTAGAAGAGGAATGAGAGGCTGGGCACGGTGGCTCACGCCTGTAATCCCGGTACTTTGTGAAGCCGAGGTGGGTGGATCATTTGAGGTCAGGAGTTCGAGACCAGCTTGGCCAACATAGTAGACCCCATCTCTGCTAAAAATACAAAAATTAGCTGGCGTGTTGGCACACCTGGAATTCCAGCTACTTGGGAGGCTGAGGCAGGAGAATTGCTTGAATTCGAGAGGCACAGTTGCAGTGAGCCAAGATTATGCCACTGCCCTCCTGCCCAGGCAACAGAGTGAGACTCCATCTCAAAAAAAATAAATAAATAAAATGTCTTATTTTAGATTCAGGAGATGCATGTGGTGCAGGTTTGTTACAAGGATATATTGCAAGATGCTGAGGTTTGAGCTTCTATTGATCCCAACACCCAGAGAGTGAACATAGTGCCCAACAGGAGGTTTTACAGCCCTTGTCCCCCTCCCCCTTCCCTTCTAGAGTTCCCAGTGTCTATTGCTCCCATCTTTGTGTGCATGAGTACCTAAGATTTAGCTCTCACTTACAAGTAAGAGCATGTGATATTTGGTTTTCTGTTTCTGCATTAATTCACTTAGGATAATGGTCTTCAGTTGCACCCCTGTTGTTACAAAGGACATGATTTCATTTTTTTTTATGACTGTGTAGTATTCCATGGTGTATATGTACCACATTTTCTTTATCTACTCCACTGCTGATAGGCACCTATGTTGATTCCATGTCTTTACTCCTCTAAATAGTACTAAGATGAACAGTGTAGCACATGTGTCTTTTTGGTAGGATGATTACTTTTCCTTTAGGTATAGAATCAGTAATGGGATTGCTGGGTCGAATGGTAGTTCTGCTTTAAGTTCTCTGAGAAATCTCCAAACTGCTTTCCACAGTGGCTAAACTAATTTAAATTTCTAACAACAGTGTATAAGCATTCCCTTTTCTCCACAGCCTCGCCAACATCTGTTATTTTTTGACTTTCAAAAAATAGATTTTAAGGCTTTAAAGTCACAAAGTTTTAGAAGAAAAATAATTTAAATGTATTTTGCAAAGTGATATTTTATTCCTATTTGAGTAGTCTCTCATACAGAGTTAGTCAAAAGTGCTGTATCATGCATTAAATTACATGGAGCCCCCAGCTGTCACAGAGCAAAACCCCCAAAGCTTTTATATTGAGTATTTATGAGTCCTGGGTGTGCAGATGCAAAGGACCACAAGAATGTTAAACTCGCTCATTGGCCCTTGGTTGAGTGCCTTCCCTTTGACCAAAGCTGAAGCCTTGGAAATTTATGGCAATGATGAGGGCTACTTGAACATCAGAGGAAAAAGAAGGTAGGAAGAAGAGAAGAATGGAGAAAAATGGAAAACAGAAAAGAGAGAAGAAAAGTTCCTCGCCATAACAAGCTATAAGCAGCATCCTCTTTGCATTCCCCTGTGAACCCTAGCATATTGCTTTGCACATTGTAGGTGCGTACCAATTAATTGTTGAACTGACTGAAAAGAAAACAAAGAGAGAAAAGGAGAAGAAAAAAGAGATGAAGATAAGAGAAAGGGAATTAATAAAGTGCTATGTGTTTTTTAAAAATCCTATGAAAACATGGTGTCTTACTCTTCATTTTATAAATGTCTACAGTGGAGTTTAAAGTAAGTTAATTCTCTCGAGGTAAAGTGGCCCAAATCAGCACCATAATACAGACCCTGTGTGAGCCTGTGTCCAGTGCCCTCAGTGAGTTCATCATGCACAGAACTCTACTAGGCTCTGCAAGGCCTACAGGCAGGGAAAAAACCACTGTTGTCAGGTTTCTAATGTGAAAAAGGCTCTCAAGTGGAGTCTAACTTTAATCACTACAATTTATTGGACACATAAATTTTGGAAGTTATTCAGTCATTTTGAACCAATTCTCTCATTTGCAAATGAGGTTAGCAGCTGCACTGCTCACCTCTCAGTAGTTAGGATAAAATTTTTAAAGTGTTTTATAAATAGATATGTTATATAAACAGAAGGCACAGTTTTCAGTATTTTGTGACTGCACATAAGTACATGAAAAAGACATATGGACCTTCAGAAGGAGCCTACCAATAAGGGTAAAATTGGCATGTGAAGCTGGGAAGACATATCCCTGTTAATATAGAACCCATCAGATTAGAAGCACAGATAAATGAGCCAAGGATATGGTGTGTAACAAAAACCCTGCATTGAAAGACAGGGAAAGAGAGGCTGGAGAAAGTAAAGCCAGTCCTTCATATCTGCAGGTTCCACATCTGCAGATTCAACTAACCTCACATTGAAAACATTCAAATAATAATAATAATAATAATAATAATAATAATACAGTAAAAAATACTATAAATTTTAAAAATACAGTATAACAACTATTTACATAGAGCATTTGCATTATATTAGGTATTATAAGTAATCTGAAGATGACTTGAAGTGTACAGGAGGATGTGCAGAGGTTACACACAAATACTGAGCTATATTAGATCAGGGACTTGAGCATCTGTAGATTTTGGTATCTGCAAGGGGTCCTGGAACTAATCCCCCACAGACACTGAGTAACAGTTGTACTAGCAATCACAGGTCCAGGGGAACAAATCAGTCTGGACTTTAATACTATAGGATGTTCTCCTGACTGAAGTAGAATGTCCCTGATAGGAGAGAAGCAAGGTTAGGAAAGTTGCATGAGGGCACAGTTAATGCAAAGCCTTGTAACACACACAGAAGTTCAAAACATAGCCTATGTTCTTGGCCAGGCATGGTGGCTCACGCCTGTAATCCCAGCACTTTGGGAGGTTAAGGCGGGTGGATCACGAGGTCAGGAGTTCAAGACCAGCCTGGCCAAGATGGTGAAACCCTGTCTCTACTAAAAATAAAAATAAAAATAAATTAGCCAGGTGTGGTGGTGGGCACCCATAATCCCAGCTACGCAGGAGGCCAAGGCAGAGAATTGCTTGAATCTGGTAGGCGGAGGTTGCAGTGACCCGAGATTATGCCACTGCACTCCAGCCTGAGCCACAGAGCAAGACTCTGTCTCAAAACCAACCAACCAACAAAAAAAAAAAAGACAACAACAAAATAGCCTATGTTCTCAAGACTGTATTGAAACATTTGTCAGAATTTAAAAGTTAATAAAAAGAGAGAGAGAAAAACAGAGAAAGGAGAAAGGAAACAGAAAAGGAAAGAAAAATGAATTAATTAACTGAAAGCATTTATGCAATAAAATTTGGTACATGTAAGCAATAAAGCAAGATGATGAAAAAACTCCCCAGGACAAAGGCTATTTAAGGATCACTAAATATATAAGTCAATAAAAATAGGACAGTCTGGGTAAAACTCTTGACTAGGTGTGGAGTTCATAGACGGCTTCCTGAAGTAGGTGAAGTTTAAGCTGATCCTTCTATGATACATAGATTAATTAACAAAGAAGGTTTGAAAAATCCTTGCAAGATGAAGGAAGGATGTGAACAAAGAGATAATGGTAAGTCATAGTGTCTGAGGGAATCTGCAAAGAGCTTTGTGTTGTCACATCTGAGGTGGAGAGTAGTCTCAGGTAACATGATCCAAGGTTTCACGGGAACCACTCTAGGGAGTGAGTCTGACACCAAGATAAGGCACTTAAATTTTATTCTCCTGGTGATGAGAAGCTACTAAAGAGCTAAAAGCAAACCAGGAGAGCATATAAATGTCCTTAAGCATGTCAGTGTGAGTCTGCTTCTCCCCCTCTGGAAACAGTTAAGTTCCCACTCTTCGTTCCTTTTCTCCCCATAGCCAACACTACAGCCTCTTTCAACTTCTACCCCATATCATTCACAAGCATTGTTATTTATGTTTATTGGTTTCCAACAGCCTCCCAGTTTGAAGTCCCCTTGAATAGGTAGAAGATCATATGACAGAATCATAACCACGAATAATTTCCAATTGTACTGGATGTGGAAAGCATGAATATTTATTTTAAGTCAAGCAATACACCCAAGGGTAGCTATTATGCAAACATTATTAGAAACAAGGCTCACTTCTCTCTCCTGATTAACGTCCTTCCCTATGAACACTGTTGTTGAAGATTTCTTCCACATAAAAAGAGCCTGAATCTATTATTATTCAACTCCAGATAATAACCTTCTGAAGGACTGAGCTTAAAAACAAATAACGAGTTGTTGTGATTACAATATTATTCTTCATAGTTTCTTGAGCTCTGAGCTTGTCTTCTTGCCTTTCTCAAAACTCCTTCATACTAAGGAAACAATGCTCCAAAATTCAAAGAAGCAGGGAAAGTCAAGTTGCTAATGGACATAAAAGTTGTTAAGTATGTGAATAATAAGTTTCCTGGAAAATTAAATCACAGAAATTTATGAAGACAGGAATGTAAGGGGATAGGGAAATGAGAAATTTTTCATTTTTACAGGTTAGAAGTTGAATCATTACTTCATAGGAAATGGTTTATTTTTCCTTCTATGCTGTACCTTCAAATAAATTGTTGTTCAGTACACATACGAAGACAGAAAGCTGGGACTAAGAAGTCAAGACTTTCAGGAAGGAACTGCCATCTTCCTTCTCACAGCCTCTCTTAAGCCTGGGCTCCCAAGAGTCTGGATATGCTCAGACATCCATGTGCAGAAGGAAGAGATGGCTTCTATCATGTGGAATCAGGAAAGGGAGAAGACAGCTGCTGTGATTTGAATGTTTGTATCCCTCCAAAATTCACGTTGAAACTTAATCCCCAGTGTGGTATTAAGAGGCGGGGCCTTTTAGGAAGTGATTAAGTCACGAAGACTTCACCCTTATGAAGGAAATCAACGTCCTTCTAAAAGAGCCTTGAGAGAGTTGCCTGGACTTTCTCTCTCTTCCACCATGTGAGGACACAGTCTTCATTTCTATTCGCTTTCCCATTATGCGAGGATGCAGCAAGAGCTTGCCATCTTTGAAACAGAGCAATTTGCTAGCACCTTGATCTTGGTCTTCCCAGAATCCACAACCATGAGAAATAAATTTCTATTATTTATACATGATCCAGTCTAAGATATTTTGTCCTAGCAGCAGGAACAGTCTAAGATCCCCACCTGTTCCCACCATGCCAGGCCCCGTTTGAGGCAGTAAGAAGGCAGCAATGTATAACACAAAACGTCATCATGGAGTTACATTTTTGGCAAGAAGTACAAAACAAAATCCAGCTTATTATTAGGAAGGGATATGCCATAATTGAGTCTACATTC
Organism: Rhinopithecus roxellana; assembly: GCF_007565055.1. Taxonomy (NCBI): domain Eukaryota; kingdom Metazoa; phylum Chordata; class Mammalia; order Primates; family Cercopithecidae; genus Rhinopithecus; species Rhinopithecus roxellana. The sequence continues at coordinate 55,734,708 of NC_044554.1, read as the reverse complement.
AGACTTCCTGTGTTTAAGTCCTGTGAGTGCCACTAACTGCTATGACCTTGGGCAAGTTAGTTTACCAAGCTCCAGTTCTATCAGTGGAAAAATAAAAAAGCAGTTCTTTTGAGGCTCTGTCTTGCAAATAAGCTCAAGGTACAGAGAACCTAATCATTAATGTACCTGGACATCTGCCGAGAGCAGCAGGGAGAACTGATGTTTTTAGCCCCATCACACAGAAAAAGAATTATTTTAGACTAAGGTAGAATTTGGCATATGACTACTTCTGAAGGGATGGCTTAAGGTTGTAATTATTGCTGTGCAGAAGAAAATACTGGGGAATAAAAAGTATACAGAACTTGCCAAAGCCATATATATATTTGTGATTCTCAATAAAGCAACTGAAATAACTACATCGTTACATACAAAATAGAATCACAACTCTGGGGGTGCAGCCCAGTGGTACAGCATTTGACTACAAAATAGAATCACAACTCTGAGCACTTACGTCTGTTTTTTAAAAGTTTAATCTTTCATATTCAGTTATTTTTTAGTTTTAAAAAATAATGTCCTATTACCAAATTGTTGCCTGTCCATAGTAGCAGTCATCTAACTCTTTTTTTCCAAAATTATAGAAGAAAAAAATAAAAGCAAATATAAAAACTGCTAAACAAAGAACGGCTTGTAGAGTTGTAGGGAAAAACATCAGTTGATTCATTGAGAATCATAAATATATCTAGCTTTGCCAAGTTCTGTGAACTTTTACTTCTAAATATTTTCATGTGCAAAGCAAGAGTCATGACCCTCAATTCTTTCTTGAGGAGTAATAACACTCTACTTTCTAGAGCTGTATTTGGTCTTAGTCTAACCTTTCATTTCATAGATGAGGAAAGTAGGGCTTGAGATCTGAACTGACCTTTGCAGGATCACACAGATTAGTCAGCAATCCAGCTGAGAGATAAAGGACTCTTGTTTCATTTACTTGCTGCCTCCCTTCCCCAAGTCTGAGTTTCTTCCACTATACAATGCTGTTTCTCCTTTGTTTAACTTGGAGCAGGACAGCCAAAAATGAAAATAAATAACCCCCGGAAAAAGTTGCATGAATGCATGACATACAAAATGAAGGTAAAGTAAATTTACAGTTTTAAGTCCCAACTTTTTGTGTGTGCCAGCAGAGACACAATCCATGGCAAATGTGACACAAATAATTCTCCATCTTATCATGACTGAAGTCTTCATAGTTTGCCTTTATTCAATCCGTTACTTCTTGCGTGGCTACCAGATAGCTTATACCATAGCTGCCTAATAGCTCACTCTCTGAGATACATATTTCTGCATAGACTTTCCTGTATTTACATTATCAGAAACATTCTGTCCAATTTTTCTACTTTGTGAGCAGCCAGCCATGATACATGAGCAACAAACTGTGAAGGCTTAGTTCACACACAAAAAAATGAAATTTAGTATAATCGTTAAACATAGGAAAGGTAATCTAACACACATTTGCTGGTATGGATGACCACTGTGAATTATGCTAATGAGGCATAAATGGAAGCAGCTCAAGAAAAATGACTGTAATTAATATTATTTTACATAGGCATACTGAATAAGTCCAAGATAAGGTGAGAAAAAGAAGGAATTATATACATATGTAAAGACCTCTGTATTTTCATCTAGTCCTAGAAGACCTTCTCACAATCAGTAAAAACATATGTGACAAATTATTTGTTATAATAAAAGTTAAAATACTGAAGGTTTTTAACATATTAGAACAGATTTAAGATTATTCTTCTAATGAAATGCAATTCTGTATCAACTATTATTGTAAAGGTAGACTGAGGCTGGAGCCGAACCGGGAACGAAGACACACGGCAAATGGCAGTGAGAATAGCCTTTATTAGGGCTTGCGGGCGAGGTTCCTCGGTCCAAAGGCATGGGCCGAGGAAGTCACGCTGAGGGAGGAGGGTAGGGGCTTCTTATAGCCTGAGAGGTAGGGAAGCTGGTTGTGCAAACAGGGCCGGGGGGGTCTTGAAACTACTAGGGCAGGAGTTGAGTAAGGGTCATGAGGAAGGGGTCTTTGGAAACTGTCAACCGAAACTGCTGTTTACGAACTTGTGGAATGCAGGTGAGCTGCAGGTCATGGGGGAGTGTGGTTGCCCAGCCGGAACCTCTGACGTATGCAAGTCTGCGGGTGTGTACAAGGGTGAAGGGAGTCTTTAACAAAAGGCCTGCTACGCCGGGTAACGCCGCCATGTTGGGCCTAGATTCCTGCCTAACAATTATTGCATAGCAAAATATATGGCTTAAAACCCAATTATTTCTTTTGCTCAAAAATCTGTATTTGGGGCAGGGTTCTGTAGAGACAGTTTGTCTTTGTTATACCTGGCAGCAGTTGGAGCTGCTCCACTAAGAGCTGAAAGATCCACTTTAAATATGATCAGACATATGGCTAGTAACTAGGTACTGGTATGGGCTGGGAGTCTTGGTTCCTCTCATGTGGGATTCCTGGGCTTCCTGTGTGCTGCTTGGGCTTTCTCATAAGATGGTGGCTGGGCTCCAAAAGCAACAATCCCAAGAGAGCCCAGTGATCAACTCACCTTGCCTTGGAAATCCCAAGGTATCATTCCTGCTGAAGTCCCACATTTGCCCATATGAAAGGAGAGAGAGCATAGATCCCATATTTCAATGGGAAGAGCATCAAAGTCACATTTCAAGATGAGTGTGTAGGTGGGAGAAGATGCCACGGCTATTTTTGAAAAGTACAAACTGTCACATCATACATTTGAATTGTGATGTGTTTTGAGTTGGAGGGCTGGTGTTGACTTGTCAGTGTTGGGAAAGGACTATGACCCACAGTCTTGTTACCTATGTCACTTAAGGGAATGTGTTATGCATACAATGTCATCTGGTTTATGTCATGAGTATCTTGGAAGAAAAATTTAAAAAGCTGAAAACTGCTTTTCTGGAGGAACAGCTTTTTGGAGCAGGAAGAAAAAACAAAAGCAGGGGAAAGACTAAGAAGACAACCAGTGCTTGTTGGATTGACTTAAAAAGTCTGTCTTAGATAAGTCTGTCCCTAATCTCTCACTAATAATCAGATGTGTTCAGTCACAGTGGCTCACACCTGTAATCCCAACACTTTGGGAGACCGAGGCGGGTGGATCACCTGCGGTCAGGAGATTGAGACCAGCCTGGCCAACGTGGTACAACCCAGTCTCTGCTAAAAGTACAAAAATTAGCCAGGTGTGATGGCAGGCGCCTGTAGTCTCAGCTACTCATAAGGATGAGACAGGAGAATCGCTTCAACCCGGAAGGCGGAGGTTGCAGTGAGCCAAGATCGTGCCACTGCACTCTAGCCTGAGTGAGAGAGGGAGACTCTGGCTCAATAAAAAAGAAAAAGAAAATCAGATGTGAGAGAAGAGACTCTCTCAATCTCCTCCCCTTTTTCCTCCTTCAAACACTCACTGAATTCTAGATTTATACCCCTCACACTCCATCTACCAGCTTCTCCTCCATTGCTGAAACACGGTGCAGAGCACACATCTCACATGGCTACCTTCTCATCATCCCTGGGATTAATCTATCAGTGGCATCAAAAGGCCATTAAATACTACAGTGGCCTTATAGTCAAACACCACCTGTGCCAAATCCATCTTAGAGTGTGTAACCATAGATAGGAGACAAAAATAGGTTTTGTTTCTCTCTAATGACAGAATTAATCCCCCAATTCAATTAATTCCTGCTAATTAAATGCATGAATATATATTGGCTCTTTCCATCTGCTGTGGCAATCCTTTTAAAGCTCCTATTAGCATGGAAGAGATTTCTGTTTGGAGAAAAAACAAACAACCTCCATCTAGTGTTCCCTCCTGACAGAAAACCTCTACCTTGCTGCCAGAGGACCAGGATGTGCTCCCTTCAAAAGCAGTCCGTTCCACTTCCTTTATTCACCGCTGGAAATGGCTATAAACAGCATAGGGACCAGATGTCTCCCCAAAGCATCCCATTTGCTTATCTATTGTTGTGAAATTGTTTAACTGTTTCACATGTCTACGTTCCACTTCTGTAATTAAGTCATAAGCATGAGGACATTATTTTCTCTTTGTTTTAGCCATACTATATCTTTCACTGAAATCTCTATGGGACAGAAAATACATGAAGTGCTTAATAAATAGTTGGTTGATCCTTTTGACCTGGTGATTCAGCTGGATATCATTTCAATACACTTTAAACTCTGGATTGAGGAATACACTTTGGAGCAGGAAGAAAAAGTGTATTATCCAATACACTTTAAACTCTGGATTCCACCTTTTAGGGAGTGGAAGAAAGCTCACTTTACTGGCCCCTGCTATATACCTTGCAATCAATTTTGGAGTCACAAATATCTTCAGATCTCTTTGTAAACCTCATGGTGCTTATTAGATGCATCTAGTAAACACAGCAAAACACCACTGCAACTATCTCATGAGATCAGAAATGTTTATGAGTCAAATCAGAGCTGTATATTAGCAATGATACTTGTTACTTCCTAGAACATGGATAGTAACCCTTAAATAAGTGTTAAAGCAAACTTCATGGATGAATTAATTTGCTTTGAGCACTGGGTTACTGAAAACAAGCTCATGGGTTACAGGCCCAATGGGCTCACACTCTTCCAGAATCACAGCATGTCACTTTCAGCCTGCTGTGTAACATACATGCCACCAGTCACAAAGGACCAGCAACGGGTCTTAAAATACCTTCTGGAAAATCTCTATAACTCAGTATCAATTTTTCTCTAGCAATAAATTAATATAATTACCTTTGGATGTAATGGGAAAACAAATTTTTTATGTAGTACCACCATCTAAAGTAATATACAGCTATTCCCTTAAAACTAGAAAAATATAACTTCATTTTTAATATCCATATTGTAGAATCCTATTAACTATTTTGTTAGGTAAATATTAAGCTTGCAAAAAATCCAGGGAGGAGTTTTCATATTTGTAAAGCATTTTCTTTTCTTGCTTTTTTTTTTTTTTTTTTTTGAGACGGAGTCTCACTCTGTCGCCGGGGCTGGAGTGCAGAGGCCGGATCTCAGCTCACTGCAAGCTCCGCCTCCCGGGTTCACACCATTCTCCTGCCTCAGCCTCCCGAGTAGCTGGGACTACAGGCGCCCGCCACCTCGCCCGGCTAGTTTTTTTTTTTTTTTTTTTTTTTTTTTTTTGTATTTTTTAGTAGAGATGGGGTTTCACAGTGTTAGCCAGGATGGTCTCAATCTCCTGACCTCGTGATCCGCCCGTCTCGGCCTCCCAAAGTGCTGGGATTACAGGCTTGAGCCACCGCGCCCGGCCTGCTTTTTTTTGTTTTTAAGACGGAGTCTGGCTCTGTCACCCAGGCTGGAGTGCAGTGGGGCCATCTTGGCTCACTGCAAGCTCTGCCTCCCGCGTTCTCGCCATTCTCCTGCCTCAGCCTCCTGAGTAGCTGGGACTACAGGCACCCGCCACAATGCCCAGCTAATTTTTTTGTATTTTGAGTAGAGATGGGGTTTCACCGTGTTAGCCAGGATGGTCTCAATCTCCTGACCTCGTGATCTGCCGGCCTTGGTCTCCCAAAGTGCTGGGATTACAGGCATGAGCCACCGCACCCAGCCTTGTAAAGCATTTTCATCTTGAACCTAAAATAATTACAATACACAGTAACAGTATTTCCCCCTTCTTAACATTTGAATGAAATAATATGTGTGTTGGAAACTGATGTAGCAATGCAAGAGATCTTTTTTTAATAAGTTCTAGTACTCTGAAGGTCCTTCATCCCTATAATGTTGAGAGAGTTTAGATTGTCTAGCTTTGTTTAATTTTACTTTCCTGGCATTTGGATGAGAAAGTTGTAATCTTGAGAGAGTAACAGAAATGGAAGCACTAATAAAGTCCTTATTATCCCCACAGATGAGAGGAAGGTGCCACGTAAAAGAGAACTGCTGCTGGCCTGTAGCTCTGGTGACTTTTACAGAGAAGCACAGAGAGAACTTCAGGCCTTGGCTTTACCCCTTCAACATCAGGCAGGCATTCTTCCTGCAATCAGGGTCCCTAAATCCACTGGATGTGTTTTAGCAGTGTCCTTCAAGGCCTCTGAAAGGAACTGAGGGTCAACAAGTGTACTCATGTTTCACCCAGTGATATCTGTAAGCAGGTCTGATGTGGCCTAAGAGTAATGGATGGTTCCTGGTTTTAACCAAACATCAAGACTGCTTGGAAAATGGTGTTTAAGGTCAGAAGTCAAGTACAGTTGAGTACGTACTAGAGCTCAAAAAGATTATAAGCTTATGAGTCATCCAGTCATTAGGATGCACATTACATTTCTTCTTAGTGCCTAGCAGCAAACTGACCACTCTGTAAGATAAAGGCCTTTTAAACCAAAAAGAAGAATAGCTAAACACCCCTCACTGGAACAAAAGTAAAGTTGGGAAGGAGTTAATTTAGCAAAGGTCATGTTCAGGGACATACCAGCAAAATGCACATATGGCAAAAGTGTACAATTAAAAAATAAATAAAATGTAAAGAGCATACCCTCACTTATTATTGTAAATACAGATTATTTGCATTATTTATTTATTAATCTTTTTATTATACTTTAAGTTCTGGGATACATGAGCAGAATGTGCAGGTTTGTTACATAGGTATACACTTGCCACGATGGTTTGCTGCACCCACTAACCCATCAACTACATTAGGTATTTCTCCTAATGCTATCCCTCCCCTAGACCCACTTCTACGAGGTTATAATAAAACACTAATTTTGAATCTTCCCCCATATAAGAATATGACAGATATTACTTGGAAGAATATAAAAATTAAGCATTTTATTTCAGAAAAGTAAAAATAAATCTTAACTTTCACTATATCATGCTAATGATCAAGCAACATCACACCTTAGAAGAATTCTTATATAAATGGTTACTTCTGAAGCATGCTAAGACATAAAATATTAATTTGAGATAGAATAGGCTTCAGTGTATCAGTAAGTCTTCAATTTTATTTATTAAAGATCAGATTGTTATTGTCCAGTTGATGAGAAGGGAAATGAAATCAAGACTAAACCTTCATTCTTCATGGGAATTCTTATAGTCTTAAGAAAAAAAAGAATATCTAGAAACTTAATACATGTATACTTACACATCCAAACGGAGTCCCTGATTGCTAAAGAAATAGAGTGATGTAGAGAATGATTTCCTAGAGAAGGTAAAAGAAATTTTCCAAAAAGGAAGATTTGCATTGGCAGAAAAGCTGGGGGTAGAGATTTCTATAGAGAACATGCAGCTTAGCAGAATGAAGAGAGACATAAGAAGCACTTCCATTTGATAACAGGGACCTCTGAAATAGTGTCAGGGAGGAGTGTGTCAGGAAAATCGTGAAAACGAGATGGCTGAGAGAACCCCATGCAGGACTCAGAGGGTAGTGCGAGGCCAAAGACTCTCCCTTCTCTCCCCTACCTCCCACCCCTATAACATCAACAAAAATCACTCGGAGACTTCATTCAGACTATATCCTCACACAAGTCTGCCACCCTCTCCCCCAAAGAGAACTAGGAGTTTAAATATATAGCAGAAAGACAGCTGGGAAATCAGATGCTTGAAGAATGGCTTTGGGTAGACCATGCTTTCTGAGAATGGGAAAAAGCCCACAGGATAGCTAAGGAAGATAGGGTGACTAGAGAGGCACACGGTCAGAGAAACAAAGCAAACAGTTAACAGTTAACAGAAATAGCCATGGTTTAAATGACTTTCTTGCAGTCTTATAAAATACCTCTTTTTTTTTTTTTCCTCAATGGCTGAAACAATTGTCTTCACTAGTGAGGGTGACAGGATGGAAATATCATCAGACAAGGAAAACTGAGTGGATTCTGGAAGATTTCAAATTCCCTTTTCAATAATCATTGGGACTTTGCATTGTCAGGAGAAAAGCTGGAACCTGCATTATTAAATAACATTTTGTCCCCTTGCCAAAGAATGTGGAAGCTGCCTGCCTGCAGTATTTATACACTTCAAAAGTGGATTTTAGTGTTTTTCAAAAAGCGGGTCTGTGGCAAGGTGTAGCAATAGAAACCCCATTTGTCATCCCAAACAAAAACAATCTACTGGAATTCATAAGCAGAAATCCCTACAGGAACTCCTTAGACAGCAGGGCACAGGTATCTCCAAAATACTTTCCAAAAATGAAAGGTGGCGTTTTTCATTTTTCCTCCTGTGCTTCATTGCTCAGTGTTCTCTCCTGGCTCAGAAGCCTGTAAGAGTCGGGAGCAGAAGAGGCCTTAGAAGGCAGCCAAGCTCAGCCGGCTCCAGGGAGAAACCCAGGCCTGATGCAAGCAACTCCAAACCACGGCTTTTGCAATTGCCAACCCTACCACCCATGTTAAAGTGACAATTACTCAGAATGATACAAGTTGATACGGTTTGGATCTGTGTCCCCACCTAACCTCATGCTGAATTGTAATCCCCAGTCTTGGAGGTGGGGTCTGATGGGAGGTGATTGGATCATGGGTGTGGATCTCCCCCTCGGTGTTCTCATGATAGTGAGTGAATTTTCACGAGATCTGGTTGTTTAAAAGTATGTGGCACCTCCCCCTCTGTTTTCTCTTCCTCCTGCTCCAGCCACGTAGGATGTGCCTGCTTCCCCTTTGCCTTCCGCCATGATTGTAACTTTCCTGAGGCCTCCCCATCCATGCGTCGTGTATAGCCTGTGGAACCATGAGCCAACAAAACCTCTTTTCTTTATAAATTACCCCGTCTCAAGTAATTCTTTATAGCAGCGTGAGAATAGATGAACTAATACACAAGCCATTCTGTGTCCATTGGGCTGTACCCTGCAGGAAATGTGTATTTCAAGTAATCCTAGAGAACAATAGGCTTTAATCATCCCAAAAGCCAACGCAAAGGAGACATATAAGGTCTATTTATAAAAAAATCTATATGCCCATTTTGGCTCTCTGACATTGATGGTTACTCTCACTCTCTCTTGCACATTTCCTCTCTTCCTGTCTCTTTCTTTTGTTAATGTCTGTAAGCAAACTGTGTGCTAGGTCTTTGCCTATATTATCTAATTTAATCCTCACAATAAGCCTATTAGACATGTACTCTTATTATTATCATCCTTGTTTTCAGGATGAAGAAATTGAAGTTTAATGACATTAAGTAATTTGCTCAAGACCACATGGCTAATATGGAATAAAACCAGCATGTAGACCCAGGATGTGAAATATTTATGAGATGTGAGAAAGCCCGTCTCTTTAGCAGGGTGCTATATTGCCGGCTTATCTGGTTGTATAGACTGTCATACCATACTACGGGGTCATTAGGTAGTAATACCAGGTCCTTCCTTCCCAGTATTTCCCTGGTCAGGCCAAAGGGATGTAGTTTTAGTAGTCTCCATATCCCATACTTTTCTGGCTCTGATGAGGAAAGCTATAGAAAATCAAGTTGCTCTGCTAGGTAAAGGAGAGGCTTCAGCAATGAACTTCTCATAAGTATTATGTGAAACTGTGCTTGCTCGGGAATGGATGTTACAGGATGCTAAGAAAGTCACATCCTAAGATTTAGGGCACCCAAAATGAACCCAGAAATTGAGGATTGACATAACGGGTCTGGCAAAACAAGGAAACATTTAGTCGACTTAATTAGCTTGTAAGATGGCTGGACTGGTGAATATTTTAACAGCTTTATCCGAGACAGTCCAGGTCTAAGCAGCTATAATTGACAGGCTGGGCGAACAAAAATGCAAACAAAAAATGCATTCAAAGTACTACAGCATACAGGTTAAAGTAACATATCTAAGACTAGCCTTCTAGGAACCAACTGAAAAAGTGACAACACATTCTAATATTTTGCAACTGGTAACGATGATAAGATATGTTTAAGGTAAGTCCATAATTCAGGGAAACCAGTCACCAGCCAGTTCTTTGCAAGAGGAGGTCACCAAAATGATAAAACAAGTTCTAGGTAGAGGAAAAGACTTTTGATTAAATGTTAGGATTTCTAGTCAAATTAAAAACAAATATAGTAACAATTATCCTCACATGAGAATTATATTACAATAACGTTCAGTGTACCAACCCAGCCCCTTGATTTCACTGGGTGTTAATATAACCCAGATCATATAATTTCATGCAGTAGAAATCATAAACACAGTAACTTTTAACAATAGGCACAATTCAATTTTCTGTTTCTGCTATCATAGAATATTACACAAAGACCAGAGTCAGAGATTTCTCAATTCCTAAATACTGTATTGACTTATCTGTGGAAATGAAACTTATGATAGCTTCATTTGTTGCCAGACACATCACCTTGGTTGATGGCCCCTTGTCATCCTTCCACTTAAAAGTAAACTAGGGGCCGGGCATGGTGGCTCACGCCTGTCATGCCAGAACTTTGGGAGGCTGAGGCGGGTGGATCACATGAGGTCAGGAGTTCGACACCAGCCTGTCCAACATGGTGAAACCTCATCTCTAGTAAAAATAGAAAAATTAGCCGGGCATGGTAGCACAGGCCTGTAATTAATTCCAGCTGCTTGGTAGGCTGAGGCAGGAGAATCACTTGAACCTGAGAGGCAAAGGTAGAAGTGAGCTGAGATCATGCCAATGCACTCCAGCTTGGGTGGCACAGTGAAACTCCATCTCAAAAGATGGGTTTTCTATAACCCCAAAAGCAATCCAACGCAATGTTGTAGGTACATTTTAATAAAGAGTATTCCCTTGGCTGGGCATGGTGGCTCACGCCTGTAATCCCAGCACTTTGGGAGGCCAAGGCAGGCGGATTGTCTGAAGTCAGGATTTGGAGACCAGGCTGACCAACATGGTGAAACCACTAAAAAGACAAAAAATTACCTGGCATGGTGGCGCATGCCTGTAATCCCAGCTACTCAGATGGCAGAAGAATGGCTTGAACTTGGGAGACGGAGGCTGCAGTGAGCCAAGATTGTGCCACTGCACTCCAGCCTGGGTGACAGAGGGAGACTTTGTCTCAAAACAAAACAAAACAACAACAAACAAAAAAAAAGAGTATTCCCTCATCTCCTCCTGCCACTTACAATCAACCTTCAAAAGACAACTAGATAATTATCACAAACAAAGCATTCCAAAAAAACCAAAACAATCAAAAGGATTATATGGTTACAATCAATAATGAGATGTAGTAAAGGGAAATGACAGATAACAGTAAGGTCAGGACACATAGAAAGCAATATAACCAGATTTTGGAAAGCCTGGGCGGGGCGGGGGGTGGGGGGGGCGGTTGTTTTGTTTTGTTTTCTTAATCAGCAGTGAATTATCTATTTTCCTAGGATTTGTGAAAGCAGGCTAACTAAGAAAAAATATGCTATCATTTTTATTTTTTTCCTTTCAAAACACAGTCTATAGGGAACACCCAGGGAGACTACCACAAAAGTCCATCTTTTCAGCACATAGTAACTGAATCTCTTTGGAAAAAGACCAGGAGTGACCTATCTGCTACAGGAGGGAACAATATTAATGAGGCTGCAATGGGATTCAAAGATCTGTAATGAAAGTTTCTGTTTGCCAACACCACATACTGCAGCAAATTTAACAGTAAGATTTGTATAGAGAGAATCAGTTCTGTGCCAGGGCACAGCACAGAATAAGGCAATGTCTCTATTCATTGAGTTTATAGTCAAATAAGAAAAGCAACATTACCCATGAGGAAAGAAAATTGGAACACACTCAAAAAAAAAAAAAAAAAGTAGGCAATAAGAAAGGAGAAATCATGGGCATTTAAGTTGTCAGGAAAATTCATCTTTGTTTATCCTTAGTATCTGTGGAGGTGGTTCCAAGACACGGAAATTAATGAGCATTGAGGTGAGACCTGAATGAAGGACAATGAAGGTGCCTGCCAGAGAGATGGTAGGAAGTGATCAAAACCTTATGGCTGAATAAAGACAAGAAAGGCGAGGTCTAGAGAGGGTCCCGCAAGCAGAGTAGAAGTAATTCTCTAAAGCTCTAAAGCAACATGAGCTAAACCAGGAGGAGAAAGAGCCTAAAAAATGAGCACTAAAACGTTCAAATCTAATTAGAAAGTCAAGGAGGATTCTATAGGAAAAATCTGATATGGGGCAAAAAAAAGGACACTTCGGCAACTTTACATTAATGATAGCCCAAAGTCATTGCAAAGTGATGTACTGTGACGGTCAATATAGTAAGTTCTTCCTAGCAATGCAATTAAAGATCTGCACATATTTCCATCTATAACATCAGTCAAGTTTACTTTTTTTTAGATGCAGTCTTGCTCTGTAGCCCAGGCTAGAGTACAGTGGCATGATCTCGGCTCTCTGCAACCTCTGCCTCCTGGGTTCAAACACTTCTCTTCCCTCAGCCTTCCAAGCAGCTGGGATTACAGGCATGTGCCACCATGTCGGACTTATTTTTGTATTTTTAGCAGAGGCGGGGTTTCACCATGTTGGCCAGGCTGGTCTCAAACTCCTGACCTCAGGTGATCCGCCTGCCTCGGCCTCCCAAAGTGCTAGGATTACAGGTGTGAGCCATGGCACCCAGCCAGTATCTAACTTTCTTAATCTTCTTTACTCATATTCATCATAGTCATAATAATTATCTTCCTACTTGTGAAAATCTCTTTAAGGGAACAGCTACCTTTTGAGAATTCTACCTTTTAAAAAAATGAGTGCTACTGACAGGAGATTGGATCCCTATTTTCTTGATTATGAAGTATGGGGCTATAAGAAGTGGATCCAAAATATATCTTTGAATTGTTTTTCTGTGTCAAGGGTTTTTCTTACTTATATGAATAAAAAATTCCCATCTTTAATAATCACTTTCTACCCAATAAAAAGGCCTCATACAATTATGCGGTCTTTAACAAACAAAATCATTATCTCCTATTACATGAGCTCAAATTTCAGCAATGCTATTGACAGGCAGTACAGAGAAATGGTTGGGAAAGGATCTGGATCCAGATCACCTGAGTTCACATCCTACTTCTACCTTTTACTCAATAGGCATGTGGCCTTGGACAAATCATTTAATCAGTTTGTACCCTAGTTTTCTCCTCTGTAAAATGAGAATAATAGTAGTATATATGAGATATTCCAGTAACTCAAGTATTATACAAAGTCTTCCAGAGATTATAAAAAGAGAAAATCCTTCCTAATTCATTTTAAGCTACAAATATCATATACATACTACATAATAGAAAGCAAAATTAAAGACTAATCACACTTACGAACATGGACATAAATATCTAAACAAAATATTAGCAAATCAAATCTAGCAATGTATAAAGGCAGTAAATATTATAACCAATTTGAGTTCTTCTCATAAATATGATATTGATTTCTATTTAAAATTCAAGTAGTAAAATGCACCATATTAACAGACCAAAGGAAAAAAAAGTCATCTCTAAAGATGAAGAAAAGAGTATTCAATAAAATTCAACATCTGTTGAATTTAACAAATTAGAGTGAAGAAAAATATCCTTACAAGAAATATCCACTAAACAAGTACTGCTACCTGCATCATGACCACCTGGCAGTGAACTTCTTACTTAATTGTGACTTCTGGATGCATCCACTTTGAATTCAGGAAACAGTTAATGATGCTATCTCTATTACTAGTCAATACTGCACTGAAGGTTTTAACCAGTGCAGAAAGTGCCAGAAATATGTATACAAAGCATAATGATTGGAAAGGACAAAACAAAATTCTTTGTAGATGAGATTGCCTATATAGAATTCTCTTCCCACAAAAACACCCTTGAGATAAAATTTGTGAATTTAAAACTTTTAGCAGGAATATTGATAAAGAAACAAGATTTTAAAATTCAACTGCATTTCAATATGCCAGCAAAGACCACTTAGAAAATATAATTTTAAAAATACAACATACAAATTGTCACTAAAAATATAAAGTACCTAGGAATATATTTAACACAAAAATGACTAAACCATTCATGAAGGAAATTATAAAACTCTATTCATAGCCATTTTAAAAAGCCAATTAAATGTAAAGAGATGTAGCTTGGAATAAATAGAAAGATGCACTATCATAAAAATATAAATTTTCTTTATACTAATTTATAGATTCATGCAATTTTCATAAAAATTTCAACACAAAACTTGATAAACTAATTTTATAATTCATATGAAACAGGAAAAAATTATAAACCAAGTCACTCCTGAAGAACAAATTATAGGATATATCCTCCAACAGATACCAGAACTCATACCAAAGTTATAACAACCAAAACAATAGTACAGGGATAGATATATTCATCAATATAACAGAAAATAGAACCTGGAGACTCACATTTACAGGGAGACAACAGGCTTTGCAAGTTAGTGCAGAAAGTAAGTGATAATGAAATAGCTGGTTATGTATATGAACACAATCAAAATAAAATTTGACCTTTACCTCTTACCAAACCACAAAAATCAATTCCAAGTTATTAAATATGAAAGAAAGCTCTAAAAATTTTATGAGATAATATCTTTATGATTATACTTTGAAAGATTTCTTTTAAAAATACCAAAGGCATAAACCATAGAAAAACAATAATTTTACTACAGTAAAATAAAGAATATCCATCAATTCATCAGATGACATCAAAAAGAGCTCAAACAGATAAACCACAAACTGGACAAAATTGGCAACACATATAGGCAACAAAACAATTTTTACCTAGAATACATAAAAAAGTTCATAAATCATTAAGAACACAACCAACCATGTGGGGAAGAGTGAGTAAAAGAAATAAAAAGACCTTTCATAGAAGAGTAAACACAAATGTCCTATATGAAAAGATGTTTGATCTCATATGTAATCATTGATTACAAATTAGATGACATTTCATACTTTCACAAGACTAGCAAACATTTTTAAATTAGTTAATTTCAAGTGTGGGTTAGGATGTAGATCAATGGGAACTCTTATCCACCGAAGTTGGGAGTGTATATTAAAATGATCACTTTGCAAAACAATTTGTTATAATGCTATAAGTTAAATATGTTTATAATCTACCACTTAACTTAAGCTATTCCCAGGCTTAAGCACATGTATAACAGAAAGAGCTACAAAGAAGAGAATGTTCATAGTGATATTGTTTGCAATAGCAAAACAAAAACAAAACCCCAAGAAACCTGTTATTTATGTAAATATTCATTAGCAGATTGGATATATAAATTGTTATATATTCATACAATAGAGTAGTATACAACATGAACTATTGATGAAACGCATATGGCACTCATCCATAAGGATGAATCACAAAAAAATATTCTTTCGAATAAAAGAAATCACAACATGAGTCAATTTGTACAAATTCAAAATATGTAAAACTATATATACACACACATATACACACATATGGGAATACATATATGAGTTATATATCCACATATACATTCATATGTAAGATACACATACATGTAGTAAAACAATAAGAAGAAACAAGCACACAATTAACAAAAAGGCAGAATAGTAGCTATTTCTAAAGGAGAAGGAAGGGGACATAATTAGGAAAGCAAATGACATGAAGCTCCCAAATTCCTACAAATGTTTTACTTCTTAGTCTGAGGGCCAAGTACACAGTAGTTCCTTTTGCTTATTATTTAAACTGAGCAGATAATATTTTATATATTTTATGAATAGTATCTATTTCAGTAATATACATGAAAGAAAAGTGAATGATGAGGTATAGCCATTGATGCCTCAAAGAGTTTGGGCCACGTCACAGTGTGTTTCATTGCATAACTATATTAATCCATTCTCATGCTGCTATTAAAGACATACTTGAGACTGCATAATTTATAAAGGAAAGAGGTTTAATGGACTCACAGTTCCACATGGCCAGGGAGGCCTCACAATCATGGCAGAAAATGAAGGAAGAACAAAGGGACGTCTTACATGGTGGCAGGCAAGAGAGAGCTTGTGCAGGGGAACTCCCATTTACAAAACCATCAGATCTCATGAGACTTATTCACTATCACAAAAACAGTATGGGGGAACTGCCCCACGATTCAATTATCTCCACCTGGCCCCATCCTTGACACATGGGGATTACTACAATTCAAGATGAAATCTGGGTGGGGACACAGCCAAACTATATCAGTAACCTACTGCCAAGGACAGCCGACTCCAAGCCTGACAGTGGATTCATTCTTGAACACTTTCCACTGGCGATTGTGGTTGTGACAATTTTATTTCCAGATAGCCATTACTGTAATTCATGTTCACTATGTTACTGTTGCAACAAAAAAAAGCTGCCCTAGAATGTGACAGCCATAGTTGACAACTGGTCTAGGAGGTAGGACAGGAGAAGGATGCCTGCCTCAGACGTTCCAGTGGGGCATGCAGCAGATTGTGGGCAGTTTCTTTTGAAAGGCAACTAATGCCTTTTATTTTGTAAATGAACAGACATTAGTTGGAAGATGACCTGCCCTGAGTGTGCTGGCACAGGTAGCAGCAGTAAGGGCAGCATTCCAAGGAGTCTGTAAAATAAGCAGGCTAAGTGACAGAACAGAAGATGAGTTCTCAGAGCCAGGGAAGCAGCCTGGGCCCAGGAGATGGCTCCAGGAGCAATTTAAATGATGAAGTGATAGGCATTCAATACAGGGGAAACGCAGAGGATAGTGCAATCAATCACTGCCAAGCTTATCTTCTGACAAGGAGTGGGGCTCCAGCTTCCAGATGTAGCATTAAAACATAATGTTCCCACCGGGGTTTAGCATGGCAGGTTTCCCTGAAACTTCAGTGTCACTCAGTTAACTAATTATGAGAAAATGTGACATTGGTATTTACTTTTTCTACAGGGACAAATCATTCCCAGCAGGAGGGACAAGTTGTTATTTTTGTTCTGCTTTGTTTTGTCATTAAAAAGAAATTAACTTACACAGTAGTAAATATACTCTTGTTGGAGGGGCGGGGGGAAGAATTATCTCCATAGTTCTCTCCATTCAATCATGTCTTTGGTTTTCCAGGGACATGGCGGATAAAAGAGAGTTAAGAGTTTGGTTGTTAGAATTGGGTCTGAAAATTAACTCTCTCACCTACTAGCTATGTGACCTTAAGCAAGTTATTTAAGTACTCGGAGCCTGCTTTTGTAGCTGTGGAACTGGGGGTGATGCATCGACTACAGAGTGTTATTTGTGAAAGATGAAAGGACATACGCGAGCACAGTGCTTCTGCATAATAAGCACTCGATACAATTTAGCCTTTATTCTTAGTGACCCTGATGTGCTATTATATAAATATAGAAACAGTTTATGTGTCATTTAGACCTTGTGTTGCCAATTCTATATGACCACACATCTAATCATCAACTGAGCCTTTACTCTGGCACTATAAGCTACATGGTGTATTAAACATTTTACTCCTCCTCATCTCGATGTAATAAAAGGTTTCCAGAGAAAATTTAACGGAAATGAAAAAAAAGGTTATGCTCTCCCATCCTCTTTTAACTTTTCAAGGGCGGGACGTAATCCTGAGCAAACATCACAGATAAACCTGTGCTTCCTCTTCTACTGCCTGAATGCTAGAGAATAATACTATGTTTCGGGTGCTTTTAACAAATCAGAAAGTGATTTAACAAATGATTTCTCAACTGAACTTGATACAATCCCATGAGGTACACAGTTTCTGATCAGCCCCATCTTACAGACAAGGAAAGCAAAACAAACAAGATAAGGTCAATGACAAAGCCACTGTATTCAAGCTCTCTATGCAAGAGGACCATGGGAATGAAAAACACCAGGGTTACTGGACATGGCAAAATTAGATTTTTTCAAGAATAAGTTCTTGTCTTAGAGCCAAGGTGACCAGTTATTACAGAGGGAGGACTAGTTGAGGAAAGCAAACAAAATAGAAAATCAAGAGACATAGGTTTTATATTCCAATTTCATAATCCATTTGCCCAACACGCCTTAAATTTTCTACCAATAAATTTGAGAAAGAAAAATTGCTACTTCTCACCTCTCTTACAAGTATATTGCAATGCCATTATTGTGTACAAATAATATGTAAGATTGATGCTATGACATTCAAGGGGTTTTATATTAGCCATAGTACATATGAGCTCTTAAAAATGTATAAACAGAAGGAAACACATTTTGAGTGGTAGATAGAAAATTCTGGCAATAAAGAAAAAAGATTTTTTTTCAAGAATATATGGGCTAGAAAATGATGAACAATTACATAAGATTAGGTAAATCATCACTATAATTTTGCATTATGTACCTGAACTATTTTTGGAAGTCACAGAAACAAACTAAGAGGTATGAACATGTAATAATTTTTGAAGCCATGAAATTATAATGGCCCTGTAATATCAATAATGTTTCTTCAACTAATCACATATAAGGTTCTTAAAATAATCAATTCTGAAGTGCTCTTAATCTTCCAAGCAAGTCTTTCTGGCAGTAGTCACCCTTTAGGACTTCAAAGGACCCTGACATATGCCCCCTATTATTTCATAACCACTTAAGAAGTCTTAGTGGATTATCAAATTATAATTCACAAGTTTCCCTCAGCCACCATTTTTGTCTGAATGGGGAATAAATTCTTATAGACAGGAAGGCAAAGACAACCAAAAATCATTAAAGGGAATCCTAGTTCAAAATAAAAACCAAACACAAGCTTCTAGTTTATAATGGGAACATGGAAGCCCAAGGGCCTACATAAATGTGCAAACACCTAGTAATACCAGCAGCAGTCAGCAAAATAGCACATAATAGCAGGTTGCCATTAGGTGATCGACTGCCTAATTCTGACTTAACGGGCTTGAACATAATTTTCCCTATGATTCTTCAGAAAGAATAATACAACTTCGTTCCAGTATTCAGTCAGATTTCACAATGCAGCAGTAGAAGAGGCTAGCCTAAAACTCCTTCTCCCTTTTCTTAATTCATTCATTTAATAAACTTTTTCATTGTTTGCTATTCGTTGGAAACTATATCAAAGAACTCACAGTCGAATAGGGAAAACAGGTAAATAAAGCATGAAATTTGTGCATTAAGCCCTAGAATGTAGAAAAATATTTGGCACAATGATAAGCAGATCAGCAAGCCCTCACAGAGGATGAGGTAAGGTGTGTAGAAACTGTCTATGTGGCAAAAGAAGTAGCCTCCTGTCAGAGAGAACAGTATGGATAAAAGCAGGGAGATGCGGAAAAGATGGTGAGCTCCAGAAATTAGATGTAGAATTAGATGTAGTGTCACATGGCTGGAAAACAGATCATGGGTAGAAGGGAAAAGATGGTAAATGAAGCAATAAGCTGTGGAGGAAGACAAATATTCCATTATTTAGTGCTTGCTAGTCCATGTTAAAATACAATATTGAAAAGCTGAACACAATTATTGGTTGGCTGGAAAGACTTCATTCTAAAGGCAATAGGAGTAGATTTTTACTATAGAGCAATCATTTTGGTGCCAGCCAGGTATACAGTGATCTAGGGAAAAGAAATCTAGAGGTATGGATACCAATTATGAGAGAATTTCCAAAGTCCAAGTAAGATACAAAGGGGCCCCAAACCAAAGTTCCATATAGCATATTTGTAAAACAACTATATAGCACAACTGACTCATTGTAGCCACTTAACATTTTTGTGACTGATTGGATAAATGAACAATTCCAAAGATGAGATGGAACAAAATAAGATATTTTCTCTTTTGAGTGAAATAGCTGTATCTTAAAATGCAACCAATTCATCTCAACTGGATAACAACAAATACCACTGACTGCTTGCCTTCCTTTCAGACTTACAGTGCTCTTTGCAAATGAGTGATTGGAACATGATCCCAGTGTCCAACCTGGAAGGCACTGCAGGGAATACCTACCATAAACTCTCATTTGAAGGATAAAAATCTGAGTCATAAAAATTACATGACTAGCCCAAAACCACAAAAAGTTTCTGCTGATGGGACTGAAATCAGGCAGAATAAATTAAGGCTTCACAATATTTGTCAACCAGACTGGTTGGAACAGATTTGAAAGATATCAAATTCAGCTAGGGTGATTTAAGTTTTTAAAAGTGTTTGACATTTCACATTCGAAAACCACAAAGCCAACGTCTTAGAGACATTTTCTTAAACAATTATTTGCTCTGACAATGAACTGCAAAGACCAGGGGTTAAGTTTTAATCTTGAATTGGTATAAATAAGACAGATGATTCTTACCATGATCTTCTGAAGAGACTGGTGACCTAAAAGGAAATAATAAGCATGATCAATATTTTATATGATAATTATAACAACAATCAAGAATTATTTCATAGTAATTATACTCCCAAATTGGATTAAATGGAAAGTCAATATAGTAGACAGTGTAATTAATGTGTTGATTGCACAGTATATTTCAATCAACAATTCCCAACTCTTACCTGGATTGGTTGGATGTTACAGGTTACTAAAATGTCAGTCTATGCATGGTGTCCTAGGGCTGCAACAAACTTAGGTAAGTCTACATTTACCACACACAAAAAAGAGAACTCATAGAAATGTAGTATAGATGAAATCCTGTGATGTGTATTGCCCAAGGACACAGCTCCAGCGTAAATGCCAGGGATGTAAAAAAAAAAAAAAAAAAGCACTAGATTGGGTGTCTGTAGATACAAAGAGATCTACTTGAACAGTATAAATTGAGACAGAAGTAAAAGAAAGAGCATGCACCCTTATCATTACCAGTTTTTGTTTCTACTCTTCACGGAATTTAATGTTTGAGTGAGCTGACCCTCTACTTGCTGCCTTATGTCTCAGAAAATGGGAGAAATAGCATGAGGCAAGAAGGCAATCGCTGGGGTTCCACAGAACTTTACCGACAACTTTTGCAAACTATATGTGAGTTCTGCTCTAATTATGGTAATCAGATTGCAAATGAAAAATCATATCAACCCTAAAAGGCTTACTTCCCCTCTGTTGACTACTAGTTGAAATACTCTGAGTAGTATAGACCTAAGTTTGGAGATGAATTCACCTCCAGCTTGAAGACTATGGCTTTGACTCACACTTATTCTTTTTTGGGGAGAAAGAGAGAGACATATAACGTTATACTCAGAGTTGTTGAAATTTTGAAGGGAAAGGCAAGACGTCACATACTTCCCCTATTTTGAAGGAGTCCTCTTCTCTGAATGATTAGCTCACTCAAGTCCATAGCAGGGAAATGACCAAAGATAAACTCAGGAGTTTGGCAATAAAGCTGCCAATTACTATAACTAATATTTATGAGACATGAAGATAAACCTCAGGGCAAGAATCATTTAGACAATACAAAAATGGTTGAAGATAATTTTTAACTACTTGGGGATGCTTGATATGACTTTACCTACTGGTTAGTAATATTATTGTTTATTATATGAGTGAGCAGTAAAGAATAAAGACAGTGGTAATGGAGAAAAGGCCTTGAACCTCAATGAGTGGCAAAGTATCAACTTATTTCAACTGTGCAAGTCTCTTAAAGTAGACTTTTTCATGAAAACTACAGATTCCCAAGATTTGGTGGAAAGAAAATTGGCTTCTGGGAGATGGACATGGGGAGTGGTGAGCAGAAACCTGCCACAATCCCTAAGTCAATGCTGCCCGAGAAACACCACTTGGCCTCCCTGGTTAGGGTTGATTTATCCTCCCATTGGATCCCCTTATTTTGTATCATCCACATACCAGCCTTTCTCACTGGGTTGTAACCTCCTTGAAAACTAAGGCTGTATCTTATTTAGAACAAGTGAGCCCTTAATTAAAATGTGTTGAGTTGAATTAATCTCAGTTCTGTCACACTGATATTCAGACTGACACATCCTGGAGCTTCCCAAAAAGTCATCATGTTACTGTCAAACCATATTTAGGAGAAATTTGCTTGCTCCTAGGTCAGCTGCAAGAAAAAGTCCTAGAGAATGTGCTTGAAGCTCCAATTGGTTATAATGTGGACACTCTCAGAGCCAAAGGACATCAAAAGCACCCAGAAACAGAGACAACCATATTCTGCCTTAATAATTAGAAAAACTAAAGTGTGTCGGGGGGTAGTATTGAAGGAGAGGTGAAATGAAATTAGAAGCTGAATCTAAAATAAAATCTGTATTTTAAATAAAATAAGCTAATTTCTTCAGCTGTTTAGGTCATAATAGAGTCGGCCACAAGGAAATATCTTTCCTCTTGGTGTTTGCTGATGAGAAGTAAGTAAAAACGTGTCTTGGATTGTTTGCAATTAATTTGTCACAGAGCTACAGGAAGAAAGTAAAATTCATGCCAAAGGACAACTAAATGTCTCAGGTGGAGAGCTTGTGAAGCAGAGTCTTTGCTGGCTTTCTGCAAACACAAAGCACTGATATTCAATCTGAAAAATTCCAGATGGCTCCGTTAGAGTCCCAAGGGGATGCATTCTGCAGTATGTCCAGGCAGTGGATAAAATATCAATTTCAGAGTGTTTTGTGAAAATTAGTCATGTTGAGTTTCCACATTGAATGTCTCCCATATGCCTGGCTTTGTGGAATTTTAAGACATATGGAGTATTTCCATCTTCACTCAGTATTTCACCTTTCGCTGCAACAAGTTACTGCATTGTACTACTGGGATGTGCACATCATCCATTATTGCTGGAAATTGGCATAAAAAGTTAGCTCACAGGTGGATCACCTGAGGTCAAGATTTCGAAACCAGCCTGGCCAACATGGTGAAACCCCATCTCTACTGAAAATACAAAAAGTAGCTCAGTATGGTGGCAGGTGCCTGTAATCCCAGTTACTTGGGAGACTGAGGCAGGAGAATCACTTGAACCCGGGAGGCAGAGGTTGCAGTGAGCCAAGACCGTGCCATTGCACTCCAGCTTGGGTGACAAGAGTAAAACTCCATCCAGAGAGAGAGAGAGAGAGAGAGAGAGAGGAGAAAGAGAGAGAGAGGAAGGAAGGAAGGAAGGAAGGAAGGAAGGAAGGAAGGAAGGAAGGAAGGAAGGAAGGAAGGAAGGAAGGAAGGAAGGAAACAAGCAAGCTAGCTCAGGAGAGAAGAAATATTCTGAAATCAGCAATATAAGTAGTTATTTTAACAACAGAGGTTGAATCCCAGAAACACATAATTATCTTAAACCTGACAGCTGAGGCATGCAGGAAAGCCCCCCGGTCATTCTTTTCACCACACCTGAAAGACATGTGGTTTTATCCCAGACTGTTCATTTTTCCACTATGTATACTTTATCTTGGAGCAAGTATCTGGCCTTACAATGTAAACCATTACTAGCATTCTTATAGCTGTCCTCTACTTCTTTCCTGATCATGAGTCCTTTAGCTACAGAATATTTATATTTGTTTCTGCTTTGTTTTTATTTATGTTGGTACTTTCTACATTTTATTTTGCTTAAATGCAGCAAAATAATACAAAACAAAACTTCAAGCCATGCATTTAAAAATATTTCTCCTATTAAGCCTAAATCATTATTATTCAGGTTTGACTCTCTCCATTCATGTTGATTCAATTTATTACTTGAGACCCTATTATTACCAGGCCATGTGCCAAGGGAAGGAGACACAAAGAACAATTTCAGGGAACTCATAATCTAGTGAAAAAGGAAAATATGTAAACAAATGATTATAATGTAAAAAATATATAATGATCAAAATCTATACGAAGCAAAGAGGTAGCACAGAGGACAGAGAGATTGATTCGGTATGAAAAGTGTGAAAGAAGGCTTAGAAAAGCTAGAATCATCTGAACTTCGCTTTGAAGAATAAAGAGGAGCTTATTAGGTAAGTTAGGAAGGAGAAGAACTCCAGGCAGAATAGCAATAGGCGTGTGAAAAGGAGTACAGATATGAAATTGCATAGAATCCTAACAGATATATAAGTAACTCAGTATTGCTAGAATGTAAAGGAGTAACAAAAGCAAGGACTTGAAAAATAAGTGGCAGGGGCCATTTCATACAGGGCACGTGGGGCCCCTGTGAAGTGCTTGCAATTTACCTTCTAAGCTAAATGGAGCAAGCTCGTGAGGCAGAGAAGTCACACATTCTGGAATGAGCAGGCAGTGGAGAGTGAACCATAAAAGAACAAGAAGACAAATTAAAAGGCAGAGGTCAAGTTAAAGACTATAACTGCAAAACTTCCATGTTAGTAACACAGAAAAAAAATTCCTCTGTCGTTCAATTTTTTTTTTGAAACCCATGGAAAATGACAGGGTGGATGAGAAACAGTAAAGGAAATACCCTCTTTGATTAAATTATTTATAAGCCAAAACCATCATACATGAAGAAGAGCTACCAAGTACAGTCAAAATAGAGCTAAGTTTTAGGGAAACAGATAATTTTGATTTTAGTCAGCTAAAGATATATACACTATTTTATACACAACAAAACCTATGGCAGAAAGCCTTCCACTTTGAGCCAGGGTGTCCTGCTAGCCAGAAGTAGACCCAAACCTAGAAGAGGTTGCTGCTAAGTAAAAGTTTGAAGATAACAGAGACAAAATCAAACTTAAGAGCAGCACACCAAATCACTAAGCCCAATCATCCATCCCAAACTAGAAGCTCCAAAAAAAAAAAAAAAAAAAAAAAAAAAAAAAAAAAAAAAAAAAAAAAAAAAAAAAAACCTCACCCAATACAAATATTACAAGTAATAATGGAAAAAAACCAGCATGACATCTATGCAACAATACCAGAGAAGAAAACAAAACACAGGCAAAGAACACACTAAAAAGATGATGGCATAAAGCAGATAAAAATTATTAATAAATCTTTGTGAAATTTAGAAATGGAGGGAAGGAGGGAGGGAGGGAAGGAAGGATGGAAGAAGGGAGGGAGAGAGTGAGGGAGGGAGAGAGGGAGGGAGAGAGGGAGGGAGAGAGGGAGGGAGGGAGGGGTAAATAGAGCATTTGTGAAATGTAAACTTAAAGAAGAAAAATGATCAAGAAACAGTTATAGGGAGGTGAAAAGAACAAAAGTCTGCCCAGAGTCTTTGAACTAGTTGTTATTAAAGAAACTTTTGGCTTTTTCCACTGTGGCACCACTGCACTGGGGAAAAAAAAGATTAAGAGAAGATAAATAATAATTAAAACTATATTAAGATATGAAACATTGATGAAAGAAATTGAAAAAGATACAAATAAATGGAAAGACATCTCATTCGCATGTATTAAAATAATTAGTATTGCTAAAATGTTCATATTTTAAGCAATCTAGAGATGCTATGTAATTCCTATCAAAAAACCAAAGACATTCTTCACAGATTAGAAGAAACAATCCTAAAATGTGTATGAAACTGCAAAAGACCCTGAAGAGCCAAAGCAATCTAGAGCAAAAGAACAAAGCTGGAGCCATCACACTACCTAACTTCAAAATATTTTACAAAGCTATAGTAACCAAATCAGCATGACACTGGCATAAAAACAGACAAGTAGAACAATGGAACAGGATAGAGAGCCGGAAAATAAATCTACATGTTTGCAGCCAACTGATTTTCAATAAAGGCTCCAAGAATACATAATAAGGAAAGGACAGTCTTTTCAATAAATAGTGTGGGGAAAAGCAGGTATCTAAATGTAGAAGAATATAATTAGACTCTTACTGCACACCACATGCAAAAATCAACTCAAAGTGGATTAAAGACTTAAATATAAGTCCCCCAAACCATGAAACTGCTAGAAGAAAATGGAAAAACTCCATGACATCGGTCTGAGCTATGATTATTTTAGACATGACCTCAAAAGTACAGGCAACAAAAGCAAGAATAGAGAAATGGGATTACCTCAAATTCAAAAGCTTCTACACAGCAAAGGAAACAATCAGCAGAGCAAAGAAACAACCTATATAATATGAATTTTCCTCAAAAAACAAAACAAAAACAGAACTACCATATGATTTAGCAATCATATGGTAAATATTAAAAGTAAATATTAAAAGAATATGAAACCATCATGCTGAAGAGACAGTTGCATTCCCACATTTATTACAGCACAATTACCAACAACCAAGATATGGAATCAACCTAAGTGTCCATCAACATACAAACAGATAAAGAAAATGTGGTATATATACACAACGAAATACTAGTCAGCCATAAAAAGAAGGAAATCCTGTCATTTGCAACAACATGAATGAACGTGAAGGGTATTATGTTAAGCTAAATAAGCCAGGTAGAGAAAGACAAATACTGCATGGAATCTAAAATGTTGATTTCACAGAAGTAGAGAGTAGAATGGAGGTTACCAGAGGCTGGGGCATTTGGGGGTGAGGGAGATGGGAGAGATGCTCATCAAAGTAGACAAAGTTACAGTTAGATAGGAAGAATAAGTTCAGGAGATTTACTGTATAGCATGCTGACTATAGTTAAGGATGATATACTGCATTCTTAAAAAATGCTAAGAGAATAGATGCTAAGTGCTCTCACAACAAAATTAATACTATGCATGGTAATGCATATGCTAATTAGCTACATCATTAATGGTTATATATACTTCGCAACATCATGTTGTATACAATACATAATAATTTTATGTCAATTTTAAAATTATTTTTAAAGAACTAGAATAATAGCTGGGCATGGAGGCTCACACCTGTAATCCCAGCACTTTGGGAGGCCAAGGCAGGTGGATCACCTGAGATCAGGAGTTTGACACGTGCCTGGCCAACATGGTGAAACCCTGTCTCTACTAAAAAAAATACAAAAATTATCTGGGCGTGGTGGCACGTGCCTGTAATCCCAGCTACCTGGGAGGCTGAGGCAGGAGAATTGCTTGAACCCAGGAGGCGGAGGTTGCAGTGAGCCAAGATCCTCCATCGCACCCCTGCCTGGGCAACAAGAGCAAAACTCCGTCTAAAAATAAAAAAATTAGAATAATATGTAGCTACACATTTATAATTATATACATATATATTTTATTTTGAATTTACTCTTCCATGAATCTTGATCTGAACACTTGCTGGTGAAAGTATCCTTCTCAATATTAACCCTGCTTATGAGAATATCCATATTGTCTCTAAAATAAGGACGACTTTTCACACTAGGGTACACAGAGAAACTTGAAAAAAAGGGAAGTTTTGGGAAAACAAAATGCTATTTAAGATAGAATATTATGTAATTTAATTGGTAAAAATTAAAATATTTTCATACTGAAACCAGCAGAGTCATATTATGGATCCAAAAGCAAAAGTCCCTTGAATTTTTAAAGTCACAAACTTCAAATAAACAAAGAAACAGAGAAAACAAAACAAGACAAAATAGAAATCTGTGTTTGAGGCAGTCAGCTTCAGAGGAGTCTCCAGATTCCCAAGGAAGTAAGTTTGTTCCTCTGGAACAGGGGTGTTGTCATGGCAGTCTGAATATATGAAATTATCCAACTAAACACAGCTATAATATCTTGGAATGAATTATTTTATTAGATTAATATAGAGAGATATCACAAATCAGGGCACAAGACATTCAGCACATATTGGCTAGTGGCTGCTACATTATAGACAGCATTCTATCTAGACTCTATTATCACTAAGACACAAAGAATCTCTAAGAAACTCAAAGATACTTTTTTTAGATTGCCTTTGGTCCACACTTTTTCCTTCAAAGCCTCTTATCTTTCAAGTAGATTGGTTACAAGGCTTAAGGACACTGAAAAATGTGCCCAGTTTTCTACCAGCAAAGAGCAATACATAAAGGCAAATGAGTAGTATATTTGGGAAGGCAAAGGTCTTTAAAAAGTATTGCATCTCTTATGATGTTTTATCATTTTTAGTCAATAAACCTGGAACTGAAATAAGGGGTGTCATGACTATTTCAGTCTTTATATCTGGTATAATATACTTTGCAATAGGTTTTAGACATGTGCATTTTCTTGGTAATCTCCATGAAATGATCAAAACTTACAAGCTCATCCTAACACAATATTCTTTTTATTTGAATAACACTGTCCTGTTTTCTTTCCTTTTATTTTTTTTAGACTCTTTTTTTTTTTTTTTTTTTTTTTTTTTTCATCTCATGGCTTAACTCAAAAGCACCCATGGCTTTCCTACTTGGCCCTCCCTCAGAATGGCTACATCATTTCCTTCTTTGGAGATAGGATGTCAGTAGATTATCCATTTTAGTCTCTCCTAAAGAACAGAGAATAGATTAGATAAATATTGGGGATGCATCTACATGGGACTCTTACTTTCTGTAAAGAATCATCTGCAAATGAATGTCTGTCTCCATTCCCAGTGTCCCCAACAGATATACCCTCTACTTAACACTAAACCATCACCTGGTGGGGAGTTGGCCGAGGGATGGGGCCACCACATTGAGATGGGTGTAAGATAAACATGCAGGACAAGTATGACAGCAGTGTCTGAATAGGCATGAGAGCAGAGATTCATATTCTGAAAACAGTCAGCAGTAGGATACTTCCCTAGGACCACAGACTGTGGATGGAGTAGGAGGTGGGAGATACTCATCCAATTCACAGGCCAGACTGAAACAGCCAAGGCCCCTTCATTCTCTGGTTACCATGCTGCAATAACAATAGGAAACAAAGCAGGAATGCTGGGCAAGCTAGTATGTCCACACACTGAAAACAAGTCACTATATACATATTTTATTAAATTTCCCTTTCATGCCTGTCTTTCCTCTTTACTGTCTAGCTTTGGGGATGAGAACCACAGCTAAAAGACCACTTTCTGTAAACATCAGGTGATCATCCATCCTACTCAGGAAGAGAAAGAGAAGCTCTTTATATCAACTCCGAATGTTCTTTCTCTCTCGTTTCAGTCATTTACTTTTATTTCTTTCCCCCTCTCCTGACCACAGCCCTGAGAGTTTCCTGGACTTTCTCATTTACCTTTGTCACAGTTGGGTGGAATCCAGTCTTTCCTGGATAGAACAGCCTCCCATCATGTGCTCACACCTTTTTCCTATGGTGAACATGTAAGAATGTTCATGCCTGGTCAGCATTCCCCAGGTTTGACTTTCCTCCCTGCTTCTTGAGCCATGATGCTTGTCCTCTGTGAAACTCCTACATAGTCCCAAATGAAAACTGATTTCCCCGTTGGGCATTCTCTGCAGGCACATTTCAAGGGTCTGCATCACAACTGCAGAAACATCATCTTTGTTTTTCTTCTGTTTTACCGTGAAGTGGTGATGCTACACAAATTCCATTTATTTCCTAAAACTGTTGGTAGACAAGGTCTTCACTTAACTCAAGTAAGGAAAAGTATGATTTACTGTACTGTGAAAGCACAGCTACAGATTATCATCTCTGGGCAATAGCTTTCTTCCCTTGAGCATCTCTCAAGGGTGCTTAGACTATCCTGGAGAACTAGTTTGCCAGGCCTATGACATCTTTTGCAGGACCTAAGGGAGAAAGAGTGAGACCACGGATCTATGTCACATCTTCACCATCAACACTTTAGCCCCAAAGCATCTCTAATTAGGTAAAACAGGACCAGAAATCCCACAGCACTGCAAATCTCCATTGACTACATAATCCTCTCTTTGTTTGCTTTTGGTCCTTCTAATTATGAATATTTCTCTTAAAACAATGAACAAAGCACATACAGTAAAAGAGAGCATGCAAGAATGAGAGTGAGAGATGAAAGTTACAGCAACCACACAGAGTGGCATTGAAATGAGAGAAAGACAAACACATTCTCTATTCAAGTGGCCACAAACCCATTCAGGGAATGCCAAGCAGCCTCAAAGGTAACATTCACGACCAACAGAGGGAAGGGGTGTAGAAAGAGCAAAATGGAAGGAAGAAGACAGAGATGAGCATTTGTGTGGAGGGAAGGAAATAATTTCCAGCATGTAAATAATAAAGGCTGCTTGGTGAGTTCTTCATTTGTTACAAATTTCTACCAATTCCCTTTATTATCACAATTTCCCAGTCTTTAAGACTCTCCTACCCAAATATATGCATTGATGATCCCCGTGTGAGCAGTGCTTGAAATATCTTGTTTTTTTTTTTTTAATAGATTCCTATTTTTAGGTATATTTGGCTTTTAGAAAATAGCACTGTTGAGGTTGGGGAGATATTGGTCAAAGGTCATATAACTACAGTTCAGCAGACTAAGTTCAAGAGATCCATTGTACAACATGGTGACTCTGGTCAATGATGATATAATATATTCTTAAAAAATGCGTAGGGAGTGCATATTAAGTGTTCTCACCACAAAAATAACTGTGTGATGTAATACATTCATTGATTAGCCAGGTTTAGACATTCAACAATGTATATGTACGTCAAAAATCATGTTGTACACAATAAATACACGCAATCAGTCAAATAAAAAGTTTAAAAACTAATTTTTAAAAAAAACGTTGTTTTACCTTTAGCATTTACAATTCTGTTCTTTCTGTATACCCTCCTCAGTTTGCTGAGTCTCCTGCATGTCTTTCGAGTTTAAAATTGTACTGCCACCTACTGTTAACTTTTAAGAACTGCAACAAAATGAGGGTAAAGGAGTTTGAAATCTATGAGGAGAGAGATTGAGGAAGAATAGGCAAAAGTGGACAGTGGACACAGAATAGAAATAGATAAAATAAAGAGATGGAGTTGGAGAAAATAATGTTTCACAAGCTTATTCATCCTGACAATGTGACCATTGCATTTTAGTATTTTGTAGACAAAATGAAAAAAGAAATAATTAAACCCAGCACAGTTGTGAAGCAATAAAGGATGGGTGGGTTGCCTTTAGAAATCAGTCTCTGCAATATAGTTGCCAGCCCACTCTTTAAAAACAGGGTGAAGAAATAGAAAAGGCACATTATTCTAAAATCCAGCCAACAGAGACATACCCGGAGAGCGAGGAGGAAGGGCCCTTTAGAAAAAGCCAAGCTGCCGGCTTTATCCTAGTGACTCTGGGAACCCTGGCCAACAGCTGCCGTTGAGACATCATCCATCTGGATTTGTGAATGTGGACTCCTTTTTTTTCTTTATAAGCATAAGTTGAAACATGAGGGAGCTCTGGATTGTGAAGGCAAGTCACATGAGGGCCACGTTTATAGTCTTAGCACGTGGGGCTTATAAGGAAGGCACCTCACTTATCTCGTGATCCCGGATATGCAATATCTCCCTGTGGTAACTGAGTAAGGACTCAGCCACAGCTAGTTATTTTTAGGAAATCCAGATAAGGACTTCTGATCCCAGTTTTAGAAAATGGAAGACAAAACTAGGCGGGGTTGGAAGCTGGTTTGGCACCTCTGAAGATAACTGTAACATACCCAAAAGTTTTCCCGACAACATCTCCTCCCATCCCACCCTTCTCAGGAGAGAGTGGGAACAGAATCTAAACAGCGTCTGCTTCCTCCTGACTCTAATGTGTCTAAAGACAAGAGAGTTTCTCACTTATAGATCAGTTCAAGGAGCTCTGTGAAAAAAAATATAATGAATGCAGATTAATCATAGTAATATTGAAAACAAGAAATAAAAATGGGCTTGACAGACTGTGATAATAATTCAATTACTCCAGTGCTAGATATTAAAAACTGCTATGTACTCAACTCTATTCCAAGAGCTGTGGGAGGCACTTAACTTATAACATTTCATTTCCACCTTTAAGGAGATTCTAAGGGAATCATGGAGTAAGACCAGCATCTCACTGAGTATTGGAAAAAATTGTTAGAGGATTGTTGTTCTTATGCGTGATGCCTGGCACAATCATCCAGAAAAGTTAAAAAAAAAAAAAAAAAAAAAAAAGGGCGGGGGGGGTGGGAAATGTGGTCTCCATCTCCCTGATTTCCAAATACATAGTGCTAGCACGGTGTTGAGATACCTCTTGTTCTGATCTTCTTAGAGTTGGGGATTCAGAAGGCCCCAGAAGTACCTCAAAGAAGTCCCATGCCCTATATAACTCCCCAACCACCACCATGTCCAGTACTAAGATGACATCCCTTTCACATTCCTCAACCCCACGCTGAATATGGTAAGTGATGATTGCGCCAAATCCCAGCAACTTGAGATTTGCAGGCGAATTTTTTGAAAGTATTTCAAAATGATCACTCTTTCATACTTTAGATCTGTTTAATCAAATTATTCACCTGAGGCAGATATATTGAGAAAACAAGAGTTGGTGGAAGTTGGAGAATGCAGCAAATGGACCAACAGTCTATTTTGGAGGTGAGTGCCTGGGAAACAATTCTTCCTTGCCACTCTACCTATCACTGTGCTCACCAACAGTGCCTACATCTTCCTATACCCACCATACTTACCTTTTACTTTCTCACTTGTGAAATACCAACATTTCTCCAAGTCAGGCATTCAAGTGCATCTTTATTATTTTGATCTGTGAATTCCCTGGATCAAGCATATTTACATTCAAATTTGAAATACAGAAATGGAATCTACAGCCTACCAAAAATGGTCAACATTTTACATATTATTTTGTTATCACTATTATTTTGTTATAATTTGATAAGTACTAGGTTTAGTATAGCAATATAAATAGACATGTATCTATTTTGGTTTGACAGAGCACCTTTTCTATCAAGGGATGTTGTATGAATGGAACATCCTTCCATTAACCCGAAAAGCCTGCCTTGTTGAATGCCTACCATTCTAAGTATGGTGCAAAGTGCTATGGAGACAGAGGGAGAAATGCACAGTTTGGTCATCCAAGGAACTCACATGCTTTAAAGAGGGATCCAGTCAATACTGCCTCACATTCACAGTATTCCTGAAGTGTGAATAAACATGGCTGCCAGTTTTTACAAATGTAAAAAGAGAGCCACTTAACACTAATATTTCCTCATACTCTAATCATTGGCAAAACTTGGAACTCATGGCAATGAAAGGTGAGAATTTCCTGGGATTATTTCAAATAAAATGGATGTTTAACATTAAAGTAAGTTTGTTTGTTTTTCTTTTAATGTCAGTCAAAAATAAGATTTGGTAAGCAGGGAATTCCGTTCTGACTCTTCCACTAGCTGAACGTGGAGAGGCAAATTTAAATCCATTTCCTCTGAGTGGTTTAGGGCCTCCATATGCATAACTGATTGAGGAAGAATTACAAAAATAACAAAGCAAAATCTCTTATTAAATATTTCACACACTCATAGGAATAGAGTGTTATTATGTGCTTGCCAAATAGACTAATTCACCAATTCATTTCAAACTCGAGGTAAGTCAGGAAGAAAAAGAAGAAGAAAGGAAGACATATGTCAGCTATCCTGTATTTTTCCAGCTGGAATGATTATTCAGGGTGAGCAAGATTGAGAGCAGTCAAAGGTAAGCAGGGACATCAAAGGCAGGTAGAAATGGAACCCAACTATCTCAGTGAAACAGATGCCAGGAGCCATCTTTATCCTGACAGCACTGATTTCATCTCTAAGATACATTTCAGCAAAACCTGCATCCCACTAAGATTAATTTTCTCCCACTTATCTGATTGTGACGTTCAAAGAATATTTCCAAAATCAAAATCGCTGTCCAATAGTCTGTCTTCCTGTTGAGAACCTGAAGCTTTCACAATAAGCACAATTACCCTTTGTATTAGGTTCAGGCCATAACCTAATGTCCAGAAGAAACTGAACAAAGAAAATAGTTGAGGACCAGAGAGGAATGAAGTTATTTCTCCCATAATCAGCCTAGCACATCTGAGTTTTCAGAACAGAGGAGGTTTCTGGGCTTTATTTTCTTGATATAGTGATTCAGAATTGCAATTGCAGACTATACTAAAAAGGTCAGCTTTTCAGTTTAAAGTATTATTAGGTGTTTTGATATCTCCAAATAATTTTGGTTGACCAAATTTCCTTAAGCACACATAACATACAGGGATGTTGAACTACATCGAGTGTTTTCTATTATTTGAGAGACATTTCTGGTTTACACAATGAGGAAGGACAAATACTTATCTGTTCATATGTAAAAGATGAAGAAAATATACATAGAACCCCTAATAAGCCTATTTTTTTTCTTTGAGGCTGACATTTTCATTAATTCTTTAAATGTTCATCCTTTCTAGAAGTAAAAATGTGAAACCTAAAAAAAGCAGCAAATTCTATTTCATCTTGTTTCCAGAACACTCTATGCATATATCCATAATAGCACTTATTAGTACGAATTGTAATAATTGGTCTAATATTTCCCCTTTAAATATAAGCTCTTCAAGGGCAATAATTATTTCCTCTTTAGTTTTATATCTTCAGTGCCTGACTTCAGTCACTGAAGGTGCCCAATATTGACTTGTTCAATACATGATGGACTGAATCGTTTATGCTATTTCTTAGGATTCAAATGAAATCACAAATCAGACCTCACACATTATAGTTAAACATTTGCTAGCACTATCTTTCCTTGTCGACAGAAATCCTCTGCCGATCATAAAAACCCATTAGTCCTGTGTAGCTGATAGGGTACCAGATACCTGCCTAGAGACAGTTATCTGGATTGAATATCTGCCCTCTGTGTGGTTCACTACACCGTTTCCCCTGTGTCTCAGTCTAGTGCCAAGATATTATTTGTGTGACAGTCCGTTTTAGTTCTTTCAGGCCTAGGACTTGGGGACACTGAGAAAAAGAACACCTCTTTCAGTCATTTGGGGGTTTCTTACAAACTACAAAATCTAAGAACCAGAAAAAAGTTATTCTGATTCAGAAACAAAAGCAGTGCCTCCTAGCCCCTTTACCTGTCTGCTCTTAACCCATCTGACTCAGACGTGAGTCAGTCCTTTTCTCAAAGAAAACTGAAGAATAATACATCAGAGTTTTCATTCCATGCCTATTTTCTTATCTCATAGATCTTCAAGTGGCAAAATTCTTCCTTACAACTCAAATAGATTTGATCTGCTAAAATTTAAGTTAATTCCCTCCTTATTAATCTTCTGCCAAATGAAACATAGTCTTGTCACTAATCGTGGTGGTACAATTAATGATAAGAGTAAATACATTTCCAGAATCATGTCATTTTAAATAGAACTTCCTCGAACCTTGAAAACATTTTTTTTTTTTAACTTAAAGACAAAATCATTATGGTCCCAGCAGTAATAATGTCAGTCAACCACTTCTCACCAATTCATTTCAAAATTGGTTCTTAAATATTCGTTATTATGTTCACAGCTTTTGAAGACACTGTACACATTACGTATCCTACTTTGGAATTACAGTCTTTCCTATAAGACCTGCATATAAGTAGTCATGTGTCTATCTTTCTTAAAATCATAATGTTTCTAAATGGAAACAGTTCATAAAAATGCAACCAGTTCCAGTAATGATAGAAATCTAATTCATCCTCTTTATATTAATTGCCTCTCACTCTGCCTGAGAAAAAGGGAGGTTGATGGATCTAAGGGACGATTTTAAAGTTTAAAACCATGGGAAAATGCTGAGAAGATCCAACAGAGCCAGGTCAGTTGCAATTTGGAGGGGAAAGGGCTGCTTGGCACAGAAATGCCCTGAGTGATTTGGAAAGCATTGTAGGTATATGGGGAAAGCATTGTGGGTATATTTCTGTTTTCAGTACTTTTTTCTTTTAAATCAGACTTCTCAGAATTTTGTCTTATTTATCTTTTCAAAGAATTATTTATTTATTTATTTATTTTTATTTTTTATTACTTTTTTTTTTTTTTTTTTTTTTTTTTGAGATAGAGTCTCACTCTGTCGCCCAGTCTGGAGTGCAGTGGTGCGATCTCGGCTCACTGCAAGCTCCGCCTCCCGAGTTCATGCCATTCTCCTGCCTCAGCCTCCCAAGTAGTTGGGACTACAGATGCCCGCCACCATGCCCGGCTATTTTGTATTTTTAGTAGAGACAGGGTTTCACCGTGTTAGCCAGGATGGTCTCCATCTCCTGAACTTGTGATCTGCCCGCCTCGGCCTCCCAAAGTGCTGGGATTACAGGCGTGAACCACCGCGCCCCACCAAAAATTTTACTTTCGGTTCATCATCTGTCTGTTTTATTCTCCTTGTCACTGATTTCTCTTGTTATCTTTATTATTTTTCTCCCCTCTCATTTCTTTACGCTGGGATTTTTTCCAATTTATCAAATTGAGTGCTTTGCTTATTTGCACACAATCATTTTTCCCTTGATAAATGAATTTAGAGTCCTAAATCATTCTACGAATACCACGTTAGCAGTGTCTTGAAAACGCTAATAAGTAGTATTTTCAGTTCTAAGAATTGAAAGTTTCTCTTTTGATTTCTTTTTATGTAGTGAGTTATTTGGCACTGTCAACAGGGTGTTAAAATTGAACCTTTCCTATCTCCCAAGTTGACTGGGGCCTTAAAGCTTAAAGCAACAGATGCTGATCATACCTAGATTATTACAACAAGTGCTCAGGGTCGTTTCAATTACTGACTCATAAATACTCTAACTGGGAAGGTAAATGTTGCAATATCGAGGAAGCTGAAACTGCATATATATTCTGCAACACAGAAGGGCAGAGGAAGTTTGCTGCATTTTTAAAAATAATAGAATATTAGAAATCAATATCGAAATGGAGAAATAATTTATAGCATATGTAAGATGCAATATTCTATAACAAAAATTATTAAAAACCCACATCTATCAATATGAATGAATTTCAAAAATACAATGCTGAGTGAAATGGCAAGTTCCAAAATATATGTATTATATAACACAGGCGAAAACAAAAACACAAGTTGAGTATCCTTTCTCCAAACAGCTTGGAACCAGAAGTGTCTCAGATTTTTATTTTCTTAGGATTTTGGAATACTTCCATTATACTCACCAGCTGAGCATCCCAAATGCAAATATCTGAAATCCAAAATGTTTCAATAAGCACTTCCTTTGAGCATCATGTCAGCACTTTAAAAGTTTTGGATTTTGGAGCATCTCAGATTACAGATTTTCCAATTAGAAAGACTCCAACTTGTACAAAACAAAACAAAACCATAAAACAATGTTTTTTGTTTGTTTGTTTGTTTTTCCTGAGACAGAGTCTTGCTTGTTGCCCAGGCTGGAGTGCAGTGGCACTACCTCAGCTCATTGTAAGCTCCGCCTCCCAGGTTCATGCCATTCTCCTGCCTCAGCCTCCCGAGTAGCTGGGACTACAAGCGCCCACCACCACGCCCGGCTAATTTTTTGTATTTTTAGTAGAGATGGGGTTTTACCGTGTTAGTCAGAATGGTCTTGATCTCCTGACCTCGTGATCCGCCTGCCTTGGCCTCCCAATATGCTGGGATTACAGGTGTGAGACACCGCGCCCAGCCTAAAACAATATTTTTTCCACTACTTTATGTTGTTTATGGCTTGAAAGAAAGACATAATGCAAATATAGAAAAACAATGACATAATAAATCAAGGTGGTTGGTACATGATGGCCTTCTATATAATTTTTACGCTCATTTTGATGAGAACATAGTTTATATACATTTAATAATTTTAAACTGAAGTTTACCACCATTATATTTTGTTTCAATCTCTTCTTTTAAAGAAAAAATGCTTAAAAAATAATTCTCAGCCATATTTACTTCTGGGTAAGTTTGCAGTTGTATATTTAATGTGCATGCATAGTACCCCTATATTGTAGGATTTTTCACTTTACAAATGTAAAAGAGAAATAGAAACCAAAGTAAACCTCTGTGGCTCTGGTATGCCGACTTTGTATGGTCCCTTTGGGAAGATAGTGTAGGACAATGGAAAAAGCATGGAGTCAGAAGTCAAACTGACCTCAGGTCAAACCACACTTGTCATCTGAAGTGACCTAAGATAAATATTTTACCCTCTAGGAGCCTCAGTTTACTTATCTGTTAAGCAATGGCTAAATTTCAAAATTATTGAAAGATTATTTAATTACGATACAAAGCAAGTGGGAAGTATTCCATCAATACTAGTTATTACTAACATTGTTAGTTATTTCCACAACTGCAATTACACCTATTTGTGTCAGAGATGATGTCTGAAGGAGATAAAAAGATATTCTAAGAAATAAATGGACATAATAATTGTAATAGTTAAAGAATTAATTTAAAAGTTGCGGTAAGGCATCTAGTTTAGTTTGATTTTTAAGTGACTTAACACAATTTTAATATGCTTGTGTCTTTTATGAGGCAGGAATTCACACCGAACCTAGTGGAGATGACTTGTCTTTGTTGCATGATGTCTGGAGATTCAGTTGGAGAAGCCGTTAGGCGAGGAGTGAATGTTTGAATGTCCCTTTGCTTGTTTTCAAAGTAATTTTTCAGGTTTTTTTTTTTTTTAAGTGTCTACTACTCTTGGGCATTTTAGAATTAAAGTAGTATA
The DNA here is from genome assembly GCF_007565055.1 of Rhinopithecus roxellana. Taxonomy (NCBI): domain Eukaryota; kingdom Metazoa; phylum Chordata; class Mammalia; order Primates; family Cercopithecidae; genus Rhinopithecus; species Rhinopithecus roxellana. Next base: position 55,696,603 of record NC_044554.1, on the reverse strand, counting down.
AATGACAGAAAACTTATAGCTGTCAATTGAAGATCAACCAAAAATTAAGAGAAATCCCTAAAAGGATAATATAACTCAAATTAACAGAAAGAGTTGATTTTGACATCTGGTTTTAAGAACCTGGCTATTATGTAAAGTGGCAAATTTATTTGTGATTCTTGGGAAGAACATTTACTATCTTATATATAATTATTTTATTTATCTTGATATGTACATCAGTATGCTACATATAGAAAAATCAGGACCTAGAAAACTAGATTGAGCTCATATTTGCTTTGTGGAAACAGACTATATACATGTACAACTAAAATACTCATCTGGTTTGTCTAGGCTTAATTTTATTTCTGTAGCTAATTAAAACTCTAATTTTCCAATAAGTCTGCCCACAGATAAATGGCCACTTTTTTAGCCATCCGTGGGTGGCTGACTCACCCTGGTTCGCAAGCCTCAATTCTGTATAAAAAGGAAATGGAAAAACATCCTGAATTGTAAGCAATCAAAATGCCATCAGAAACTAACAACACAGTTTAATTAAAAAGAAAAATCCATAGTAATTCATTTTTGTTCCTTTCCCCTCTTCACACAAGAAAATAAGAGGTAATAGAGAGAAGCGATTAAAATGCAGTCTCCTTTTGCCCTCAGGGTGTGTGCCTCGAAACTCTGCCAATGAAATAATTAGCTCCAAATTTCTCATTTTTTTCCCCCTTCATAATATTGAAATTGCTTTCTGGTCTTCCTTCAGAAACAAAGCACTTCCTTTGCCTCTTTAGTTAACCCTAGGCTTCTAAGAATCTTTAGTAATCTCGTTATTCTATCAAAAGGCGAAGGCTGTGTGGTTACAAGGCCATTGTCACTATTTGATTAAGATACCAGGTAAACTGAAAATCAGTCTAGTTTCATGAACACACTGGATTTGTATAACCTCTGAGATGGACTGATTGGCCTGAAATTAAAGAGTAGGAGCTCATGAATGTATCTGTCACCAGGAGAGATGATAGGAAGGTGGATTCACTGAGCACGAAGGCATCAACACTGCTGTGGAACTTCAGCATGCATCCTACACTCTCACCATGATCAGACCTCAGAAGAAAGCACATGTACTGTTCTGATCTACGAACAAATGCTTTACTGCTTACCCACAGAGACTGCAACCACAACATGGGCAGCACCCAGCTTTAGCCAACAAAACCATGTGGCAATATTGGGTAGAGCACACGTGCACAGGCTCAGGACTGAGGACCAATGAAACAGCAAGATAACGTGTTCACAAATGAAAAACCACGTGTCACTTTCAAGATACTCATGATCACTCTCATGCATGTCTTTATGATGTGGCAAACAGGGACGTCTGATAAACGCTAGACTCCAGTAAACAAGACCCTGGTGAGGTTTAAAGTATGGGGAGGTCCACATGCAAAGGGCTCAACGTGACTCAGAAGCAAGAGAAATGGAAGGTGGAGCTCCATGAAGAGTTTGGGGTAGATAAAAGTGAGCAAGTTGCATGGAATTTCAAACACAGAGTAGCACCTGCACGAGACAGCCTGAGCGCCATTGAAAAGAGAATCCTGCCCATTGGTGCACAGCCCACAGTACATCCTCTCCCAGCAATCACAGTGGCACAGAGGAAAAGAACAGCGAGAGGACTCTTACTGTAGCACGCGGGAGTGGCTGAGATCTTTCAGATCTGAGTCCTCATAATAGGGAGCTATCATCCCCAGCCCACTGTCACTCAGCATGCGTTTCCGCAGGGCAGGATTCCACCAGTCTGAGATCCTGAGAGAAAGAAGGGCACCAGACAGTTAAGCATTCAAAGTCAGCCACGTGACTTCATCTCCACTTTCTGAAGATGAATCTTGCCTGTAAATGTGAGAGGCAAAATTCATCTTTATGGAATGTTTACCAGATACTACATATTTATTATTTCATTCACTTATCTCAACAATCACGAACCATTTGTATGATTCTGTCCCCGTTACAGCTGAGAAAACTGATTTTCAAGATTAAGTCATTTTAAATGTGACATGAATAAGAAGTAATAGACCTAGTGTAGAAATACAGATTAGAAAATAACAAAGCCCCTTCTGTTACACTGCTTCCCTGATCCTGGTTTAGTTCTGGGGAGGCAACTGGTAAGAAATAAGAAAGGCACTGATTCAAGTTCTGGTGGATTTTCAGGCTACTCTATTTTTGGAGCTAGAGCTAACAGAGGTCTAGCCAGGCCAAAGCAATTCCTTTTGGCCATTATTTGACATGAAGAAAACGACCTTACAAAAAACTAGCCGGGCATGGTGGCAGGCGCCTGTAGTCCCAGCTACCCAGGAGGCTGAGGCAGGAGAATGGCATGAACCCAGGAGGCGGAGCTTGCAGTGAGCCGAGATTGCGCCACTGCACTCCAGCCTGGGCGACAGAGCGAGACTCTGTCTCAAAAAAAAAAAAAAAGAAAGAAAGCAAGAAAAAGAAAAAGAGAATGACCAAGTGAGCAAAGACCAGGGCAATTTGGCAGAATGGACTTTCTCCTTACTAGATCAAGAGTCACAGCCCAGGTTAGGTGGGCTAACCTGGCTCTAGCACCTGCTGCTTCTGCAATAGGACAGAACATCCTACCTCCTTTCCCCACTACTGATGGGTCTGATGCATAAATGTGCCCTGCAAAGGTGGCCTTCCCCACCACCTTTGGGGCTCCCAGGGGTGCATCAGGCTACCCCTTGTGCCTGTCAGCCTTCCCCCATGCTCTGACATCGCGGCTCTGGCTTCCTGAGAACAGCTTTCTATCTGTTCTACACAGCCACTTGTGGCCTCTCTTTTCTCCCCCCAGACTTGGTACATACTGGACATCAACTGCCCCTGGCAGAGTGAGAAACCACTCACAAATAGCAGCAGTGAAGCAAAAAAGTGGAAAAAAAAGTAAATCAAGTGACAAGGGGAAAACAGGGATGAAGATGACATTGCAGTTGTGCTAGCCTAGTGGCCTGTTTATTCATACTGTATGAGGATGCGTATACCATTTGCATTAACTATTTGGGTACATTGTATATGGTTTCTAGAGCAATTCTTATTTCAATAATTCAGGCCTCATAGACCAGTAAAACACTAAATTTCACAAGGGCAAAGATTCTTATCTGTTTTTATTTTTGTACTATTATTTCCCAAGTGCTTACACTAAGACTTGGCACACAAAATTCTCTAAATAAATAGTTTTGAGTTATTGAAATAACTTAGAAATATTAATTATGTTTTGGTGGTAGAAGATGGTCATTAAATGCATGGGCTCTGGCATCAGGCAGCCCAGGACTGTATCTCATTTTTTCTACTTATTTTCTGTGAAATACTAGGCAAGTAACACAACCTTTTAGGTCTCAATTTTTTAATCTACGAATTAAGGATAATTGTTCCAAATTTTCAAGGTCACTGTGGAATGATGATGATGATGATTATTATTATAACATTCTATTTAATGCATGTTTTAAAAATGCCAGGAATGACTTTAAGTGCTTTATCCATATCAATTCTTTTAATCACCAAACAATTCTCTGAGTGAGGATTATTATTATTTGTATTTTACAGATGAGAAAATAAGCACAGAGCACTTAAGATGATTAAGTCACTATGTGGTAGAAATAAAAGAGAGACACAGGACAGAGCTCCTAAAAAGTGCTTGGTACATCATAGTTATTATACAATCTACATGTCTCCAGCAGCCTGGAAATAGCGAAGAGGAGGAAGAGGAGAAAAAGTATCAAATCACCTGTGTCAATTTTTAATGTAGACAACAGAGTTACTACAAACGTGTAAGCACAAACACAAGTACTAGTGTTTTCTAGGTTTGTTAGGAAGAGTTGCTGTGATGGAGAAAGAAGGCTTGTACATGGTGCAAATTTGGTTTTGTTTCTACATGGCCATTCATAAGACAGACTTATAATAACCACTCTAAGGAAACCCAACAAGAAAATCTGCATTTCAAAATCATTTGATGTTATTAGAATGATGTCAAGTTCAAAGGCAAACCAGACATGGATGTCACCCTGAGGCCAGCCTCACAGGCAAGGAGAGGCACACTCACCCCGAGGCTTGCTCCACCACCAGGTCAGGCATGCCCGGAGGTGTCCCCGCTGGCTGTGACACCACCATATCCGGGTCCAGAATAAAAATCTCATCTTGGGAAATCTCCATCACAAAGTGCAAATGTTCCTAAGGAAGAACAAGAAGTCTGTTGCATGAAGAATAACAAAACAAGTATTCTCGGTCTCGAGGAATAATGATATTCTCCAACATGTCAAAGGATCACAGTGTGTTGTCAGAGCTTGATCAGTTGGTGATCCTCCCCAAAGCTGCGCTATGGCAGGCAGTGGGAGATGGGGAGAGATGAATCCCCTTGGTTCAGGATTTTCAATTAATCAGGATTTTTTTTAGGTATGTCTAGAAATGGTCTTGCCTCGTCTTCCCAAATACTGTTAGAGAAGTGATACCCACATACCATTGACCCAGTGAGAGTGTATGATAGCCTGGACTTCCACCCCATCATCTGGTCAAAGCTAAGCAGCACGGTTAACATCTTCATCATTAGGTTCAATACTGTACATTTTTTTTCTAGGATAATTCAGATAATGGGAGGACTTCTTAACTTGGGCAAAACCGTATTTTTTTTCTCATTGCTGACCTCTAGGGATTGGAGAACTGAAACTAAGTAGTCTAGTTATATACTTGGGACCTCAAACTTGCTAAACAGAAACGAGCTTAAAAAGACATACAAAATTTGGCTAAGAAGGAGTAAAAATATCTTTGTAAATGAAAATTTGCAGTATAGGCTGGTGATAATGTCTACAAGTCATCTTATTTTCTGTACCCATTTGCAAGATCAAGCCATATCATCTTGAGTCCATAAATCATAACACATGTGAAGATAAATAAAAGATTCATAGCTTAGGTTATGAACACCATTCCAGAATTTGTAAGTGTCTCGGTGTGTTTTGTTAGAAAAATTTATGAGATTAGCCACCAATAAAGTACATTAACTTGGGAATTTTTCACTTTTACAAGCAGGCTGGAAAAAAACTTACCTGAGATCTGTCTATTCGATAAAAGCGATCAGCAGAAGTTGCTAGGGGAAAAAAAAAATGCAGATGGCATTCAGAATGTTCTGTAATCTGGCATCAAATTTATAACCTTCTCTTCGACTATGCCGGTCAAAACCCCTACATGATGGTCGTGCTAGTCTCCTGGCCAGTCCCTAAATCTATTAAGAAAACTTCAGCACTTCCATGCCTCTGCCACTGCTATTCTAAGGCTTAGAAAGCCCTGCCCATTGCCTCTGCCATCTAAATCATACTTGTCTTTAAAGAACCAGCTCAAATGCTTCTGCTTCTGTAAAACCTTTCTCAGTCCCAACCTCCCTACCCCAGACAGAACGTATTGACCCTGCCTCCATACACATTTACATTTTTTAAAACTTCTTATACAGACTATCATCACAGATAACCATGAGACTAAAAGACCTTGCCTCTTTAAAAATCTGTTTCATTTAATCTTTTATGCCTCCTGAAATTAGCACAGGATCTTAAAGAAAGTTAGGAATCGGTATGTATTTATTAAGTAAATAAAGCTAGAAAAAGCTACGGTTACGTGCACTTCTTAGGGAAGTGATTTCCCATTTTGGAAAACGGCTTGAAGATTCAGGCCAGGGACTATATGTGGTCTTAAATGAATCATTTCACTTTCAACCTGCGTCCTTAGAGCCATGTCTGAAGGAAGCCAAAACAGCAAAACAATTATTTGAGCATTCTCTAAAAGAGATTGAGCTGCATCTATAGTATGAGAAAAAAAAAAAAAACCTAAATTAGAAATTTTGGGTTTCTAGAAATTATTTTAAATATTCTTAATATTAGAAAGAACTATCAGCTGCATTTCGGGAAGCTCAGGTGGGAGAACTGCTTGAAGCCAGGAGTCTGAGACCAGCCTGGGCAACAAAGCAAGACTTCATCTCTACAAAAACAATTTTTTTTAATTAGCTGGGGATAGTGGCATGCCCCTGTGGTCCCAGGTACTCGGGAGGCTGAGGTGGGAGCATTGCCTGAGCCCAGGAGTTCAAGGTTGCAGTGAACCATGATCATGCCACTGCACTCCAGCCTGGGCAACAGAGTCAGACTCCCATCTCAAAAAAAAAAAAAAAAAAAATCAAACCAAAAAGAATGATGTGCTTCTCACTTACATCTATCTAACAAAACCCAAATATTATAAATAGATTTTCTACAAAACAAACAGCACAAGAAAGAAAAACTCAAAATGCAAGTAATTATTTTAAATTCACAAACACTTAATGAGTAGCTTCTCTCCAAAGGGGACTGAATTAAGAAACCAGCCAATCATCGTCCCTGCTCTCTAAAATCTCAGAATAGAATAAAATCTGCCTTGGAGAAATTCGCTCTATTTTGTTCTTTTAAACCATGACTGCAATTACCTTTCAAAGGTTTTTTTAATAAAACTATGGAGTTAAACTACATCTGGGTTAAGACTGTTAGCCACAATAGTTGTAGTTTTATCTAAGACTTTAGATAGAACATAACATAAATATTTTCATAATTTTCTGAAATACATGTTGTTCCTCTGCAAATTCAGGAATGACAAATGATTATGTTTCTCATTGCTATGGAATAAAGAAGCTGGAGGAAAGTCCTCAGAGGCAGCTGACGAGACATTAACAAAAACTTGCATCATGATTTATGTGGGTTAGATCTCATATAAATACAAGTGCCTACTTTCATAACACTAGAAAAATATGCATATGGTATTTAAAGTGTTCTGTGATCTGGCACCAAAGTTATAACCTTCTCTTCCACTATGCCAGTTAAAACCCTTACATTCCAGTCATGCTAGGCTACTGGACAGTCCTTAAATCTTAATAGATCTCTGCTGCTGCCATCCTAATGCTTGCTCATACACTCACAAATCCTGTCATACTCATATTCATGTTTATATCCTCTCAGATGCTCACCCAGATAAACAAAAAAGACGTCTACAATGAAAACCGTGTCTCCATATGAACAAGAGAGAGAATGAGTAGTAGATACATTGGGTAGTATGTAAGCATGAATATACAGAGGTGAAAAGGTACTGCAATATGGGTAATTGGATAGAAATGTAATATCAGGCAGCATCTAGGAGACAGATATTTGAGATAAAAACAGACTCATTAAACAACCATAAAATAACTAACATGTAATGCATGCAATATGTCATGCTTATCCAAGCAGATGTGAATGCAACTGAATTTTTCTACCTTTCTCCAGAAATGTATACATCATACTGCAATAATGGTCTCATAAAAATAATATGAATGTTCTATAAGATGCAAACAACACAGAAATTAGTATCCATCCTATGCTTATAGAATCCAGCTACTGGTCTGAATTAATTTAAGGCAGGCAGTCAAGTTTTAAGAAACGAGGGCTGATGAAAAGGAAACATCAGCCTGAGCAACTTGATGCTGGGTTCAGCCAGAGTTAACCAAGCTGTTTTGAGGGAAATGACTTCAGGAAAGCACAGTGCAACATTAGTAGGCCCACATTGTTCCGCACGCAAAAACCAGCCATGTGGTCACAAGAAGGCTTTCTGAATAATCTTTTGGAAAACTAGAGTCCACCCTATCAATGGATGCCTTGCTCTTCAACTTCCCCAACTCCCATGATACCCACAAGAAATGCAGAACTCACCATCTAGGAAGCACCACCGAGGGGAGAGCCTCTGTGCTGAGAGAGCCCTGGGGAAGGAGGTTTCATGGTCCTGGAAAGAGACACACACATTCTAGTGGCTCCATTTCAATAACCTGATGGGCTTCCCTCACTCAGCATTCTGCCATCCTTTCCTACACAAAGCACTGGTGAGAAGACCAAATCACATTTTTTTTTTCTCTAGGAACAGAAAGAAGGGCTCTGCTTTGAAATTCTTTCACATAGAACTTTTAAAAATAACTCCCTCATAAAATTACCAGGAGGTTTTCAATTATTCCATTAAATATTTTCAATTATTCCATTAAACATAAATAATCTATTTTAGGACATTTACTTCTTATGTGAATTTCTTTCTTTCCCTTTGTGAAGCCAAGGAACGAGTGACAGCTGGCTGTCATTGACACATAGGTCTAAGGCACTGGCACAGAATGAGAATGAATCAAACGTTATCTACTGGCCACATGGGACATACAGTACGTGAGAAAAAGCAGCAGCGATCCATACACAGGGGCTGTTCATCTACATGGAAACAAAATCAACCTCACACCTTGAGGTCATCTCTAACCTCAGCCTTCTCCACTGAACCCAATTACAGAGGTGTAGACAAGGAAGAAAAGTAGTGCCAGGTTAACCCATGACAAAATCACTCTGTCCAACACTCACCCAAACTGCAATGTGCTCATTCACCTGAGCATTTTCTAGGCGTCTGACGTCTATGACCTCCCAATTACCCCTCTCCTATTTAACATCAAGTCTGCCTGACATAACTGCCATCATTCTTTCCTCTGGGTTTGGATAAAAATATGTCTCTTCTCTTCAAAGCCAATCACTTAATTTAGACTCTAGACTATCTTTCTTTCTTCTTTGAACTTTATTTCTGTAGCATTATTAAAATCCACTCATTAATTCTTCTGCTCTCAATAGTTCCCTCTCTTCCAAAATAAATTCCCCTCAGCTGATCTTGTTACATCTATTTTTTATTTCTATTTCATTTATATTTTATTTTTTGAGACAGGGTCTCACTCTATCTTCCAGGCTGGAGTGCAGTGGTGTGATCATGGCTCACCACAGCCTCGGTTTCCTGGGCTCAGGTGATCCTCCAGCCTCAGCCTCCCAAGTAGCTGAAATTGAAGTTGATATATCTTTTGAAAATCTTCTTACACTCTCCTTTCTTGCCCTTCCAAACTCCTGAAGCTTATGTTTATTATCTCCTGCTCCAAGTCTCACTTACACACCTCAGACATGACCTCTAGAAGCCTGGCCTCTGACCTCCCAGGCTTCGAAAAACTGTCCTTCCAAGAGATTGCCAGGACTGGCTTGCTTCCCTGATTTACTACAATTCTCAGTTCCCAAACTTCCTTGAAGTCTCAGAAGCTTTTATTTCTTATAAAGAATTAAAGCTATATCCACGAAACAGAAGAGAGAACTGGCAGATTGAAAACTGAAAGGATTTTCTCTTTCGGATTCCAAACTTTCAAAAATTAAACATTTTCTCTACTAAGAGAAGCCTGCCAGTGATAACTGCGGAGGAAGGAGAGCACCTTCTAGTTTACAACATGTGATTTGGAGCATTCTAGCTCGGGTTTGCAGTGGAATTGAAATCACTGACAGAAATGGGACAAACGAAGGAGGCCAGGTCTCTGTGGGGAAGACACTGGGAGTCTGGCCCTTATTAGGGGATTTGAAATGTTCAAATGTAGGGAGCAACATTGGGGTGCGACTGTGCAAGCAGCAATAAAGACTTGGCAGCTGAAGGTGCAGGTGTGGATGATCTTGTGTCTACAGAGGGGCCAGGAGAAGAAAACAGGAATAACATAGAAGTAAAAAGGACCCAGTCAGAGGTTGTACTGACTTTCTTGGTAGTTACTCAACACTCCCTGCTGCCCTACTTGATCCTCAAATAAAGCCTGGGCTTAAATCACTTGTTCTCAAAGTGTGCATCAGCTGGAAACTTGTCAGAAGCACAAATTTCCAGGGCCCATCCCAGGTCTACAGCAGCACTATGGGTGGAACCCAGCAATGTGTTTTAACAAGCCTTTCAGATGAGTCTGAGGATGTATGTGAAAGAACCTAACATTACCAACCAAAAGGGAGGTATCTTAGTAAACTAGAAACCTTGAGTGTATGGAGTTTTACTCTAAATGAATTCTGTGAATTAAATAATTGATAGAGGAAAAACTGGTCTCATTCAGGAATGCTACCAAAATCTGTATTTATAAATATAAAATATATCCATATAGCTATGGATACAGAGATACTATATAATATGTATAGAAAAAAATATATGTTACATATAGTCTCTCTCTTGCTGTCTCTATATATGTATATATATTCTATATATACGTGTCTATATATTCCTCTTTTTTGAACTGAATTTTCATCCTGATTGTTGAGCTAAATGAAATCTTGACATGTGCTTAGTAACTATTTATATGAGAATTATGTGTAACATTTTGAGAATTATATTTTGACATGTGTGACATCTTGTTTTAAAGGAACTTAAGGTACTTAATGCATTTTTGTAAAACAGATAAAACTGCTGACGTCTCTCAGTTGGGTGAGAAATGTACTTATGGACCAATAAATTTGGAAGTGATTCAAAATATTTAGTGACAACTATGAAAGCTAATAAATAAAGAGATTAAACAGAAACAGGATTCTCTTCTCTATGAATAAAGAAGTTAAAACACAAGGACCCTCTCTGCATTTTGATGTTGAATATGCTACAGAGGACACTATAAAAACATATCCTAATTTCCCTAGGTAAAAATCAACAGAAAGAATACGGGAATGCTTGATTTCTCATTTTAAAAACCTAAGGATCCATCACACTACCTCTAGGCTATTCTAATTACAGAAATTTGGATGTTATTTAGTCTAGGTTAATAAAATCCAGATTGAGGCACTGCCTCAGCAACATGACTACCACAGGTTGGTAAGGAAATACAGATGGTGTGTATCTTTCTATGTGCAGGTGGCTGTGTGTCTGGAGAGTTTTATGCCCATGCCTGACTTTATTAATGTAGTTTGCTTTTGTTCACTTATTTACTGAACATTTTGATCCCATGGATGGAAACTGCAAAAATGTTTGACCTACAGAAACATCTGATATAACTCAATGTTCTTAAAGAGGTTTTGTCTAAAGATAACATTATAATTTCATTTGGTGAAAACACATTGGTCGCCATAAAGCTCTTTAAAATACTTTAATGGGTCCTCAAATAGGTTCAACAATTCTTGAACTCTCCAAAACTGTACACTAGATTTGGCATGTCTATGGATATGTTCATTTTCCTGGACAGAAAAACCACTGCTTTCTAGATTATCAAAGTGATCTGAGATTCCCAAAATGCTAAAAAAAAAAAAAAAAAAAAAAAAAAAAGCTATTAATTTAAAGAATCAAAAATTTAGGTCAGAGGTAATTCAACAAAATAAGAAGATTCTGATCAGTAAAATGCCTTATGAGAATAGGAATTACCAATTCAAAGTTACTGGTAATTGTAATACCAAAACAACAAACAACAAAAGCTCTCTGAGCTTGTAGCTGTTCTCCTAGTAGCGGACTGAAACTAGGTCAATTTCTACATGGAAGAACTCAACTTTTTGCTTATTTCCATCCATGGTCTCTCCCAAGTGTTTGTTTTCAGTGCCTTGGGTTCTTCTACTTATGTTCATTTTTATAAACAGAGGAAAAATGTATATTTACCATTGGATGGTATTAATAATTGAAGTTAAACAATACATCAATAATTAAAGGCACAGGAATCTGATTTTAAAAGACAATGTTACTTAAAATAATTGGATACTTTCCTGGTGACCTGAAGATTAAACTGCAATTTTGGGAGTTGTTAGAAAAGCAAAAGTAGAGCTCTAACTTCTCTGAAATGCTTCCCTGAAATAGATTTGCACCCTCTTCCAACTTTTTTGAAGCTCTTTCCACCTGGTTCATTTTAAAAGAGTGAGTTCTTAAAGAAAAGCTACTCACATAATAGGTCCTATGTTAAAAGTCGTTTGAATTCCAATGAAAACCTGTAATTACTATCTGGGTAGATTCATAATGCAATTAAACTACTTATTTAAAAATTCTACATATATAAAATGTACAAAAGCATCAAGTCTCAAAAAAATTGGCTCTTGAATCTAGTCCATGTACATATCCATGCAGCTGAAAATGCTTCACCTACATTGGGACACTAGAAATTGGAGATTTTTTTGAAGTCAGTGTTAAAATGATGTTCCAGTGTAGCAGATTGACAATATGCAAAACATACCTACAAAATATGCCAGCAATCTGTAAAATAAGAAACAAGAAAATCCAGGTATGAAGCACAAAGGGGTGCTGAAAATATATCTCAAAGATCCGAGAGAGAATAGGAGGTGAAGAGCAGGCTAGGGACAGAAAAGTTGGTGGTGGCTGAGGTGGCGGTGGTGGATGTTGGATTTCACTTGAGTTGAAAAACAGAGCAAAAAGATAGTGAGAAAGTCTGCTTCGCAAAACTGAAATTTTTGTAGGATGTGATCATCATTATCACCGACAAGCTAAGAATTGAGATGCCAAAAAATGTTCCTGTCCTTGAGGTGTTAAAATATCGTAGGGGAGACAGATCTGATGAATGAGATGGAAAAACAAGGCGAGAGATTGTATGTGATCCAGCCCCAATTAAGCAGCAAGCCCAGAGGCGGCGGAAGGCTGATGGGAAGCGCACCAGCTTTGAGAGGCACGACAATCCTAGCGCCCGACTCTCACCCGCTACTCGCTATGAGAGTCTAGGATAGTTTCTTATCCAGTTCCTTGAATATCTCATTTTAAAATGGCTACAATAATATCTAACATAAGGTTCTTTTGAGGAATTAATGACACACAAAATGCTTAACCCATTAGCAGAAACGTGTTTATGTGCAGATATAATTATCCGAGAGATAATTATATCTCATGCTAAGCAGCTGAGACATTATTTTACCTAAAACAATTCTGCCCTTAGTCGTATGAGGGTCTCATGGGACACAGGCCACATTTCAGACCAGGTCATTTAGATGGTGCTACCCCTAACACAACACTATTTATCCATAAATACATTTGCACTCAGATTCTGAGTTTTAGAGAAAAGAAATAAACAGGGCAAATTTGTAGAGTGAACACAAAACAGAACACAAAACAGGATGGCTTTTAACAAAGGCTGAAATCGTGCCATTTGTTGGTTTGGTGCTTATAGGGCTTGTCTTAATAAGCAACCCAGTACCTCTGTTCACAATATTAGATGTTATATAATTGTCTTAAATACAGGATATTGTCTTCAAGGCTGAATGTCTGCTATCACCAACAGGCATACATTTCAGAACATTTTATTTTACTGATGTCTCCCTTCCCCATTCAAGAGTAACTACTTACTTGGTATTACCCTAGTTTCACCAAAATTAACTTATCACTTGCTGATTTGGGCTGTCATGTGTCACAAAACTGATTTGGGCTGTCATTTGTCACAAAAGAATACATTATTCTTATTCCTGTGATACAATTGTGATCAAGCTTTTCAATGCATGTTTATTAAAGCCAATGAAATGCAAGGCATGTGACTGGAAGGTCACAAAGAACAAAGTGTGGACCATGTCTTTAAAGGGTGGCTACTACACTAGGAACCAGTCTAGGTGCTCTGCATGCTTCTTTCTGGCTCCAATTCTTGGAGTTACTGTAAGTCTGATTTACCAAGTTTCAACTTCTTTTCCCAAGGGATGACTATTTTAATCATGATTTCAATTTATTTCCTGGTTACTGCCAACAGCCACCAATTTTGGAAAAAGGATTTTGAGCCAGCTTCCAAAAGAATCAGAGTTTGGTAATAAGAAAAAAAAAAATAGAAGACAGCAGAAGAAATTCATTGTTGGCAAAGCAAATAGAAGGCTCAGTTCACATTTAAGAAAGCCCTTTCCTTTGAAAGTCTCAAACTTGGGGCTAAAAACCGTTGTTCTGGAGCAGTAGTTTACAAAGAGTCTTGGCGCTGATGTACAGCCAAGAAGTGCCAGTAGATACAATCCTGAGTTATCCAACCCAGTTACACAGAGGCCAGCTGTCACTATGTCAAGTAGAACAGGTAGCTCTTGACTCTGGCTGTCCTTCATTCCTTCCTACTCTTAGTCTTCCACCTACAGCTTCTGCCCTGACTCATCTCCACTGTCTAGCAGTGAAGGATAAGAAATACTAATCTGGACAAGCTGTCAAAAAAATCACTGAACCACATTTTGGTGATGGTAATTTTCCTTTTTCTTCTTCTTTTTATGGTATGCTCATTTTGTGCTTCTGAGAATTTCATGTAAACATTGCTGTACTTCTGTATTAATGGTGGCTATAGATTAAATAAAGCTTAGAGTATTCCATTTTTTATTTCATCTACTGAATATTCTATACTTGATACAATTTCTCTCAGCCATATATGTTACTATCAGAATTCACAATTGGAGTGTTCAAGTCTCACATAATCATCTCCCCTAGTTTTAGGGTTACCTGGACACCGCCACAGAGATAATTTAGAAATATTAGGCTACAGTCTCAATAATAGGTTAGTTCTAACCCAAAATCTTCTATGTATGTGCAGGCTTTCTTTGTTTTGTTATTAAGAAGGCTACATAATCTAGCTCCTACCTACCTCTCCTGCAATTCACCCCACTATTCTTCCTGAACCTCTTCTCCTACATCTAAGAGCTGATCACAATAAAGAACTTCAGTTGTGAGAGTTTAAGTAAACTACCCAGATGTCCCAAGCTATTCAGTGGTGGAGAGTACAGACTTCTTTTACTTCAGAGCTCATGACCTCATGTACAGGGTTTTATAGCTTCTAAAGGAATTACGATTTCAGGTTTTGAAGGATGAGTGAGGTTCGGTATAAATCAAGTTTGAGAGCTCAGAATTTTCTAGACTCAGCTCAAACAAAAGCAGGAAGAAAGCAAACTAGAATGATCTAAATGGATATGAAGACCTCATTCTACTCTAGTCAAAGATCTTCCACAGATTCAACTTTTATTATTTGTCAAACTAAGCCTCCTGTTTCTTACCAGACAGTTTGCTCCTGGTAGCTCAGAGTTCCTGCCCCCACATATTCTTCAGTCTTGCTGTCTTCCCACTTCCCACCACTGTGTTCCCTGCTGCCTAAGAATTCCACAGGAATATGGTAATCAATGGGAACGATAGGCAACTCCAACCTAGATATAGGAACCGAGACTACAACCATGTGAAGAAAAATTCAATTACAGATTTTGGGGAACTTTGCTGTATGCGTTTACAAATTGTATGAATTTATAAACTTCACACAAATACAGCCAATCTCAGTACGTTTTTAGCATGTGACATGTTTTTTATTTCTGTTGTGATTTTATTTTTGAAGTACCATAAAGTTTATTGCAATATTGTTTGCAAACAATGGCAACAATACTACACAACCTAAAAATGTCTATCCATAGAAACAGGGTTAAATAAATACCGTGGAATAGAGTGATAATTTTTAAAGACTGAGTTAGAGTTTCACCTATTAGCAAGATGTAATTTCCATGGTACATTACCATTAAAAATAAATTGTGGTATAATATGTATAGTGTGCACATGCAAATTGTAAATACATTTTTATTTCTATTATAATTTTTATTTTTATTTTTTGAGACAGGGTCTCACCCTGTCACCCAGGCAGGAGTGCAATGGTGCAATCTCAGCTCACTGCAACCTCTGCCTCCTGGACTCAAACAATCCTTCCACCTCAGCTCCCAAGTAGCTGGGACTACAGGCACATGCTACAGTGCCCAGCTAATTTTGGGGTTGTTTTTTGTACAGACGGGGTTTCGCCACGTTACCCAGGCTGGTCTCAAACTCCTGGGCTCAAGCGATCTGCCCATGATGGCCTCCCAAAGTACTGAGATTGCAGGCATGAGCCACTGCGCCCAGCTACATTTGTATTTTTAAGCAACAATCCCCACATATGTGTTCATGTACATCTATGTGTGGAACTTTATATAAATGTGGGAAAACAAAACTGCACACCATAAAGGTCTACATTGGGTGGCAAGTTAAAAACCAAGCAGAAGTCTAGAATTATGTACAATATCAAAACTATGGCAAACCAAGATTATAAAACCTGGCAGATTGCAGAACACACATAGCTTATACAAGTCAAGAGATATACCATGAGGACCTTGATATCAGAGAGAAATGCATATTGTATGGGTTAAAAATGGAGCAG
Source organism: Rhinopithecus roxellana (assembly GCF_007565055.1). Taxonomy (NCBI): domain Eukaryota; kingdom Metazoa; phylum Chordata; class Mammalia; order Primates; family Cercopithecidae; genus Rhinopithecus; species Rhinopithecus roxellana. Next base: position 55,680,657 of record NC_044554.1, on the reverse strand, counting down.
GAATAAAGAGAAGCAGAATACCAGACAGGAATTCACAATTTACAGTGAAGGTCCGTAAACTTTTTATGCTCGCACATTCTTACCCTATCATGACCACATAGAAGAATATGTTCTTATGTACACAAGGTACAAATAATTCCTGTATCATGTCTATCTACACACCTTTCTCTTGTACTAAAAAAGTAATAATATTCGGAGTGTAACTGAGTGATAGTGATGTTAATAGAGAGGTATTACTGAATTTTCTCTAATTCATGTTTAAAGTAACTCTCGTTACTAATTCATACAGCTCACATCAGGTAAACACTTTCTCTCTTCTCAGAGGGTCTGGAAGACTGGTAGACTGGGTAGCCCTGGCATTAAGGATTCCTGGATTCAGGGGCATCCTCTGGTCTCTGCAGAAGGGTGAAAAGCAGTGCAATGTGAAACATGAATTAGACTTGGAAGGAAACAGGAAGTAAGAAAAACAAACGGCTCCTTGAAAGTGGGCGAATATTGGTTCCAGGACAGACCTCAGCTTCATGGAAGCTCTAGGTTGGACCCGGCAATGTTCTCATCACTAAACAAGAACATAAATGGTCAGAGTATGTTTGATTTGTGAATGCTGCACATTAAATAAATGTACAGTGGCCTATTTTCCAATAGAGAGAAAAAATACAATCTTAAAAATATGCATCTTTCAAAAGCATCTGACAGTAGATACTTAAGAAATATGATTGTATGAACACAGTTATATTTCAGAAGACAGTCACATAATTACCTGAGCTGTGCCTCTAACCATCACATCTACAGCTTTCAATGATAATTTAGAGCCTCTAGTCTCCCCAGTCCTCTCAAATTGTATGATCAAATCAATGATCAAATCAAAGAGATAAGATACTTGACTTGTCCATTTTTGGATCTGTTATTTTTCTTCATATAAATGGTGTGATTTAGATGAATGCAACTGTCATTGCTCTGTAATGTAGGCCAAATGACATAACCTTAGATATACCGTGCTGCTTTCTATTTTAAATACAATAATCTTCTAAAATTGCATGCTCTTTTTTTTTTTTTAATACTTTAAGTTCTAGGGTACATGTGTATAATGTGCAGGTTTGTTACATATGTATACTTGTGCCATGTTGGTGTGCTGCACCCATCAACTCATCAGCACCCATCAATTCGTCATTTATATCAGGTATAACTCCCAATGCAATCCCTCCCCCCCTCCCCCCCCCCATGATAGGCCCCGGTGTGTGATGTTCCCCTTCCCGAGTCCAAGTGATCTCATTGTTCAGTTCCCACCTATGAGTGAGAACATGCGGTGTTTGGTTTTCTGTTCTTGTAAAATTACATGCTCTTTAAACGAATAATATTAGCAAAAACTGCTCATTTCAAAAATCCCTGATACGTGAATCTTCGCTTTTGATATATGTTAATGGAAAATCTGCTTCTTGTGCTAAAAATACAGACACATGCACAAACACAAAACTGACATTCCTCGTATGTATATATTTCTGAAAGCCAACTGGCACAAATTACATAAAATTGATGAGAAAATCATCTGAACCACTATTTGGCATGCATATGCCAAAGTTACCCTTAATTTACATGCAATTGCTCATAGCTGATGCACACATAATTTAATGAAGGCACAGCAGCCCCATCACACCCTCTAGTGAGTTTTCCACCTAAGCAATGTTCACCTAGTGTTGAACTACGCCTTCAATGTGAATGAAATTCTTTTTCTTTCATAAAATTGCGAAAGAACATAAACAGAAACAAAAGTTCTATGGCTTGGGAATCCCTGCCTCATTTAATAATGGCCAATGAATAATCAACTTACTTTAAACTTTCTCTCGTTACCCATTCAAACTTCTCATCTGTCTGTCCCAACATCTCCCACACATCAGCCATCTATCCATTTCCTAACATAATGTTGCATACAAATATGTATGTATGTCTCTAACTAAAGCCCCAAATAGACTTGCTACTGTTTATTTTAATATCTCAAAACCCCTTCACCTCGAACCTACTTTACCACCCATGACTCCTACAGTGCAGGAATATAGAAATGGCATGGCCATTCTTCAACCCAGATTTGGAAGATGAAGAAATAGTGACAGTTGGGTAGAAGATAGAAATAAGCAATATTCTAACATTTTCAAGAGTCCCTTTGTGTAAGAAAGTTCTCCATTAGCAACAATGACAACTCCAGTACTGCCTTCACTCCTCACGGACAACAGACCTGACCCTAGGCAAGTCTTATTTAATTCCTCATTTGACCCATTTCTGACAGCTTTAATCTAGTCCAAAGGAATAGCATTCTCCAAGGTTTCTGGCTGGTCCCATCCTTCCTCTCTCAGGCAAGATGAATCAATTCCCAGGAAGACTCTCTAAACCTTGTTCCACTCTATCTATTGAAGGACTCTTCTGGATGCCAGAAAACAAACAGAGGAGGAAGAGATTTCAGAGAAAGGAGACAGATGAATAAGGACAGCCAGAATAAAGAGAAAGGGGATGAATGAAATATTTATAGGAAAATGCTGTTTGCCCAGAACTAGACACAACTTTCATGGAATACAATACAGAACAGTACTCCAGAAAAGCAGGCATGTAGGAACAAAGGAGATCATAGGAGGAACAAGTAATGTAGACTCCGATCTGACCAAGAGGGTTTTTTTGTTTTTTTTTTTTTAATGAAAGTGAAAGACGTCTGTACCACCCTGAAGAATGAAAAGGCTTTTCAATAATGTTATCTCTATTTTTACACATTCCAACCATTCTGGTACTATTTTTAAGTGAATTAATTCTTAGAGAAGGTAATCACCTGGCTGAATCTATTTTTGCACCTACGGGTGAATCCTATGGTATTCACTAAAATCTCAAGTTATAATTCCTACCATTTAATGCCCCACAAAGCATCACCCTGGGAAATGGGGAAACCCAGGGTGTCTACAAAAATCCCTCTAATTGTTCCTAGTTCTCTCCTTATTCTACCCTACTACATCTATAAATGTTTCCTTCTGTTCTCCATCCCTATTTTTTTTTTTTTTTTTTTTTTTTTTTTTTTTTTTTTTTTTTTTTTTTTGCTCCTCCTCTTTCTTTCTCCTTTCCCTTTCCTTGTCTAGGTCTTACACCTATCTGGGGTTGTCATTTATGTACTGAGAACCGCCAGAGTAACTCAGGGTTCCTCAAGCTCTACACTATTGACATTTGGGGCTGGATAATTCTTCGCGGTAGGAGGCATATCTATGCATTATAAGATGTTTAATAGCATCCATGGCCTTTATCAAATAGATTTCAAAGTCTTCAGACATTGCCAAATGTCCCCCACAGGGAGCAAAATCTTCCCAGCTGGAAATCACTAGAATGGCACATCTGCCTCTATTCCTTAGTACCTTTGTGATTTGGCGTTAAGAAGGGATATCATGATTTCAAGGGAGGAAGCAGAGAAGGAATTATCTCAAAGTAGGTGGCCTCAGAAAGCATCCTTATCAAATAAGCAGGTAGAGTCCAATTCTTATGTTAATTCTTGTTCATTTGGCAACCTCAAGAATATCCTAAATCTGCAAGTGCAATGCATTTTGCTTGTAAAACGTACTAGTTACAGGTAACATCGATGCTATTAGGATGGAGGGGCCTTTGTATTTTGACCTCAGAGATGGTGTAGGCAAGAATTTTCAACAGGCTATAAATATCTAACACATTCTTGTATAACCCATAATGCCTTGTTAGGTTAATAAGAAGTGTCATTTTTGAGCCTCAGTGCTTTGCTGGCAATTCACTATGAATTTGGAAAAGGAAGAAACCAAAGCAATGAAATGCTTAAGTGGCGAGAAACTGCCATATGGCTCACTAATAAGGTGGCTTGGGCACATGTACACCTTTCTAAATGCTGCTTTTCTCCTGGGTTTTTTCTGGTCTTAGAAAACAGTAAGCTAAAATCTTAGCTGCAAATTAGTGAGCTGACAGGAATTTCTCAAGTTTTCAGAAATACTGGTATTAATTTATTCTCTTCACAGTTAATTCTCCAAGCATATTTAATGCCATCTCATAGACAAGAAGCTTCATTAAAAGGCATTTAAGACATTTCGTCGTTCATGTTTCTTACAGCTTTTTCACCTATAACACTCCTTACTCCCACCAGAAACTAGGGAATTCTGATATAATCAGTTTCTGCACTAAGAAATGAAAGATTTAGTTTTAAATTTCCTGCTAGTCACTTTCTACATAAAAATTAATAGCACCTATATCCCATGTGTTTTATAATATGCACACCTAGAAAAAATATAGAAATCAATCCATATCTTTTCAGCCTGTCAATGGCATTTGACACTGTCCATTACTCCTTTCTCTCTGAAATACATTTCACTCTTGGCTTTCGTGATATCACCTTCTCCTTGATTTACAGCATCCCTGCTGTTCATCTCAGTTTCCATGATTCTTCTTGACCAATGGCTCTCTTGAATCTGTACTCTCTTGACTCATGAATAAATACAGATAGAACACTGGGCCCTTGTCTCTAACTGAACTCCTCCCTAAGTGATCTCCTCCGGCCTTGTAGTTTTAAGCACCATCCATCCATTTGCTGATATTCCAAAATTTCTATCTCTGGGCCTGAATTTTTTAATGAGGTTTAATATTCATATACCCAACTGCCTACTCACCAACCCTCTTGGATCTAATAGGCATATCAAAACTAATATGGCTAACACAGAACTCTATTTCCTATGCCTCCAACTCATTCCTCCTTTGATGATCTTAGCCAAACATGAAAGTTTATTTCCCCCAGCTTCATGCTTCAACCAGCTGTCCTTGCCCTGCTCAGGAAATTCCCCATTAGCTTCTCCCTGTGCTCTGGCCACGTTAATTCTGACACAGTCTCTTTCTTTCCTGTTTAATGAGCAAATTCTGGGCTTCTTGGATCTTTTTTGTTCCAACCATTCCTCCATGCTCAAAGGCCCCTGCTTTTTATCACTCTGCTCACTCCTTCATTGTCCTAAGGAAGGATATGGGAAAAGGTGACACTCCCGACACTCATCCCTGATCACTGCATTTGTTATCCTGGACTTCAGTGCACAAAACCTTCTGATGTGACATTTGTAACGCAGCAGTTTTGACACCAAGATTTGACTTGACTGAAGTAAACAAAATAATGCAGCAATATTTTGACATAGTCAGAAAAATATCATTAATCCTTCTGAGTGTTATCACCAAACAATACATGTAATAAATAACTCAGTCGGCCAGGCGTGGTGGCTCATGCCTGTAATCCCAGAAATTTGGGAGGTCGAGGCGAGCAGATCACAAGTTTGGTGGACCACGAGGTCAGGAGATCAAGACAATCCTGGCTAACATGGTGAAACCCCATCTCTACTAAAAATACAAAAATTAGCCGGGCATCGTGGCGGGCGCCTGTAGTCCCAGTTACTCAGGAGGCTGAGACAGGAGACTGGCGTGAACCCAGGAGGCAGAGCTTGCAGTGAGCTGAGTTTGCGCCACTGCACACCAGTCTGGGTGACAGAGCGAGACTCCGTCTCAAAAATAAATAAATAAATAAATAAATAAATAAATAAATAAATAACTCAGTCATATTGTAGTATCTTATCCATCCATTGATCTCCATGAATAGTTACAGATAGGGAATAAAAAAATGTGGTACAAAATGCCCACAGTTTAAACTCTCACACCAAAATGACTACATTGTATAAGCCAGGAAAAATAATAAGTAAATAAATAAGTAAAGTAAAAATAATAAGTAAATAATAAATAATAATAATAATAAATAATAAGTAAATAAGTAAAATAAGTAAATAAATAAACCTAGCCAGGATAAATCTAACATATTTTGATAAAGTTGTAAAGGTTCAAAATGTCTAAGAGGAAAAAGTATAAACTCTTAAAAAAAAAATCCTCATAGTATTATAACTACTACTGCCAATTGTTAGAGATCAGCTCTTATTAAAAGCACTATGCTTTTTTTATTTTAATTTTTACTTTAAGTTCTTGGGTACATGTGCAGGATTTGCAGGTTTGTTACATAGGTAAATGTGTGCCATGGTGGTTTGCTGTACCTATCAACCCATACCCTAGGTATTAAGCCCAGCATGTATGAGCTATTATTCCTAATGCTCTCCTTCCTGCCACCCCCACAATAGGCCCCAGTGTGTGCTGTTCCCCTCTCTGTGTCCATGTGCTCTCATTGTTTAACTACCACTTATAAGTGAGAAGATGCGGTGTTTGGTTGTCTGTTCTTGCATAAGTTTGCTGAGGATAATGGCTTCCAGCTCCATCCATGTCAGTACAAAGGACATTATCTCATTCCTTTTTATAGCTGCATAGTATTCCATGGTATATATGTACAACATTTTCTTTATCCAGTCTATCGTTCATGGGCATTTGTGTTGATTCCGTGTCTTTGCTATTGTGAAAGCACTATACTTTTTAAAATAAAATGTATACCTAGACAGTGGCTCTGGGTAAATATGCAAATAGTCACTCTGATGAAAGCTGTGCTCTGTCTAAAAAATTAGGTGGAAATTTGTCTTCTAGTGGTTGGTAAAAACAGTCTAGAAGAAGTTCATTTTTTTTTTTTTCTTAATGTAAATATATCCTAAGTGACTTCTCTTCCTTTCAAGGCCAGAGAGAGGGAAGAAAGAACTCTGAAAGTGTGGGATATGATGTTTGAGAAATAAACATACAAATGAGAACACAAAGGCCATTCCTGCCATTAAGCCTGAAGATAAGCTGCTTCAGCCAAGGGCAGAGTATGATTGGTAGGGGAAGAAAGCTACCTAGAAGGCTACAAGGTACAGGTTTTTCTTTAAATTGTTGTGTTTTCTATTTATGCTAAAGGATGTTAAATTGGAAATTTCAGCCATAGGAAAATAGACACAAAAATCCAAAGTGAAGTGCTAAACCAGGATTTACACATTTATAAATTTAGGCAGAGTTACATTCCTCCCCACATGGAAGTATAAAGGGTTTGAAGAGATTTATTTGGAGAGAACTGTTGGCATGCTGTGATTCCCACATAGCTTTCCTCTTAACAGGGCAGGGTAAGGAGACTCTCAGATAAAAGGGCTTTAATGAGACCAGTTGAAGAGCTTTGTTTGGGCTCCTTGCAGTCTGGAGTAATAATGTGTGCTAGGATCTACATCATGTCTGAGAAATCTAATGGGTAAGAAGATGGCTGAAGAGATCTCTGCATCACAAGTGGGATGAGGAAGTTGGAAAGAAACTGCACCCCTAAAGTCTGCTGGGACAAAGAATAACAGAGTGCTCTCCTACGGACTTCATATGGGCCACAGAGAGAGGCAGACTGAGTTTATTAGATTGTCCAAAAGACCAGGATGAACCACTCAGATTACATTTTAAAACTGTTGCTTGATGGTTGTAGGAAGCAGGGAATTCTCTTTTTCTGGAGGTGACGGATAAAACATAGTCCTGGTGGCTAATGGCAGTCATCTTGGACCACAAGGTCATCTAGGCCAGAGGTAAAATGGACAGGAAGAGGAGAACAAAACAGAAGGACCAGCAGGAAAGTGGAGTGTGAGCCATGACCAAATGGGATGACAAATCCACCTTGATCTGGACTTTCTGCTTATGTGAACCAAGAGACCCTTTCCCTGCTAAGCTAGTTTCAGCTGAATTTTCTGGTATTTGTTACCGAAAGCCCTCAATGTTATAACCTTTTCTAAATGATCTAGGAGAAAATCCACAGTCCAAATTTGTGCTAGGCTAGGGTGGTCCAAAATCAGGAAAACACAAAAGAATCAGAATACCATTTTCACTAGGTTTTTAGAATGAACTCTATCCCTTGGGAAGATATGAACTCTAAATCAAAATGAGACATTAATTGAAAGATGGACTTCATTTGGCCGGAAGGTAAGAAACAAGGAGAGTCAATTATTTGTTACCTGGTAATGAACTCTCTGGGAGCCAGAAGAAACTGACTGTAGGTCCTAATGAGAAAATGGAAAAAAAAAATCCATACCTTAAAATTAGTTTGAAGAAGCTGCCCCACAACTCGATCTCAACTGAACTCCCAATTTACTATTATTATGCTCATCTAGAAAGTATCCAACACACCCAAATTCATAAAGGTTAAATAAAGAAGGTAATGCCAGAAATCATAAAAGCAAACCAAGTTGGACTGAGAGAAGGTCATTAAGCTATTGAAACTTGTAAGTCCTACATAGTGTTTACAGGTAAGTGATATATTATTATTTCAATCTCCTAAAGAGGAGACCAGAAGTAAAAGATAGGCAATTTTGTTCTAGTAAAGGGGGATTACATTTAATTTGCATGTGAACTTTAGGCTTGTGAAGAAGGCTTTGGAAATCCCCTTAAACAATTAGGAAGCTTTTCTTTCTTAGACCAGATACATACTGTCACGGTAACTGTTTATACTGATAAGTCACTTAGCAAATAGGGGTTTTCATAGACTACAAAGAGAAAAATCACCAACCACCTCCACATTACCACGAAGTGCAAATTAACAGAGTTGAAATTAATGAAGTTTTACTGGCAGATTGTGAAAGCCTGACTCCTTTCATAAAGTTTTATAACGAACTTGTCACCATTGTCGTGCCTCCTAAGCTTCCTTGCTAATGAGTGTCATGATTCTATTTATAGATGTCAGCAATCCTGGGTAACTTTGTCCTTATACCTGTTTCCCACAGGGTTTCATCAAAGTACTTTCCATTAGTTTTAAAAACTTTTCCTCTTTATATGTTGAGTTGCCTCTTTTTTAAAAATCCTACTTTTAGTTGAATATTGGTACAATAAACATGCTATTCAGTTAGTTAAGTTAGATTTTAACAAAGTCAATTCATCAATCATGTATTAATATTATTCTACTGTGAAGTCTTGTTAACAAAGCTCTACAAGTGTTAATTTAAAAAAAAAAAAAGGTAAAAAGGTTTGGTACCAATTATGATTCATTTTTTTATTACAGTTTTCTGTAATGAAACCTCTATTTTGCTGTGAGATTCCACAGCAAAATACAAACATTATTTTGGGAAATGAGATACTAGAAGTTTGGGAACATATGAATAGAATTGGACCTGAGTCACTAAAAATTCATATATTTTAATTTGTTTAAGTGGCTATTCTCAGTCAAAGTAGCTTAACGAAGCCATAAGTATAAAATTCATTGACCGTCTTTCTCTCATCCATATCAGTATTCAAAATTTGTCATCTATTTCTCAAAATCAGTAATTTTTCACATCACTATGTGCCTCCCACCTGAATTTATTTCCACCAAGAGAAACAGAATCAAATATTCAGGGATAAGAGGTTACAATTCAGAGTGATTTTAAACAGTATGTATTGACTTTATTTACAGTCTTTACCTATGTATAACACGTTGACTGGGACAGAGTTGCTTATCAAGGGGTATCAGTTGGGTACTACCCAACAGCTGTAAAAATACAAATGTCTAGGCCACACCAAGAAAAGTGGCTCTAATATACATCTTTCATCAAAAAACAATGATAAAGAAATCGTCATTTATGCTTTTTGCAATTTGTGGAATGCAGACAGTTAAAACTCCCCCTCAAATTTTTGCAGAAACAACCAACAACAATTGTAAGGATGAGTTTGGGTCTCCTGGCTTTGCTGGTGCAGTTCACATTTGGGAGTGCCATACACTGGGGTCACTTCCTTTCTGTTTCTCTAAAGCAAGACCAGATTGAGAAAAAAAAAAAAAAGAGATTATTCTTTGTGTTCTGACAAATTACTATGAAATGTAGAGGATTTTTCTTTCCTACAGAAGTTTTATTTATTTTTTTGTTTACAAAATCTAGCTGTCTCTGACATAAGCGTCAGACACAAAACATTAAATATCACTGTTTTCTTCCATAATTTAACAGTCCCTGTTGAAATTCTGAACATCTCAAATATACAGGTATGTGTCTGGTAAGATGACAAGTTCCAAGCTATAGTTACAGAACACACCAGGGCAACAGCACCCTGTAGTTAAACCAGTCAATGCTTTCCCATTTCAACTATCTGAGGAGTGAACAACAGAGACAGTGGGAGAGGGTGACATACAGTGTATGCTTGAAGGACAAAGCCATCACATTTCCATTTCCTCTCCAAATGCATCATTTCAGAAGCAAATACGTATGGCTAGTAATTGTTTACAAAAATGGAAAGTTGAGAATAAGAAATGGGCTAAATAAACTCACCTCCTGTAGGCGGTCTATGTACATACGGCAAGTCTCCAAATCACAGTCTCCACGTACAACTAGAATACCCAGAGGTATCGCTAAGGGTGAAGGAAGAAGAAAAATCTAAAATAACATATTTGATTTTTCTATATCAGCATAAATATGTTTTTCATGGTTAAAAAACAATCTCATAAATATTTTGGGTTTAGATAACATCCATAAAAAGAAAGAAGCACTTTCTCCTTATACCTTTTTTATTATTTCAGTCTCTTCTTGTTTGCAGTTGTCACACACTTCCCTAGCATGATCCATGTTGCCCCTTGCCAACTGTCCTTCATCTCACTGTATTTCAGTGGCCCTGAGATGAAGTGAATTGTCACAGTAACGATGGACTGGCAGAACAGGGAGGCTGCTCATGGCCAGTTGACAATTGTACTTGCATTTTTATGCTTATGCATAAATTTATGCTTGCATTTGTAATAGACAACATGAGGACATAGTGCCAGAGAGGAATTAAAAATTGAGGATTCTGGACACTTACTCCTTTCCTTCCTGAATGCAGAGAACTTCATCTTTTTGTCTGTCTACAACAGCTTCCTATTTATGAGACTTGAGCTACTCAAGGCACTGTTGCTACCTGGTGGCCAACACCAGAACTAAAGGCATAAAACGTTAGAAAGAAAAGAACAAAAAACAACTTCTAGAAGAGGCAAAGCTTAAAAATCCAACTAATGTTAAGGATGGCCAAGTGTAAGTGTGGTAACAGCAGCACCTCAGAAAACAAGACAAGACTAAGTTATGCACCTTATAAAATATCCTACTTAGGTAGTGTCAAACACACACAGTGGCTTTAGTGTATAGAACCTACTTCAGATATAATCACAAGAGTCCTGAAATACTGAAAAACAGTCTTCTTTCCAAAACTTAAAAAAAAAAAAAAAGTATCTACAAATTTCTTATTTTAAAAGTACAATTACAATATTAAATCCATGATTTAACATAGAACTTTCAAAATTTTGAATTAACCAACTGGAAAGTAGCAAGCAAATGATAAGGCAGTGGTGTTCTCTAATAATTTTTTACAATCATTTACTCATTGAGTGTATTTTTAAAGCCATCATCAATATATGTGTCTGAAAATACAAAGTACTAGAACCTTAAAAATTCATAATACACAGAAGAAGATACATTTAAAATGCATAAAAAACCTTGAAGAATCTCTAAGTAGTAGAGAAGGCATATATATAAACAAAAAAATAATAAGTATAACACAGACCATATTAAATGTATAAACTTAGTCATTTGAAAACTATAGGAAAGAGGGGCTAATTCTTGCCTAGGCGGAGGGGTAGATTTTAGGCTCTCTGAAGAACATGAAGCCTCATTTGATGTTTTAGCTGTAGGAGCAAAGGTGGTCTAGAGAAAAAGAAATACTGTTTGTATCTCAATGTTACCTCCTAGATTGGTTTCTGCTAGGGAGACCTAATCAAACCCACTACCCCATTCCTTTATGTTTCTAAAGTCCTGCATGCATAAATCTTTAAGGCATCCAAGATTTTGTGGAACTATGGAAGCCTGTGAGTGAGTATGGATTGTTTACCTTCACTTCCCCAATGCCTAGTAAAGAAATGGCAGATATTCAATAAATGAGTATAAAAAGGAGGAGGAAGATGGGCTTAATGACTGTTTGTATGCAAAAGAGAAAGTCTGTCTTTCAGGTACAAGTCACTTTTCCAGGGTAGACAAGAAGCAAGGTAAGCAAGAGGCAGTCAGTAGAGGATAAGGAGCACTTTTGTAAGTGGCATATCTTTGGGGGAGTAATAATCATTCTAAAAGAATATTTATCCTTCTTTTAAAAGATAAACAGCAGCATCAAAAAGTTTTCAGCATGGCAATCATGCCTCTTTGTAGGAAAAGGAAGGGAAATTCAATAAGGAGATCTCTTAAAAATAGTGATTAATCATCTTCAGCTAGACTTACTATAAAGCCTGAAATAAGTTGATCCACCAAGATAAGAGCAGAATGGAATTTTTAATATTTGAAGAATGATGAGGAAAAGTTGGAATTTTGACCTAGATAATAAATCTGGAAATGGAATATAGCTATAATTAACATGAGCATCCACATTGGAATCTTGCTTAATGATATTTCCTCTTAATATCAAATGTGCAAAAGTAGAAAATAGATTTTAATCAATGTTTATCCATTTACTCAAGTTAGGAGATATATTTTATAGATATGCAGGAATCCTGTCAACACCTCTGGTTTCCTTCTATTACCAGTGTTTGGAGTTAGTCTGGTCCAAGTATAAATTCAATGTATTTGGTGGCAGACATTTTAAACTACAATTAGAGATTGTATATTCAAGATATGGAATCAAGAGGAATAGCTAACAAGAAGTTTTCAAAGACGTGTCATTCATCTCTAATATGGGTATAAAATCAACAACTTTGCCTGTTCTTCGAGGAGCAAAGTAATAGTAACCGCTTTCGATTGAGCAATACTTAGCTGTTAATTGTGAGGAAAAAAGAAAGAAAAAGAGGACATTCTCTACCACAATTTCATAGCATGATTACCAACAACTGTCAAATTTATTCCAAGAAGGTAACAATATGCAGTAGAAAGGATTTGCCATCATCCACTGCTGGGTTCAAATCCCAGTACTGCTTTGGTCTTGCAAATTACTCAAGTTAGCTACTTAGTCAATTCTTCTGAGCCTTGGTTTAAAGACTATGGTGTTCAGAAAAGATGTCATATAGGATTTTGTGAAGATTCAATACAACACTATATTTGAAAACAAATTATCAAAACATCAATTTTTATTCTCCCTTACTCTTTTCACTATCTTTTGAGCATCTTTAGCCAGAAAATAGATATACCCAATCATCTTTCTTTTAATTTAGCATAGTACTACAAGCATTAGCTAGCAGTAGTTTAATAAGTTATATTCCAGTTTTCTTAAAACTAACTTCCTACTCTTTCTGCCATGTAAGAAAACAACTAGAGTAGAAAAATATTGTAACCTGACACTTCCATTTGGGCCTTTACATGGCGAAGAGAAAGCAGAAACTTTTCAAAAATTACCACCTTCCTTCTACACTATTGTTAACCAATGGCCAAGCTTCCTTGACATTTCCTCTATTTTACTTAGGAGTAGTGAGAGCACTTATCACCTGAGCTCCAGTGTCACTATCCCTGAGCTCAACAATTCATCTTATTTTGGTAGTAGAGACTTTGTTAAAGTCCAGTAAGCATGAGTCAATACTCAACCTTCATAATGGAACTTTTATTACTGGGATTAAATGGAATTCACAAGTTCCATCTAAGTGAAAAGAACAAGCTGGGTTCTAGAATAAGATGGCAGATTTAACATACATATTAATCTCTCACCAGAAATACTACTAACCTACAGTAAATAGATTTTTAAAAGAAATGAACAAAAATAAGGAGAAAATAACAGACGAAGTACATGAAAAATTGGTAACTGACTCAGAGCCCTTAGAGAGTCAAATCCTAAACCACTGGTGGGGATAGACATGAACCAAAACAATTTGTACTGCAAAACCCTCAAAAGGCTTGCAAACTGGCAGCACCGGGTGCCTCAGGAGCTGAAGTTAAAGGAAGTGGTTAAGATAGAAGCAATGGATGTTAGATCACCAGATATCCACCACCCACTGTGGGCAGGTGCAGTTACCTTACAGAAAATGAAGATTAATTGATCATCTGAAGACTGCAGTGATCCCCAGCTTTCTTCCCACACTGAATTCCCTAAAAGCTGGCAGCCAGAACCTTACTTTCTTAGAAAAACATTGAAAACTCATCTCAATGGAATCTGACAAAACCATGAGGAAATACATTAACAAGAGAACAGGCCCACTCCCAACATTTATAAGGCTCAACCCAAGAACATAAAGACCTGCATTCCATATTTCTATATATTTATAAGTTTAATGTGAATTCCCAAAACTGTTAAGTGAAATATGTTCTATCTTCCTATCCTGATAAATATTCCTTTGTAGTTACCTAAATGAGATGCTGAAACTCATAATTCTTGTACTCCAAGGAGTATTAGAACAAAACATAGTTCTTGTGGTCCACAGTCAGACCTCCTTCTCTTTCCACTCCGTGGATCTGTTCAAAACACGAAAGTCCTTGTGCATATGTATACAGACATTACAGACCATATCCCCAAGCTTTCTCCAAAGCCCATGCAAACTGCTGCCCCAAAGGAAGGGCCTTCGTTAGTCCTATGCCCACTCCACATGACTCCTGGGAGACTAGACCAGAAGAAGAGGCCTATGCAGATCCTAGAAGCAGGTCTGGAGCTGTTGGGGCAGGAATTCTAAGAATCCAAAGAATAGTCTAGAAAAGGGTAGAGAAATCCCTAGACAAGCCCTTTTCCTTAGCACTTTAGACACATCATCCCATGAAGCAGGGCAAAGCCAGAAATGGGACATATCCGGGACATCTAGAGCTGAAGCACCTCTCCCATAGGTCTAAAGACAGCACTAATTCATCATTCCCAAGAAACAGTTCACCCAGTTCCCTCACATTGAAGCTTGAAGTCAATAAGCTTTATGCATGAGCTCAGAACTTCCAGGCAGCTTTTATATTTCCCACTTTTAATAATGAAATGAAAGGCAAAAGTGATCAGAAAATTGAGAAATCTTTCTGATGCAAAATCCAAAGATCAAAATACACAGGATTCTCCAGGCAAGATAGCTGAATAGACACAGCCAGAGGGAACATCTGCCATTGAGGGACCAGGACATCAGGAAGATTCTAAGCGGATCTTCAGAAGAAAAGCATTGAGAATGGCTAGAGGGAGGACACAGATGCTGGGCTTAAGCGGGGGAAAGCTGGCAGCCCTGCATGGGGCTACCACACATCAGTTCCTGGCCCTCAGTTGCCCCTGGGATAGTGGTGAGTTGAGCAGGCAAGGAATGACCTACTCTCACCATGGACTTGTAGAATCCTGGCAGCAGGAGACCACACGACCCCCACAGAAACTTAAGCTGGAAAGGACAGTTACTTAGAGAGGTGGTAGGGGCAGGGCTCCAGCCAGTTGGAGCCCAGAGGGTTTGGGGCAGCAATGTCCGCAGTGAAGCATGACCAGGGATGCCCATCCCCCAAGGCGTCCCATGCTCCCCTAGGAAACTTTAGCCTTAGGGGAGCTGTCAGACCTGAAGAGATCTGGGCCAGCCTGACCTGAGTGACCCCTGTGTGCTGGCCTCTCCTGCTTGCAGTGCAGCCACAGATGCTCAACTGGGGTGTCTCCTAGGGACATGCATAATAGCTCCTGTGCTGGCAGACTGTGCCTGACAATCAAATAGCTCCAGCACAGTGGCCCCTGCCAAGGCATGTCAGCCCACCTGCACCCTCCCACCACTGCAGCATCCTCTGTACCACTTTGCTGTCATGCATTCATCCAAGGCCACCCCCATATCATTTTGCCAGTGTGTGTGTGCCAGAAGACCTTGTCCACCCTTCCCAGCCAGGACGTATCTACAACCCACTGTGCCACTGCTGCCAGCATGAGCACAACCTGCTCCCATTCACCCAGCTGTATCACCACTGTTAGCAAAAGTACGCAAATGAAGATCAGCAGCCCCACTCCCTGCCTTATGCTGCCATTGCCTCCAGTGTGAATGCACACATGGAGACCACCAGTCCCACACCTGCCAGTGCCCCACCACACCCACTATTACTGCCACCTGCAAATGCCTGTATGGAGGCGGTAAACCCCTGGCCCACCAGTGCCCCACTCCAGCTGATGAGCATGCACCTCATCACACCGCTGCTATTTCTGGCATGTACAAATGAGCACAGATCTCACTTCCACCACCCAGTGAAGCTCTTTGGCTGTCACTGCCCATCAGGGCAACAGGTTCCTAACCCTGAAGAGCCAGAGAAGAAAGCAGGGGGCCCAAAATGAGCCCCCCAGAGTTAAAGCACACAGCTCAGGAGTGTTGAGCTGAGCACTGGCCCCCTAAAATATTCCAGAAATGAAGCCAGTTGACCAAACCCACCTTATACCATAATCAAACACCCAACAACACCAAAGAAAATAAAGCAAACAAAAACCAAAAATATCTAAAAGATAGCAATTTCAAAGACTGAAGGAAAATCAGCCCCCAAAGATGAAAAAGAACCAGCGCAAGAACTCTGGCAACTCAAAAAGCCAGAGAGTCTTCTTACCTCCAAATGACTGCACTAGTTCCCCAGCAATGGTTCTTAACCAGTCTGAAATAGCTGAAATGACAGAAATAGAATCAGAATATGGACAGGAATGAAGATCATCGAGATTCAGAAGAATGTTAAAACCCAATCCAAAAATTCTAAAGAATACAATAAAATGATACAGCAGATGAAAGATGAAATGACCGTTTTAAGAAATAACTAAACTGAGATGCTAGAGCTGAAAAACTCAAGAATTTCAGAATACAACTGCAAGTTATTAACAGCAGAACTGACCAGCTGAAGTAAGAATCTCAGAGCATGAAGACCAGTCCTCCAAAATAACTCAGACAAATATGAAGAAAAAATAATGAAGAAGAATGAACAGAATGTCTGAGAAATATGGGATTATTTAAAGAGACCAAATCTATGACTTATCAGCATTCCTCAAAGAGAAAAAGAGAAAGCAAGAAACTTGGAAAACACATTTCAGGATACCATCCATGAAAATTTCCCCAACCTTGGTAGAGAGGCCAACATTCAAGTTCAGGAGATGAAGAGAAACCCTGTGAAATATTACACAAGAAGATCATCACCAAGACACACAATCGTCAGATTCTCCAAGGAAGAAATGAAAGAAAGAAAGTTTAAGGAAACTAGAAAGAAGGGGCAGGTCATCTACAAAGGGAACCCCATCAGGCTAACAGCTAACCTTAGAGCAGAAACCCTATAAGACAGAAGAGATCAGGGGCCTATATACAGCATTCTTAAAGAAAAGAATTTCAAACCAAGAATTTTATATGTAGCCAAACTACACTTCAAAGCAAAGGAAAAATAAGATCCTTTTCAGACAAGCAAATACCAAGAGAATTCATTACCACCAGACCTGCCTTATAAGAGGTCCTGAAGAGAGTACTAAATATGGAAAGGAAAGGCCATTACCGGCCACTACAAAAACATGACTAAATACACAGACCAGTGATACTATAAAGCAATCACACAGACAAATCTGCACAATAATGAGCTAACAACACAGTGACAGGATCAAATTCACACATATTAACGCTAACTTTGAATGTAAATGGGTTAAATGCCCCATTTCAAAGGCACAGAGTGGCAAGTTGGATAATGACACAGGATCAAATGGTATGCTGTCTTCAAGAGACCCAGGTCACATGCAATGACACACAAAAAATCTACCAAGCAGACAGAAAATGGAAAAAAGACAGAAAACAGAAAAAAGCAGTCTATTTCAGACAAAGTAGACTTTAAACCAACACAGATCAAAAAAGACAAAGAATAGCATTACATAATGGTAAAGGGTTCAATTCCATAGGAATGAACTATCATAAATATATATGCACCCAACACAAGAGCACCCAGATTCATAAAGCAAATTCTTAGAGACCTACAAAGGTAATTGATAATCACACAATGATAGTGAGAGACTTTAACACCCCACTGACAGTATTAGACAGATAATCAAGGCAGAAAACTAACAAAGATATTTAGGACCTGAACTCAACACTTGACCAAATGGACCTAACAGACATCTACAGAAGTCTCTACTCCAAAACAGCAGAAAGTACATTCTTCTCATCTTCACATGGCACATAAACTCTAAAATCGACCACACAATCAGACACAAAACAATCCTCAGCAAATTCCAAAAAGCAAAATCATACCAACCACACACTTGGACCACAACTAAATAAAAATAAAAATCAACACTCAGTAAATCACTCAAAACTGTACAATTACATGGAAAATAAACAACATGCTCATGAATGACTTTTGGGGAAATAATGAAATTAAGGTGAAAATTAATCAATTATTTGGAACTAATGAGAACAAAGACATGACATACTAAAATCTCTGGGACACAGTTAAAATGTTGTTACAAGGAGTTTATAGCACAAAATGCCCACATCAAAAAGTTAGAATGATCTCAAATGAATGATCTAGTATCACAACTAGAGGAACCAGAGAAACAGGAGCAAATCGACCCCAAAGCTAGCAGAAGACAATAAATAACCCAAAATCAGAGTTGAACTGAAGAAAACTGAGACAGTGAAAAACACTCAGAAGATCAACAAATCCAGGAGTTGCTTTTTTTAATAACTAATAAGATAGACTGTTAGCTAGACTAATAAAGAAAAACAGGGAGAAGATCCAAATAAACACAATCAGAAGTGACACTTATTACCCCACAGAAATATAAAACACTCTTAAAGACTACTGTGAATACCTCTCTGCACACAAGCTAGAAAAACAGGAAAAAATTGAGAAATTCCTGGAAACATACCTCCTCCCATGATTGAACCAGGAAGAAATTAAATCCTTGAATAGTCCAATAATGAGTTCCAAAACAGAATCAGTAATAAAAAGTCTACCAACCAGAAAAAGCCCAGGACTAGACAAATTCACAGTCAAATTCTAGCAGATGTATAAAGAAGAGCTGGTACGATTCCTACTGAAACTATTCAAGAAAAGAAAGGAAAAGAAAACCCTGAGGAGGAGAGGCTCATCCCTAACTCATTTGGTGAGGCCAGCATCATCCTGATACCAAAACCTGGCAGACACACACACACACACACACACACACACACACACACACACACACACACACACAAAATCCTTCAAGAACATAAATGCAAAAATCCTCAACAAAATACTAGCAAATCAAATCCAGCAACACATCAAAAAGCTAATCCACCATGGTCAAGTAGGCTTTATCCCTGGGATGCAAGGTGGTTCAACATACATGAATTAATAAATGTGATACATCATATAAATAGAACTAAAGACAAAAACTACATGATCATCTCAACAGATGTAGAAAAGGCTTTTGACAAAATTCAACATCCCTTCTTGTTAAAAACCCTCAACAAACTAAGCACTGAAGGAACATGCTTCAAAATAATAAGAGCCATCTATGATAAACCCATAGCCAACATCATACCGAATGGGTAAAATCTGGAAGCATTCCCCTTAAAAATCAGAACAAGACAAAGGTGCTCACTCTCACCACTTCTATTCAATGTAGTACTGGAAGTTGTAGCCAGAGCAATCAGGCAAGAGAAAGAAATAAAAGGCACCCAAATAGGAAGAGAGGAAATCAAACTATCTCTGTTTGCAGACAATAAGTTTCTACACATAAAAAACCCGAGAATCTCTGCCCAAAATCTCCTTTTTCTGATAAACAACTTCAGCAAAGTTTCAGGATACAAAATAAATGTACAAAAATCAGTAGCATTCCAATACACCAACAACATAACATCCAAGCTGAGAACAAAATAAAAAAAAACCACAAACCTATTCACAATAGCCACAAACAAAATAAAATACCCAGGAATACAGCTAACCAGGGAGGTGAAAGATCCCCATAACGACAATTACAAAACGCTGCTCAAATAAATTAGAGATGACACCAACAAACAGGAAAACATTCCATGTTCAAGGATAGGAAGAATCAATATCACCAAAATGGCCATACCTCCCAAAGCAATTTACAGACTCAATGCTATTCCTATCAAACTACCAATGATATTCTTCACAAAAATTAGAACAAACTATTTTAAAAATCATATGAGCCAAAAAAAAAAAAAAAAAAGCCCAAATAGCCAAGGCAATTATAACTTTTAAAAAAAGCTGGAGGCATCACAATACTCAAAACTATACTACAAGGCTATAGTAACCAAAACAACATGATACTAGTACAAAAACGGACAAATAGACAAATAAAACAAAATAGAGAGCCCAGAAATAGTGCCACACACCTACAACCACCTGATCTTCAACCAAGTCGATAAAAACAAGTAATGGGAAGAGGACTCCCTGTTCAATACGTGGTGCTGGAATAACTGACTAGCCATATGCAGAGACGGAAACTGAACCCCTCCCTTACACCATATACAAAAATCATCTCAATACGGATTAAAGATTTAAATGTAAAACTATAAAAACCCTGAATGATAAACGAGGAAACATCATTCTGGACATAAGACTTGGCAAAGTTTACATGACAAAGATGCCAAATGCCATTGCAACAACAACAACAACTGACAAATAAGACCTAATTAAGCTGAAGAGCTTCTGCACAGTAAGACAAGCTATCAAAAGAATAAACAGACAACTTACAGAATGGAAGAAAATATTTGCAAATAATGCATCTGACAAAGGTGTAATATCCAGCATCTATAAAGAACTTAAACAAATTTATTTTTAAAAAGTGGGCAAAAGACATGAACAGACACATTTCAAAAGAAGACATATATCTGGCAATCAATCATATAAAAAAAAGTTCAATATCACTGATCATTAGAGAAATGCAAGTCAAAACCACAATGAGATGCCATCTCACACCAGCCAAATGGCTATTACTAAAAAGTCAAAACATGACAGATGCTGGTGAGGTTGTGGAGAAAAGGGAGTGCTTATACACTGTTAGTGGGAATGTAAATTATTGCAGCCATTGTGGAAAGCAGTTTGGCAATTACTCAAAGAACTCAAACAGAATTGGCACTTGACCCAGCAATCTCACTATTGGGTATATACCTAAAAGAACAGAAATCACTCTAACATAAAGACACATGCATGTGTATGTTCACTGCAGGACTATTCACAATAGCAAAGACATGGAATCAATCTAAATGCCCATCAAGGGTAGAGTGGATAAAGAAAATGTGGTACATACACACCATGCAATACTATATAGCCATTAAAAAAAAAAAAAATGAGATCATGTCCTTTGCAGCAACATGGATGGAGCTGGAGGCCATTACCCTAAGTGAACTAATTCAGGAACAGAAATCTATTTAATAAATATCACATATTCTCACTTATAAGTAGGACCTAAATATTCCCCACCTTTGTGCACCCATGGATGAAAAGAAGGGAACACTAGACACCAGGGCCTCCTTGATGGTAGAGAGAAGAAGGAGCGTGAGGATCAAAAAACTGTCTATCTGGTACTATGCTTATTACTTAGGTGGTGAAATAATCTGTACACTAAACACCTGTGACACATAATAAACCTGCACATATACCCCTAAATCTAAAAGATTTTTAAAATAGAAAATGAACTTGCACAGGGGAAAATACTTTAAACATGATGTCTTTAATATCCTCAGAGAGTTGAGAGAAAATGGTCCACACATGAAATGGAAAAATAATATTAAATGATACAAAGAATATGAAGGAAAAAAAGAGGAGCCTCATTCAGAGAATAAAATAGTACAAAACCCTTTGAAAATAAAAATTTGATCAAATAGAGACCTCATTAGAAAAGTTAGAATATAAAGTTGAGAAAACCTCTAAAAAAGTAGAGCAAAAATAAAAAGAGATAGAAAGTAGGAGAGAAAAACTAAAAAAACAAGAAATAGAAACCTAGTCCAGGAGGTCTCAATAATAGGAGTTTCAAAAAACATCCCCATAACACAGGAGTTTTAAAAAAACAAAAGAAAATAGAGAATAAATATAAAAAACAAAATGAAGAATATTTCCTAGAACATTAGTTTCCCAAACTGAAATGATCCACCAAACGCCAAGCACAATAATTCCAGAACAAAATAACATCATCTTGTTTTGAAATTGAAAAGTACTGGGGACAAAGGGAAGAATCTACAAGTGTACAGAAAGGAAAAACCAGATCATATACAAAGGATTAAAATTCGGAATGTTTTAGAACTTCTCAAAGGCAACCATATAGTAAAGAAGACAGTGAAACAAGGCCTTCAGAGTTCTAAGACTTTTACACATAACTCAGACAATCAAACAAGAGCAAGAGCTGAATGAAGGACCCACCGTCTATCAAGAAGCTACTGGGTTATCTGCCCCAATAAAGTTGAATTTGTAATACGAATGAGTGTTATATAAAATATATTAACACTATATCACCCCCTGACGTGCTCTGCCTGAACCTATTCCTGAGAGCAAGAGAGTTAGATCACAGTGAAGCAGAAAAATTCAAAGAAGCCTCTTCCCTGTGATAATATTTTCATTTGATAGCTAGAACTCAACTTAACACCTGCCAAGGACTGCCCAGGACTCAGTCATTACCTTGCCCACTAAATTCTCTCAGAATGAGTCCGTGTGTACTCTCAGAAAAACTGAAGCCCGACAATGAACTAGAGACTCTTTTCAGCTTTCTTGAGAACCTTAAGCTAAAACTGAAAGCATCACCTTTTCTTTACACAGGGGGATTTGGATCTGCTACTTGGTTTTTCAAAACCACTCAATATCTGGGTTAGGGACGCATACGTTGGTGGTAAAATATATACCTATCAAAAGAATGGAAATATAATGTAAAGTAGTTATCCCAGTAGAACAGTGAGGGGTGGTACTTGTTCTATTTCTTAATCTAAGTGGCAGGTACACCAGTGCCTATTTTACTACTAATCTTTAAACCTCTGAATTGTATATACACATTGTGATGATTAATTTTATGTGTCAACTTGACTTGGCTGAGGGACACTCAGATAGCTGGCAAAACACAACTTCTGGCTGTGTCTGTGAGGGTGTTTCCAGAAGAGATTAGCATTAGTATCAGTGGAGTGAGTAAAGAAGACCCACCCTTGTCAATGTGGGCAAGTGTCATCATGTCATCCAATCTGTCTGGGGCCTGGATAGAACAAAAAGGTGGAATAAAAGTGAATTCTTTCTTCTTGAGCTTGGACATCCATCTTCTCCTGCCCTCTGACATCATGGCTCCTGGTTCTCTTTCCAGGACACCAGTGATACCCCACTCCTGCACTCCAGTTATCAGGCTCTCAGACTGGAAGATACACCACCAGCTCCCCTGGTTCTCAGGTCTTTGGGCTTGCACTGATTTACACCACTGGCTTTCCTGGTCCTCCAACTTTCAGAAGGTATCCTGTGGGACTTCTTGGCCACTATAATTACATGAGCCAATCACCATAATAGATGTCCTGTTATATATATGTATACATATATATACACACACATATATATATGTGTGTATATATATCCAGCTGGTTCTATTTCTCTAGAGAACCTGGACTAATACACACAAATTTGAGGACAGAGCAAGAAGGCAGCCATCTGTAAGCAAGCAAGAGAGCTCGCAGCAGATCCAACCATGCTGGCATCCTGAGCTTGGACTTCCTGCCTTCAGAACTGTGAGAAATAAATGTCTGTTATTTAAGCCACCCACTGTATAATATTTTGTTTTGGCAGCCCGAGCAGACTAAAACAATGAGGAAGCTTTGACCAATTCTGGTACAGTAATAGGAACTACACTGTGGAATTAACTGGTGATATTAAGCCCTGAGAAAATTATATTACCAATTACTCCTTTCCAGCCAAAATATAAGTCCTGCCCTGGCACCCTTCTATGGCTTCACTAACCTGGCCTCCATTAACCCTCTTTCCCTATTTCCTGTTTGTTTAAATGTCTCATAATCCAGAATGTGATTAAATTAATTGGTTGAGAAATCCATTATACATTTTACATGTGCATGCTCTGGATTTTATGTTTGAAGTAAAATGCCCACAGGTCATACTAATTAATTTTGTATTCTATACTTGAAGTTAGACTACTTGAACTTGTTATGCAAATTATTGCAAATAATGCATAAATTAAAACTATTCATCCTCAGCAAATTCAAAATCTTCTAGCAACCAATCCACAGTGGTACTCTCATATCCATAAAAAACTTTTAAAGTCTATATACACCAAGATAAAACATAACAGAATATAATTTCTAAAATATATATTTCACCACAAATTATAAACAACCAGGTAAAAAATCAAGCTCAGGTACCCGGTATATGAGACTGAATTGCCCAAAGCTTTAAAAACCAATGTTGTTAAAGGTTACAATGAAAGGTACCTAGAGTTGTTTCTTAATTTTTTATTGACACATAAGAATTTTACATATTTATGGGGTCCAAGTGATATTTTGATACATGTATACAACACATAATAATCAAACCAGGGTAATTAAGCAATCTATCACCTCAAGCATTTATCACTCCTTTATGTTGGAAGAAGTCTCAATCTTCTCTTCCTAGTATTTTGAAATATACAATAAATTATTATTAACTACTATCACCTACTGTGCTATAGAACCATAAAAGTTATTTCTTCTATCTGTATTTGCACACCCATTGACCAAACTCTCTCCACTTCCCCTTACCCCTACCCTTCCGAGTCTCTGGTAATCACTAGTCTACTCTCTACCTTCAGGAGATTGGCTTTTTCAACCCTTAGATATGAAAGAGAACATGCCCTATTTGTCTTTCTGTGTCTGGATTATTTCACGTAACATACTGTCCCTCCAGTTCCATCCACGTTGCTGCAAATGACAGAATTTTGTTCTTTTTATGGCATAATAACAATCAATTGTGTATAGACACCACATTGTCTTTACCCATTCATCCATTGATAGACACTTAGGTTGCTTCTATATCTTGGCTATTATGAATACTGCTGCAATAAACTCAGGCATCCAAATATCTCTTCCATATACTGATTCCTTTCTTCTGTACCTACACATACTCAGCAGTGGGACTGCTGGATCATATGGTCAATCTATGTTTAGTTTTATTGAGGAGCCTTCATTATGTTATCCATGGTGGCTGTACTAATTTACATTCCCATCAACAGTGTAGAGTTTTAAGAAAACTTGAATCAGCTGGTATAATGCAAAAGACAGTCAAATAATTTCCTCAAGGGAATTCATTATTTGTTGAAGAAAGCCAAAAGACCCTTGTAGACCAACTCTGAGGTAAACTGCCCTACCCAGGGATGTCTAAAGCAAATTTTATTCTGGCACAACTTTCAGCACAGCATCTTTATGCTGAATTGCGTAGAGGCCAGTGAAAATTCACAACAGATGAGAATCTGAGGTTAATGCACATGCCCACTACATGAGCTCCCAGATGCTGAATTGAGCTAGGATCACTTTTCCTGAGCACAGCTGCTTGGAGCCTGATATGGTTTGGCTCTGTGTCCCCACCCAAATCTCATCTTGTAGCTCCCATAATTCCCATGTGTTATGGGAGGGACCCGGTGGGAGATGAATGAATCATGGGGGCAGGACTTTCCCATGCTGTTCTCATGATACTGAATGGGTCTCACAAGATCTGATGGCTTTAAAAATGGGAGTTTGCCTGCACAAGCTCTCTCTTAACCTGTCGCCATTCACTTAAAAGGTGACTTGCTCCCCCTTGGCTTCCCCCATGATTGTGAGGCTTTCCAGCCATGTGGAACTGTTAGTTCTCCATTAAGCCTCTTTCCTTTGTAAATTCCTCAGTCTCAGGTATGTCTTACCAGCAGTGTGAAAACAGACTAATACAGAGCCTAAGCCTGGGGGTTCAAGGAAGTAGCACTGAGAGGAGAAGCAGAGTAGCTGAAGTAATTTATTTTCTTACATGAGTGAATCATACTCCACACTCTTGGAAAAGCCAGATAAGCCAGAACAGACTTCCACTGTCTGTGATCTGGGAGTACGATCAAATCCATGTGATATTAAAGATACATAATTGTGTGTCATGTTGCGTAGCACTGTGTCATATGATAAATTTAGGGAGGGGTGGAATAAATATGGATGAACATGAAAATGATAACACTGATTACATGATAAGAAAAAGGAGGAGAAGGAAGAGAAAAAGGAGGAAAAAGAAGAGGAGGATGGAGGAGGAGGAGGAAGAAGAACAAGGAAGGAGAGGAGGAGAAAGAGAAAGGGAGGGCAAGAGAAAGGAGAAAAAATAACCTACATTCACATAAATAATGTACCAGTTTTACTGTGTTATTTAATCTTTGCCACAATCCTGAGAGGTGGATATCATTATTTCTATTTTTAAAACGAGGAAACTGAGTCTCAGATAGATAACATGCCCTAAATGTTACAACCACCAAAACGGGAACAACAGCTTTCATCCTAGGTTTCTCTCACTCAAGAGCCCCTGTTTCGAACTATTCCAACTTTCCATTGAACTTGGGCCACACAGAAGGATGGAGTTTCTGCTAGCTTTCAACACTGAGCTCAGAGAAGTGAAAGCAGAAACTGGTGATAGGTTGACCAGCAGCTGAGGATAGAATCATGAGTCCCATATGCAGAGCTCCACAAGCACTAGGGAAAGGCTGTGAACAGTGAGGAAATATCTCCAGGCCTGGACAAAGGAACAGAACCATTAGACTCAGAAACTACCAGTGAAGTCAGACACAACCTCATGAACATACTTGGCAGAAATGTGGTCATTTTTAAAGGTTCGCCTTTCCTCTCCTTTTCCAATAGGCCAGATTCAGGTGAACATATAGGCCATGACTCAAGTTCATCAAAACTGTTGACAGCCTTGCTATATAATCTTGTCTGCAATTTAGGGGTCACAGAATTAAAGTAATTGTTGCTTACTTTACAAATTGTGAGCTGATGCTAATTATTATTGGGACAGTAGAGATAACAAGAGTACCTAGAATTTAATCAAGTTTATTACAGAAAATCACTATGACTTGTTTTGCTATTAAAATCCTTACAATAGAATTTCCAATACTGAACTGAAGACCTCAATGATAGTTAACACAAACCAAACATAAGACAAAATCCATGTTCTCACTTGAGGTGTGGCAAGTTCATGACATCAGAGGCACAATATATTGAAAGGTGTTTCCCAAGGATTTTTGATATTATGTTTACTAAACAGTATTAGTTTTCAGTCTGGTTAGCCTGTGATATTATCAATTTGGTAGTTTTGCTATAGTACATATTCTCATACCATTCATTTTAATGTTTAATTATCCTTGGTAAATAACTACATTCAGGAAAATTACAATTCCAGATACTTTTGATTATTTTGCTCAATGAGCTTAGCTTGCCCTTGGTTCTTTTGCAATATAGTATGTAATGGCCCAATGTACTGAGAAAGATCATATTATCTACCCTAATGGGTTATTGTTAAGATTAAGTCCTTACCTGTAAAAAAACATCCTATATTCACTCCTCTAAGCCTTATTTAATTCACCACTTTTACCCTTAATTCTATTATCAACATGTACTGCCTTTCACAAATTCCCAAACCAATTTCAGCAGACTATATGTGAGAACTTCTTATAGCAGATAATGTGTTGCGCGAAAGTCTCTAAAGGGTAGAGTCGAAACTAAAGCATGTAAATAAAAGAATCAATCAAACCCACAAGGAGATGAGGGGAATCACAGCTGCCTGCTTGATGACACAAGCAAAGGCCCTGTGAGCCAAAGCAGAAGGAGCCACACCTTTCACACCAAGTCCACGTGGAAGTGATAATGGAATTTATAAAAAGGGAGAAAACTCACAGCAGTTAATTCGTTCTCTGCAAGGTACTGTGATGTGTTTAACAAGATGTCACTGTGGAAATAAAGAGCTGAGAGCTCAGCATTTTTTTAAAAGATTTAATTATGTGACATTTTTGCTATTACAGTGCAATTACTGTTAAAATAGAACTGCAGCTATATGAAGCCATTTACCTATTCAAAGCACAAACAAACTATCTTCAATAGGATCATTAAAAGAAGGTGTGATACATTAGAGAAAAGCTTCTCAGAAACTACAGGGTTTGCAAAGATTGGGCTTTAAGTTTTAAATATATATGTATGAATTGTGGAGGCTTTTTTAAAAAGGTTGTCACCTTCTGAAAAGAACAATAAATATAAGCACAAAATTTAAAAGTCAGAAAATAGGAAAAGGCATTGAACAATATGGTAAACCATCAAAATATAGATAGTAATTTTTTTTTTTTTTTTTTTGAGACGGAGTCTCGCTCTGCCGCCCAGGCTAGAGTGCAGTGGTCGGATCTCAGCTCACTGCAAGCTCCGCCTCCCAGGTTCAGGCTATTCTCCTGCCTCAGCCTCCTGAGTAGCTGGGACTACAGGCACCCACCACCTTGCCCAGCTAGTTTTTTGTATTTTTTAGTAGAGACGGGGGTTTCATTGGGTTAGCCAGGATGGTCTCGATCTCCTGACCTCGTGATCCACCTGTCTCGGCCTCCCAAAGTGCTGGGATTACAGGCTTGAGCCATTGCGCCCGGCCTAGATAGTAATCTTAGAATAAACTTGTTAACACTATGTATATACACATTTTAAAAACTTGACATTTCCTTAAGTGTCAATTTTAGATTTACTAACATAATCAATAGAGTTTATGCAAGTACTTGCTATCATTTAATCAACCTATACATAGTATTAAGAAATCAATAGCCTTTAAAAAAAAAAAAAAAAAAACCATGCCCTAGAAAATAACATAGAAATAACATAGAAGAAAAGCTGGATAAGCTTGGTATGGCAATAACATTTTAGATACAACCAAAAGCATGATCCATGAAAGAAAAAAATGGTTGTCAGACTTCATTAAAATGAAAACTTCCACTCTGTGAAAAGACAGTGTTAAGAAAATGAAAAATTAGCCACGGACTGGGTGAAAATCCTTGCAAAACACATATCTGATAAAAGACTGGTATCCCATCATTCTAAGCAAACTATCACAAGGACAGAAAACCAGACACCGCATGTTCTCACTATAGGTGGGAGCTGAACAACGAGAATACATAGACAAATGGTGGGGAACATCCCACACTGGGGCCTTTGGGGGGGATGGGGGGACGGGGGGATGGGGGAGGGACTGAAGAAAAAGCAAAAAGAAAGCTGATCTTAAATTTTGCACAAATTTCCAAAAAAAAAAAATAAAGAAAGAAAGAAAGTAAAAAAGACTGAGTCCACAGGACAGAAGGAAGCTGGTTGTCCCGCGTGGACGTAATGATGCCTTCTCCTCATGATACTCTCCTACCTCCTGGAGAGAACGTGCATTGAGAAGCTCAGCCTTGGTCTCAGCAAAGCTCACCAAACCAATAGTCAGATCTGAGCAATGGAAAATACTCAGAGACACCATCTCATTTATACTGTTGTAGTTGGTTCATGTCATATCTAATTCATTCTGTCTTGAAACAGGAGTAATTACCCTAGATACAAATTGTGAGTATCTAGGGAACTCACAATACAGGGGGAAAGCTTAGTAAATAAATGCAAATTAGAATATTCACTTATTTTAAGATTAAAAAATAACGTTCAATGCTGGCAAGGGTGTTATGAAATCAATTATTTCAGAGTGTAAATTTGTGCACTTTGACAGCAGGTACTAGCATTCCTAAGTGTTCTGTAAACTCTGCAATCCACATCTAGGAGCCTATAATAAAGAATCCATAAGAGATGCAAAAAAGAAAAAGAAAAAAGACTGGTACCCAAAAAACACACAGAATTCTTAAAACTCAACAGTAAGAGAGCCCATTAAAAAACTGGGTGAAAGATCTAAACAAAATCTGATGAAAAGAAAATGCAGAGAGCAAATACGCTCATCAAAAGATGCTCAACATCTTCTGTCATCAGAGAATTGCAAATTAAACAACAAAGATATCACTATACTCCTAATAGAATGACTAAAATTAAGAAAAATAAAACCTACCACCACCAAATGCTGGTGAAGATGTGGAGCAATAGGAACACTCATTCACTGCTAGTGGAAATATAAAATGGCACAGCCACTTTGGAAGACAGCTTGGCAGTTTCTCACAAAACTAATTATACTCTTACCATGCAATCTAGCATCAGCTCCTTGGTATTTACCCAATGGAGTTGAAAATTATGTCCACATAAATATCTGCACATGAATGTTTATAGCATCTTTATTCATAATTGCCAAAACTTGTAAGCAACTAATATGTCCTTCGGTAGGTGAACAGATAAATTGTGGTATGCCCAGACAACGGAATATTATTCAACAATAAAAAGAAATGAGCTATAAAGCAAAGACAAGACATGGGGGTATTTTAAATGAAGATTGCTAAGTGAAAGATGCCAATTTGAAAAGGCTACATGATGTATAATTCCAATTATGTGAAATTCTGGAAAGGGCAAAAACTATGGTGGCAATAAAAGAATCAGTGGTTGCCAAGGGCTTGGGAGAGGAAGGGAGAAATGAAAAGACATAATACAAGGTATTTCTTGTGAAATATTCTGTACAATATGGTAATAACGACTGCATGTCATTACACATTTGTGAAAGCCCATAGAGTTATATGACAAAAGAGTGAATCCTAATGTACCTATGGGATTCAGGTAATAATAATGTATCCGTATTGGCTCATCAATAGTAACAAATGAACCACATTAATGCAAGATGTTAATAAAGGTAAGAACCGTGTGTGGAGAGGCTGGGGTGGGGGAGGGTTAAGAGGATATATGGAATTCTCTGTACTTTCTACTTACTTTTTCTGTAAACTTAAAACTGCTCTGAAAAATAGTCTTAGTTAAAAAGAAACAGAAAAATCAAGAAAAAAGGAAAAGAAAAAGCAACTGTTTTGAGTTTCCTATAGACAGATACTTTGTCTATAGGAAATATAATATGGGAGGATGTAAAGATAACTGGAATCTTTCTTTTTACCTCATTAGTTCCAAATGTGCCAAAGTTATCATGGAACTACAATTCTTACTTGATGGCTGATAATAATTAGATAGAATGGGTTTGCAATACAGTATTTCAACCCAATTTTTCCCTGGGTCACAGGTCCATTTTATAACCACCTGTCATCATTAACTTCCCACTGCTTACCTGGAACCAATGGAGGGGCAACTAATGGGAATATTAGCATTCAAAAGGAAACATAACATCCCAAGAACTTTATACCTTGCCATGCAATGCCTGGGACCTGTCAGCAGTTTCACAACTCCTAGTCCTTACGATTAAAAGTAATTGTAGAGTTTGGATTCCCTAGCTTGAGTTAACCCAGATCCTGTCCATAGTCCATTAAAAATGTCATCCACAAGATAAAAGCAAATTATGTAGTTTTCCTTAGATTCTATTCAAGGGTAAGATTTCTGAGTGCTTTCTAGAAACTAACAGGTTCTCTACAAATTTGGGTTTCCAAGTACAGAAGCAGTTTTGCTTTTCATCATGATAGTATACTACCTAAGTGGGCAACGTAAGGAATATGCAACTCACTTAAAAAAAAATCCTCTTAAATGTTTACGGCATTCATAATCTTGAATAGCAACTCATGGTTTCTATTTTCATTAATTTGGTAAATATATATTGTATATATTTCAAAGAATTATGCCAGAATATTTTTCACGTATATAAGTCATTCACTTAATCATTTTAGCAAACGGATTTTAAGGATTTTGTAGTGCCAGGGACAACTCTAGCGCCAGGAGTTGCTCAGAATGCTGAGTAAGACATGGTACCTGCCCTCAAGGAGTTTACAGAATTGGAGGAGGAGGGGAGTACATGAAAACATCCTACTGATGATATCTTTGTGACAGGAATCAGATAGACATGTACTCCACGTGTTTAGAATCCAGAAGAGCTACACATTCCCCAAGACCAGACACTGTTCCACGAGGAGTTGTGAAGAAGATAAGGGGGTTTGACAAAAGGAACAAGAGTTTTTCAGACAAAAGGAAATTATCTCAGACCACCCTTAGGCTCTAAGGAACCACAGCATGAGAAGAAGAAAAGGAAATATTCAAGAATTAGGAAGGCAGGTAGGTACAGAGTAGAGTAGGGTGAGGCTAAGACCGGAGGTTTGATTTTTATACTAAGAAGTTGAGACTTTATTCTCAGAAGAATGGGTAGATACTAACAGGTTTCCAACAGAAGGTGAAGGTTCCAGATGTATACTGACCAAAACAGCCTTCATGTTTCCCTCAGCATGATGGAACTTTAGACAGGTTTCTTATTGACTATATGGGCCTGAACACTTGTTTCTTTAGAGTATTTACTTTAGCAAACTTCCCATTGTAAATCCTTTCTCTGCCCCTTTGAGATGTATGTAAATCTGCTCCCAGACTCGTGCCAAATTTTACAACTCAGGAATGTCTTTCTCCAGGGGCTAGAAGTCATTTTTTGAAATATAAACATCATGAAAGACAGAGTCCCTCTCTCTCAGGCTCTGTGGGTGGGTAAGAGCCTAACTAGTTATTGGTAATAAGAGACAATTAGCAAACACAGATGACTAGTTACAGAAAAATCAAGAGAAAGGGAAAAGAAAAAGAAACTGTTCTGAGTTTGCTATGGACAGATACTTTGCTGATGAGATCATCCTGACATATAACAATTATCAGTACCTATATCATTACTGATAGCATTCACACTACTCAGGAAGTCAAAAGAATGGTGGAAATAAGGAACTAAAAGTAAAACTCAAGGAGGAGAGGCAGGGGACTAAAGAAAAGAAACATTCCTATGGGAGGATGCAAAGACAAGTGGAATCTTTCCTTTTATTTTGTTAGTTTCAAATATGCCAAGGTTATCAAAAAACTACAATTCTTACTTGATGGCTGATAATAATTAGATACAATGGGTTGGCAACTGACCCACCTCCCCACAACATCTTCCAGTACTTTTCCACTCGCTCACCCCAGTGCCTAAAAAACCCCCACCTTTTTCTTGGACAAAATGTTAGAAAAATCATTGGGAGTAATACAGAAGACAAATTGATGAAAAATAAGGTGAGTGAGTGGAGGATGAGTGAGGAAGCTAATGTAGTCAACGAGCTGAGCAATGGTGAGGCCTGGAATAGAGGAGTGGCAGAAAGACAAAAAGGGAAGGGCATATGAGAGAGATACCAAGGCCAAGGAAGCAACTCCTCTGTGGCCAGTTGGATGGGAAGGGGGAAAAGGAGCAAGAGTGACAGTGAAGTCGTTTTGCATAGCTGTGGTGGTTACAACCTTCTGATACACTTACCTAACACCATGGACTTGTGGCCTGCTGAGCTGGAGAGAGTGAAAAAGAGCAAAGAAGGCAGCAGAGAGAGACCGTGAAAATAATGTAACATTAAGTTAAAACTGTGATGATGGAGGACAAAGACCACTTATCAATGCCTCAAAGGCAGTTTGATAACACCTAACATATAAGAAAATGGTTTCTGAGTTAGAATGTGTTATAGACAGAATTGGGGAAAGAAAATTCTGAAGGCTGGAGAACAAAGAACAGAAGAAAGAGAAGGAAAGTGAACACTAACCTCCCCATGTGCCCATCGAAGCCCAGCCCACAACCCCTCAGGTGTTAGTAACAGATCCTTTTTTTTTCTCTTTCCAAATCATCAGCATTCGGGACATGATGAATGGAAAGGCAGAAGTGAGAAAGAAAATCCCAGGGGGAAAAGAAAAAAAAAAGGCGATGTTAAAGCTCGGTCTTCTGAACAAAGACAAAAGTTGTCAGGTGGAGCACAAGATCCAATCGTGGATGCTGTTTGTAATGGCCTTACTTTTTCCTGCTTCTGATGACTGAGGTTCATGCATTGACTGTGGTTATCCAGGAGCAAGTATGGGCAGAAGGCCCAAATACCTCTCTTCTAATACATAGTAGGAACCAAAGGTCCAGACCAAACAGTGCTATGAAATGTCATGCTCGTCTAGCTGAATATGTAAGTTTAATGACAATGATGTAAATGCCTACTTTTGATGAAGATAATTCCATTTCAAAGAAGGTTCCTAATGTTGCCTGCAGTAAAGTGCTAGTACAACATAATGATGTATATAACTTCTTGGCACTTATTCCTGGTGTTAAATGTGACATAAGCTTTTAACTGTGAGGTCCTAGTATGCCCTTGACAATGGAAATGAATATTTGTAAAATTCTCAGATACAGAAATAACCACTACTGATATTTACTACCAGTGCTTAAGTACTTGGGAGGGAGATAACAAAGACTTGACTGTGACATTGGAATCTTGGCTACATGGCCAGGATCCCTAAATATATTCGAAAATCAAGATGAAATATTACATATCAGAAAGGAAAGATTCATAATTGAACCTAAAACTTCAATACTTGAAATGATGATTAAATACACTGGTCCAAATCTCTTTCACAATTTCTACAGCATGCTGTCTGTTACACTGTAGGGTGAAGGGCAAGGTCACCATCAACTAGATGCTGGGGACACATTCAGTCATGCAGCCTGGAATTTCTCAGTTGATGAGATACATGTGGAGAATTAATGACAGAAAGATTTTCTAAAATCAGCTGAAGGGGCTCCAAGCCTCTTTCGGGAAATCTGAATGAGTAAACAAATTATACATGGACAACTTCTATGAGATGTAAAATAGGGCGGTCTCAAATAAAAACATGTCTAGCAGCTGACAGTCTGGGGACATCTCTAATTCTGCTTATAGGTGACTCCAGGAGACTAGTAGTGGACCAGTGATTCAGGAAACCCACTCGGGACTAAGACTGTTTTCCACCAGTGTGAACTAGGAAAAGCCTGTCGTTTTTATCCACGTAACCAGTGCATAAAATTGTGGTTCTGAGTCAATCTGCAAAGATATTATTTTCAGATTAGCTTACACTTCTGTCCTTGTTTCTGTTTAATTCAATCAATGGATTGCTCTTACTAGCAATGGCTACATTTTAACAGTGAAGGGAGAGATGAATATATAAGAAACACACATTCCGTTGAGAATCAAACTCTGAAGTTTTCTCTGCTGACTATAGTGTCAGACTAGAAGTGACAGCCAGAAATTGAGATGGCTTTATATTCAGGTTTCCACTTTTAATTACTCAAATTCCAAATGGAGAATGTTTGGCTTGGCAATAATTCATCAGCAAGAACTTTTAAGGAAAGGTCAGCATTCAGCTTTTAGGTTTCCATTTTACTTTGCTAATTCAGACACTTCTGAATAATCAACTTGTATTCCAATTCCCTGAATTTGGGATAGCAGGGAGATCAGGTCAAAAGATATAATAAGAGAAAAACTTGAGGACTAGTGCTCATTTAAGCTGAATTTCCAGTACTTAGAACAGTCTTTGATACATAGTAAGTGTTTAACAGACCATTGTTAAATGAAGAGTTGAATGAACGAACTCAAGAATTTTGGTCTGTGGGTGGCTCCTTCCTGGCCTTAGTTCAAAAATCAGGTGCTGAGTTAATTCATAGCAAGACTCTGTTTTCAGAACTGAAACACTGCATTCATTCATAGCAAGACTCTGTTTTCAGAACTGAAACACTGCATTCATGTTAGGATTGAGGCACTCATTTTCCCAGAAGCTGAAAGTTTGCTGATAGCTCACAGCTAAGTCCTTCTCCGGAAAGGATGATACCTCACTCAAGGTTTATCCCCTTCCAGGGCAGAGCCTGATCTGTATCCAATAACCCTTGCCTCAATTTAGAAAACTCAAAATGGCTGTCCCAGGTCCAAAGGTCCCTGTGGGAGTCCTCTGTTGTGACTACAGCAAAGCTTAACTCCTCTCTCTTATTGGTCCTGCTTTTCTTGCCCTGCACAGCTGTGGTTCCCTCTTGGGAAATCCCCAATAAAATCCTTGCACACAAAACTCAGTCTTAGAGTCTGTTTCCCCAGAAATCCACCCGATGACAAGAACTATGACTGCAAATTCTTTTAAATTTGTCTTTATAAAGACGTAGGCTGTATACTAGAGAGTGTCCTGGATTAAGAGAGAAAATGTATAATTTCTTATTAAAATCCCGTCACAGCAATGTAACCCTGTGTGAGGCAATATTAAGTGCCCTTGTGATGATGCATGTGGCCAGCGTATACAACAGCCCTCTGTAAATCATGAAGCCCTACGAAATTATTGGGCATTATTATTTATTACTAAACAGGATAGCTGTGACTATGCAATGGCCAACACTGCATGACTCAAACCTTAGGAAGATATTAAGTGAAAGTAATAATTTTATACAAAGATCTTGGAAGAAAGTCTTCAAAGGGAAGTCTAACTACCATCTGAGCTTACATTCCAGAGTAGTCAACCTGCTAAGATAGCAACCGAATGGACTAGGCTGGTCTATAAATAGTAAGAATTGGCTATAATTTTGAGTATGTGTTACACAAAACAAACCAATGAAAAGGGAAAATATTCTTTTGGGCAGAGACTTAACGATCTACCGGCAATTGATTGCTCTCATTGCCAAAGGCTAAGTTTTAACAGTGAAGGAATTATCAAATATCCTCATCAACACTTTAGGCCCATTTCCTTGTATGAAATCTCACATTATTAACTTCTGATACAGCACAGCACCAGAGCATGTTTTATTTTCTTATAAATAAAGAAAGCCTTTAGGTCATAAACAGAATTAGATGGCAAAGAGGTTTATATTAATAATAAGATCATATTTCCACCCAATATTCCCCTGGTATCAGAGTCCTTTAAAATTAGAAAGACATAGAGTAGGCTCACCTATAAACCAAGACAGCCAGAAACTGGCAAGTCAGTGATGCAGTCAATGATCCACTTCCAAAGTAAAGCTCAGCAATCCTGCCCAACCCTCTCACTGTCTCTCTCCTCAAGTTATTTCAAACCTTCCTGTTTTTTTCCAGAACACTGATACTATCCATTTCCAACTTTCAACTAGTAAGCTTGCTTCTTCTTTTACTGAAAAAATAAAAGCAATCAGAATAGAACTTCTGTTTCTCCCTAGCACCAAGTACACCAAGCTATCTGTATCTGTACTCATTGCTCTGCCTTCCCTTGCTGTACTTGGGAGAACCTGCCCCACACTCCTGCCCACAACCTTCCAGTGCTCACCAGGTTCCATCTTACCACCTACTCAAAGGCACTGCTGCAGTTGGCCCTCTTCTGAATCAAGTTCTCTGTATAGCGAATCAGTCCCACCAGCATACACATATGCTGTACTATCTTACAAATAAATAAAAAAAAAATCCTCCTTTGATTCTACTATATTCTTTTCCAGTCATCATCCCTTTTCTTTCCTTCGTTTTATAGTTAAATACCTTAAAAGAGCAATCTGTGGTGAATTATAATTATATCATTTAATGAAAGGGATGTGTTTTAAGGAATGTGTCGTTAGGTGATTTCTGCGCTGTGTGAACATTATAGAGGGTACTTACACAAACCGAGATGGAATCACCTACCACACATGTAGGCTATATCGTATAGCCTGTAGTTCCTAGGCTACAAACCTGTACAGCATGTTACTGTACTGAATACGGCAGGCAATTGTAACACAGTGGCATTTGGGCATCTAAAATACCTAAACATAGAAAAGGTGCAGTAAAACTACAGTATTAAAATCTTATGGGACCACTGTTGTATATGCAGTCCATCATTGATCAAGATGTCATTATGCAGCACACATCTGACCTTCATTTGACCGTATTTGCACACAAATCCTTTCTGTGCACCTTCACCTTTTTCACTCCACAATCTTGTGAGGTTACCACTAACTACCCTCTACCCCAATCCAACTACCAATTCTTAGTGTGCGTCTTACTCAACCTCTCTGAAACGCTGACAGCTAGACAGCTTTTATGAGATATTTTTCTTCTCTTGGATTCCAACAAACAAGCTCTCCTGCTGTTTTTGTAGCTAACAATAGGCTCTTCCTTGGTCTTGCTCCTTCTTGGTCTCCTTTGCTGAATCCTCTGCATCTTCCCTACCTCTATTTACCAAGTTGCTGAGGTCAAAACCTCAGAGGCAACTGAATTTTGCACTCTTATGCAATACAACTAATCCATCATCTCATCCTACCAGCATTACCTCCAAAATGTAGCCAGAATCTAACTGATTCTCTCCAACTCTACTACTTTAACTGCCTCACTCCTATTGCCTGTCACCCGGAGAACCATATTAGCCTGGTACCTCCTGTCCTATTTCCATCATTGCAACCTGAAAATTTTCTATCTAGTAGCCAAATTTATCTAGAATAAATTCAGGCATGATACACTCCTCAAGTAGTTCCAACATCTTCTCATCACACTCTGAATAAAATCCAAAGCCTTCTCCATGGCCTATTAGCCCCCTCCATGTGCTGACCCTTTAAAATAACTTCCTATCTCCATTCAACTAAGCAGGTTCCAGTCACATGGACATCCCTTCTATTCATTAAATAGAATAAGGATGCTTGGCCTTGGAACCTGCCATTTCCTCTGTCCGGGGATACTCTTCTAGAAATCCACATATACATGCACTCTTTTTGTTCTGGTCTCTGTTTAAATGTCACTTCTTCAGAAAGTCTCTTGTTGACCACCTTATCAAAAACAGGATCCCCTGTCACTGTTCTGCTTTACTTTACTTTACAGCACTTGCCGCCATATTGTATTATTTATTCATTTGTCTGTCTCTCCACTGGAACATAAGTTCCAGGGCAAGCACTTTTCCGTATTCTGAAATAGTACTAGAAATAAGGTAAGCAGCCAATTAATATTTATTGCATTGATGAATGGATGATTTATTTGAGGTTGGAGGAAGATCTAAAAACAGAAACTTGCCCAACAAACCCCAGTGTGATCAACTAAGTCAAAGTCAGTTTAAATGTAAGAAGACATTTGAAATGGAATTGTGAAAGACCGAAATATAAATTTTTACTTATGTTATTAAAGATATCTATATGAAAAATAAGAAGTACTACTTGGAGGAAACAGAAAACACAGTGATAAATAAGTATTCAAAATGCCAGCCCCGTAGACAGTTTGAGTTTTCTGTGCCTCAATTGCTTTATATGTGAAATGGGAATAACAATACTATCTATCTATCACACTGAGATGTCGGGTAAATTAAATTACACAATATATGTAGAAAAGACATTTCCTAGCTCACAGCAATAGTACAATGTGTGTTAACATTATTATTATTATTATATTTTTAATAAA
Source organism: Rhinopithecus roxellana (assembly GCF_007565055.1). Classification (NCBI taxonomy): domain Eukaryota; kingdom Metazoa; phylum Chordata; class Mammalia; order Primates; family Cercopithecidae; genus Rhinopithecus; species Rhinopithecus roxellana. The sequence goes on along the minus strand of NC_044554.1, from coordinate 55,641,699 downwards.
ATGATAAATATACAGACAAGAGATGGGAAAAGACAGTAAAAGAAACTAAGCACAAAACTCTGGGTAAACGTCAAATCGTGAAAATAGGAATAAACATAAACACACTTGCAAAAAGGAAGGACAATGCTCTTCAGAGGACAAACTGACATCATTGACCTCCTCAGACAGATTTCAAATTGGAAAGCCACCTCTACCAAATGGAGGCCTAATCTCTACTGAACAGCCCTGTTGTCAACTTGTTAAACGAGGGGGAAAGATTCCATTTTAGATGAAGCTATTGATAGGAAAAAAAAAATCAGTGTTTTTAGCAAACTCTTGAAGCACAATGTACTTACATGGTTTCTAATACTCATTATGAATGACGTTGGAGCTTTAAAAACTCTACTAAGGAAATATGCTGGTGAAATATTTTTAATCCTATGTAATTTCTATAAAACTAAACATTATATTATAATCTGTTCTTAAGAAACATCGAGTTTAACTACTGCATTTAGCAGATAAGGAAACAGAAGCCTGAGGAAGACGAATGCATTGCCCAGGTCACACACCTAATTAGTGGTTAGACTGACTTTTCTCATTCTTGCTTATATATTTTATCTTTCTTTCATTATTTAAATGACGTTTGCTAGAAAAAATAGGTACAGAATGTTTCCATAGCCCCATCACAGTTATTATCACATTTTTTTAAAAAAGAAAAAACTCCAGAAAATCAGGAACGAATTCTGGTTTTTTTTTCTTCCAACCGCTGCTCACAGTAAGGACTCAATAAATGTGCATTGAATAAACTACATTGTAATATTGGATTTTCTAGTCTCCTCTTTCAATGACTAACATCTAGTGTGGTATCTGATATATAACTGATACAAATACAGAATTATTGAAAGTATAAATGCAAGAATGGTTGAATGGCTCTACCATTCTGGCATAGTTAACAAACTCAGTTGAGCTCAAATATGCAAACTGGAAATAACTTTTAAAATCTAGTGATCCACCTCCTCTGCTCATTTTGAAAGTGGGTTAGACTTAGTGACTTACTCCCAAAGAATGGAGTAGGGAAGGGGAAAAATATTATAACTCTATGGTGAAGGAACTTGGCAAATACCACCTTTACCAAATGATCAGGTTAACATCAACAGGGATGTCATGTGGATATTGGGTAAGTCTTGACATGATGGGACAAAAAGCCTACTTCACCTCTACAGTATTCTTTCCAAAAACCCATCAATCCAGTCTAATTATGAGGAAAACCACAGACAAAGCCAGATTGGAAGATATTCTACAGAAGGTAGTATTCCCCCAAGACCATCAAGGTGAAAGAAGGAAAGAAAGAGAGAGAGAGAGAGCAAGCTGAGAAATTGTTACAGATCAGAAGAGACTGGGGAGCTATGACAACTCAATGCGATATGGTATCCTGGATTTGATCCTGGGATAGAAATTCCAAAAGTTTAGTTAACAGTAATGTAGCAGTATCGGTTTCCTTGATAAATGCATCATGGTAATGTAAAGTGTTTAACAACGAGAAAAACTGGGGGAGGAATATACAGGAATGCCCTGTATTACCTTTATAACTTATTTGTAAATCTAAAATTATTCCAAAATAAAAAATTTGTTTCAAAAAATTCAGTGGTGGATAACAGATGGCACACTTAAGAGAATGTATTAGGACTTACAGAAGGAAATCTGCAGGTAAACATTCAGATCATCCTATATGGGCATTCAGTATTTACATGCTTCATGGATTTAAGTATCTTGTCATTACAGCAGATATTTATACGAGTAGACACAATAAAAGTAAATTGAATGATTTAGTTACACTTTCTTCCCATAATCTTTCTGTGATATTTACTAGTATTTTCAATTCTATTTTTGAAAGTAAGAAAGTGGGTTGGGGGAGGTGGCGTGCACAGTTTGAAATGAGCTGCCTCAAGCCAGGAAGAGTTCTGCATAGAGGAAGTCAGCCTCTACGACCTCCTTTGAGTCTGGCTTTATGGACTTGCAGACTGATGAGCACTGTGACAGCAGGGCCTCTCTAACAACAACCTCCACAAGCATCACAGCTACCATTTTTGGAGAGCACGGTAATGTGCCAGACTTCACACCATGGGTTCCATATACAGCATGACATTTAACCCTCAGCACTGAATGGGGTTATAATTATATTTTCATTTTACAGATGAGAGATCTGATCATCAGAATAATTAAATGACTTTGTCAAGGTTGCAACTGAGATTCAAACACCAAAATTTCTGACTTTTCTACTAAATCACCAAAGAAGGAAATTCCATGAGGGCAAATGCTTAACTAAATACCTAGTTAGGGTACAATCCTAGTATCATTACTGTTAACCAATTTATTGATATATTATGCATTATATGTTATAAACATCCAGATAATACTGAATTATACTGAGATCATGTATGTGAAAGCATTGTCAAACACTATATTTGATATACAAAACGTTAATTCCCTATCCTTACAGACTACATCTGTTTTCAATTGGCTCCAAGCTCTTTTTTACTGCTTGTGTTTTAGACCCTAGATCTGTGTAAATTATCATGGCAGTTTAAAAGTACAGAATAAACTGGTGCCCAGAGTGAAGTTTAACCAGTCTGCATGGGAATAGAGCTAAATTTGGGGGAATATCAAGTTATCTCAGATTTTTAAAAAATGTATCATATGTCAATGATTCTATTCTGGGGTTAGAAATATAACAGATTTTTAAAAACAGGTTATCCTTTGCCTAGATTATATTATTATAAGTTTTATTAAGGACACACTTGCCACTTGTATACTTTTTTTTTTTTTTTTTTTTTTTTTTTTTTGAGACAGAGTCTCGCTCTGTCACCTAGGCTGGAGTGCAGTGGCACGATCTCGGCTCACTGCAAGCTCTGCCCCCCAGGTTCACGCCATTCTCCTGCCTCTGAGAGTAGCTGGGACTAAAGGCGCCCACCACCATGCCCAGCTAATTTTTTGTATTTTCAGTAGAGACAGGGTTTCACCGTGTTAGCCAGGATGGTCTCCATCTTCTGACATTGCGATCCACCCGCCTCAGCCTCCCAAAGTGCTGGGATTACAGGTGCGAGCCACTGCACCCGGCCCCACCTTATATACTTCTGTTTATGAGAGTGATTTTCTGATATCATTATTACAGATTTGTTTTAATTTTTTTAATATGGCCACTTTCTCTTTATGCTCTACTTCTTAAGTTGAATAGACTGTCCCCTCTTGCAAACCACAACTATTATCTGAGGGTTGGTAAATTCAATGCAGTGAGGAAGACTTTTAGTGTCTTACATAAGTCTGAAATTTATCAGCAAGAGCTGAAGGAAAGATTGACAAGGACTAAATTTTTCCAGGATATTATTTTAGAAGGATTGACCCCCAGTGAGATGGGGCTAAATGGAAGAGGAATGGGAAACATCTGAAAGACTATAGTCATCTTTCTCTGTGCTAAAATAAGCAAAGCAATTTAAAGGGTTGCCATCCAATATTATCAGGGAGCCCTGCATTACGGACAGAAGATGGGCTTTGTTACACGACAAACATGCAAGCTTATTATCTAACGTGAACAATGAGCAAGATTCTGCTAAACATGATGGAGAAGAACCACAGTTTGCCTGAAAATATCACTTGGTACACCACCAAGAAATGGAACTAACTTCAAACGCAGTGCCACACTACTGCTCTAGCTCAGACTTTGATGACAATAAATGAATGACCTAAGAGGACTCACTCTCTTTGTTCTGGGATGCAGGTCTGAGTACATTCCTAGAGTCCCTTTTATCTAGATATGTTGTGCAAATTTCACTTAATTAATGCTTCTGAAATAACATTTATTTTGGCATGCACCTCATAGATGGACTTAAACTTGTTTTCTCTTTATACTCAGTTTGAGCCCTGTCAGCCTTCCCATGAATCTGTATTCTGTTTCAAGCTGGAACCAGGCTAAAGAGCAAAGGTTAGTAGGAGTGAATCCAGAACCTCAAAGGATAAACTTTGCTGAAAAACCACAGGTTAGAAGCACCATCACCACATATTAAAAGTAGAATCACTGCCGGGCGCGGTGGCTCACATCTGTAATCCCAGCACTTTAGGAGTCCAAGAAGGGGGGATCATGAGGTCAGGAGATTGAGACCATCCTGATTAACATGGTAAAACTCATCTCTACTAAAAATACATAAAAATTAGCCAGGCATGGCGGCGGGCGCCTGTAGTCCCAGCTACCTGGGAGGCTGAGGCAGGAGAATGGCATGAACCCAGGAGGCGGAGCTTGCAGTGAGCCAAGATTGCACCACTGTACTCCAGCCTGGGCAACAGAGCAAGACTCTGTCTCAAAAAAGAAAAAAAAAATATAAGTAGAATGATTGAGTTGGTCACTTTTACTTCTAATCCTTTTATTGTTTTCTTCAAATCCAAATCATTGGAATGAGTTTTTAAATCTTCAGAATAACTCCTTTATCCCCTCTTTGAGGTTTCTTTGTTCTTTGGGGTCCCAAAGACACTGTTGAATTTATTTGGCTTACCTTTATGCCATCACTTCCCCCCATTTGACTTAAGAAGTTTCTTCACGTAGAGATTTTATCACATATGCTGAGTAAAGCACTTGCCAGAAAATGTCATCTTCTTGGAAAAACTCAAACCACAATTACCTCCAGCAATGGTGGACAGATAATGCCACAGAAAAGATAAAACAGATAATTGAAAGCTACAGATAAGCTTCAAATCTCATTTCACCTAAAAATTTCAAACGTGTTCCCACTCCAAACTGAATTTCTTCCGAGTTGATGGTAAGTTGCAAAATATTACTTGAGATCTGTTATCTTCTTTTAAGAACTGTTAGCTATTTGTTTGGAAGCTTAAAACAAGAAAGAACATAAAACACTCTTCTTTATGATTAGTAACCTTTAGAAGTCTATTTAACTTACATTGTAGCTACACTTCCCATCACAGAAATATATGTCCATCACTTTATGGATCAAATTAGATTGTATGCTAGTCTGTCACTTATAAGCTCATTTATATTAGAAAATGTAATATGTTGTTTACAGAAGGAAGAAATCTAGAGGTTTGGGGAATTGCGCCTCCTCCAGCTCAGACTTTCCTATCGAAGGAAATGAGTGTAAAGTATGGAAGTGAGAAGGCTGGGGAGAAACTAAAAGGTATTGATGTCTAAGGAAAACAATGTGAAGGGTTGAGGAAGCTGAAGCAGCTGAGAGAATTAAGAAAGAAAATTCACAGCAAATTCTCTAGTAGATTCAGTGATTAGGCTACCAGGGATATGGCTCCTCACCTCATGCCAGTTCCAGGTTGTAGAACCCCTATACCCAACCCTGGGATTATCCTTGGACCTCAGAATTTCCATCCACTAAAGCTTACTTTAGATCAGTCTCAGAAACCAGAGCTCAGAAAAGACCATCCCAGGAAGGCTTTCCTACTATTAGTCCTGCCAGTTTTAACTATTTTCATCTTTTACACAGGTAGTGAGGTCTACACTTAGAGACCATTTGGGGACTGGGTTCATATAAGTCTCTGGTTCTACATAAAAGTCATTTATTTATATCAGCATCATTAGCTATTCCCTTGGACACCAGTTTGCCTTATTTTCTTTGACTTTATTGCAGTTGACTATTGACCCCCACACTTAGGAAGGAGCCAAGAACCCTAATATCTAACACTCTCATGGTCTTAACTTCTTCTGGCTTATTTTAACCAATTACCTCATAAATTATTATATAGACAGAAATTTAAAGCAGTGATCAGAATGTACCAGAAAGTAAAAAGTGTCCAAAACATACTGATTGACTAGTGAGATGAACTAACAATTAGCTATGTATTCAAAGAAGCATACAGAAAATACAAACAATGAGAAGCAATTCATATGTTGACTCAAGTGTAGGTTTCAAAAATAATGGCACCTCATCATCAATGAATCACTTTATCATCACAACGTTCCTGTAGGCCCTTCTCTGACTTTATATAATAGCATAATATCTACAGGTGCTGAATGTGCCTCTTTGCCACACCTATGTGACGAATGAGGGCAGTGTTTGCTAACGCAGCCTCCAAGAAGAGATTTGTGTTCTCAAGAGTTTTCTGGATGGTGCTATACCATTGGTATCACCAACTTTTTGCTTTCCTCATTTTAGGCAACTCTGAGACTAAAGTGGCGAATAAGTCAAGAGATCCTGACTTGGCATCCACAGCAGAATGATTTTATTCAGCTGCTTTCCTCTTCCAGTTCCTTTTTCTGTAGCCCATACATTATCACTTGGAGCTCACATGTTACTATGTTTCGCTTCACTTCTCTAACCATGATTTTCAGGCACAAGGATAAATGAATCTACCCATCAAACCAAGGAGGATCAAGAAGCTGAAGAGAGGCTGATCGCAAGAAATCAATCCAACTTACAAGCTTCCCGGAGTTTCTCCTTGTCATAGTGGAATCCTTCATAGTCTTGCAAACTGATTTTGTTCACCCGGATCCTCAGACGATCTGGGACAGACTGGGGACTGCAAAACAAGAACCGAGTGATCAGACACAAATGAGAGAGCAGAATTGGTAGCCATGCACCTGAAGGACTAAGGGCAATATTGTCTCTTCATGTTTAGAAGGAAGAGTTCACATTCAAACTAGAAAGGTGGGTTCCTTATCAGAATTGAACAGTGATCTGGAGAACACTTCTCCAGAAACCAAAAGTTGCTGGAATTTAGGTAAAAATATGGAAATATGCAGAAAAAGCCTTTGGAGACCACTTTTATATTGTATTTTCTGTTGATGTTTCAAAACATTTAATAAGACCATGTGCTTGTTACATAATAAATTAGATTCAGCGAATCTGAAATAGTGGGAGGTGGACTGGAGCTATAAGAACCACAGACAGATATGCACATCACAGTAAGACATGGTCAGGAGCAGCCTGACCCTCAGAGAGATGGAAAAACTATCTTTAAAAAGCAGACTAAGAGTCCAGAAGCCACAGGGCTGAGACTGAAGTAGCTCTACACAGCTCAATAGCCTCTGACAGCACCTCAGTCAAAGCGTAATACAATAAACACTGCTTGTGATGGTGGCTCTGAGCATTCCAAAATGAAGAAAAATGTTTAAATATAGACAGTGTTCTTTCTTTAGGAAGATAATGAAATGTGTAACTCATTTTGAAAGAATTCAATGAATACTGACTCCAGACACATATTAAGCAATAAAATGGTGCAGTACCAAACTTTCTGAACATCTATTCACTCCCTAAATGTCTATAACTCAACTCCTTGATTTTCTTAAGCAATATTTTGAAAGTGGTTTAATCTTGGGCATTAGTTGAGTGAAATAATCTGGTTTTCATCACCACCACGATGGATCAATACATTTCTTCAATATATTAATATAACACAATACCTACTGGTCTTTGAATACTACCTTATACTGGGATTTCATTGGTTGAGAGGATTTTCTCATACAGAGGCTTCTCTTTTTTTATATATTAAATGGTGATAAAAGTCACCACTGACTAAAGTCATTGACTAAAGTAGAAAGAATAGCATTATTCTTTAATTTTTCCTGTAAAGAAGGAAAAGGAAGGAAAGAAGGAAACAGAGAGAAATAAAAAAAGAGAGAGAAAGAGGGAGAGAGAGAGGAAGGGAGAGAATGAGGGAGGGAAGGAAGGAAAACAGGAAAGTTAAGAATAGATGAAAGGAGGAAGTACTATGTCTACAATATTAGGACACCCCTCTCTACCTTCACTTCAAACACACACACACAGAAACACAGACACACACCCATTTAACTTCAGTAAAACTCTGGAAGAGGGAGTAAAAAAAATCTCATTCTCTTGTCTAAAGCCTCATTTTAGTGCAAAGTATAGTAACTCCCTCCATATGGAATCCTATTTTACTCACCCAAAATAACACATACATAGCAAACTATAGATACATATGTGCACACTCACACATAGTACATTCTCTCTCTCTCTCTCTCACACACACACACACACACACACACACAGAGCGAGAGAGAGATTTAAACTGTGGCTATTTAAAAGTGTAGATATACGTGCACAAATTCTAAAGAGATGGTAGACAGGTAAAAATGTCTGAGGTTCACTGGCTTAAAAAAATCAGTATAAAACTACAGAGATGGATATTTCTGGGGGAAATTTGAAAAGACAGATTCAACAGCTCTATTGATCCATCACTCAAAGTGTGTTTGTTGAGTATTTACTTTATATGACCATCGTACTGGACATCAAAAAGGTATTGACGAATCAAGCCGAAGCATTTCAGTTGTGATGGGAGATATAGCTTGACAGTATATTTGTAGATACAGACCTTCAGTTAGCAGAACAGACCTTGAATATAATGAAAACTCACAACATCATTTACAGGTAGGGAAAGTGAGGTTCAGAAAGATGAAGTGATTTTAAGGACACAGAGCTACTAAGCAGCAGTGCTAAATGCAAAGCCTTGGACCCTTCACTCATCAGTTTCACGTTCTTTCTCTGCTCCTCTGAGGAGTTCAGATTCTCTTGTCAATGGATAAATACCAAGAATCCCATGGATTTGACAGCAAAGCTATAAAGTCTGGATTAGCAGAGTCTGATGATCTCTGTGTGCTGCTCAGATTTCTTTCTTTACCAATAAACAATCACCAGGCGGGGTGGTTAAGTAAACCAGAGAACACTGGGCAGAGAGTACAAATGAATGTGTAGGTCTTTATTCATTTAGAGAGAAGTGTGGCTACAACATGCTGTGAAGTGAAAAAAAGTCATGAACAATTATATATGGCATAAGCTCCTTCATATCAATTATGGACTTCAGGAGTTTGTATATGCAAGAGAAGTGCATGGAGACATGTCTAACAAGCTGTTGCAAGTTGCTATCTCTGTATGGTGAAGCCTGGGCATTATCTTATATCAAGTATAATTTTTAAGGAACTGACATCATTTTTAAAGGCATGTCCATATGTAAACAAACAATAATGCAGGACAAGAATAAAAATAATGCCTATAGCAAAGAGTGTTAGGAATTAGATGCAAGTAGGGAGGAAAAAATTTATGCAATTAACACCACACAGTGTTCACATTAGATTTTTATCACCAAAAGTGTCTAATAATCCCTTTATTTCCAAGTTCACTCAACTGATCTGCAAAGATTATAACTAGAAAATATTTTCCTGCACACATAGCAGATAAGAGGGAAGCTGGAACCATAGAATGTAGTGGCCTATCAGACCCCAACAGAAGTTGAGTGGGGGCAGATGTTGAATGAACTCTACCTAAGCAATTTTTTGAGATAACAGTAAATCTAATGGCAGTGGGCTTCAGTCTTCTCTACTGGGCTGGAGGTATCAGGACTAAGACCTCACTTGAGCAGTACTTGTAAATGGGAAACGAGATTTGGAGAATGACTGCTGACCAGTTCCTGGACCCTGCTTCCTAGAGCTCCCCAATTTGGGGCTCACCAGTGTGTATCACCTTTCTCAAAACCCATAAAGTGGCTGCTCCCTGTCCACATGCATCTACCTCCCAGGTTCTCATCTATGCCCTCTGATTCCAACCCATGCACTGTTGTCTCCTGAACCTCTGGCTGCCCACTACTCTACCCTAACTTCCAGGGGGCACACCATGGCATAAAACAGACACTATTATTTGAATCAAACTTTATAGATCCTAAATGAATTCACATATGTTCTCAGTTCATCTCCAGAATGATCAGCTAAGTAAGACAGAAGAAAACAGAGACTCTCTCTAACCACTGCTTAACACTTTCTCCCATCTACCTTCCTACACATTCGCTCCCTTGCTCTCAGCTCCCATCTTTCCCCAACAACTTACAACACTTCCCACTTTCCCACTAGCAGCAGCTTACTTAAACCCAGTCTTCTGGGCAGGGTATCTGTTTTCTTTTTTAATCTCCTATCAAAAGATGTCCCAGTTGAGGCTCATCAGCATATTTTAGGGCATTAGACCCTAGGGTCAATAATGGAAAATCTTGAATCATTTGCAACCATGGTGTAAACAGCAGGTATGGGAAGCAACACAGCAAACTGGTGAGGAGCTCAGGCTCCAAGTCAGATTGCCTAGATTTCAAGTAAAGTTCTCCCAGTTCCTAGTTAATCAGGAAACTCTGAGCTTCAGTTTCCTCCTACGTAAATTGGAGATGATAACAGTATCCACCTCATAGGCTTAAGAAGAGAATTAAATGAGCTGACACATGTGATATGCTTAGAAAAATGCCTGGCACATTGTCAGTGCTCAATAGATTTTAGCTATTATCATTATAATAATTACTCTGAAAATTGTTCTCCTAGATAAGGTTCTACCTAATAATCAACAGCATTTGCTGCTTCTGCCAGATATTGGAAGATGTTTAGAGCACATAAATGAACCTCCCTAAACATATCTGACAAGGTGCTGGGCTTCCTCTGGGGGGAGATTGTCTAGCTTGGCTGGGGGCATGACATTTTGCACTTCTGGGTCCTCTCCCACCTAGTATTTTTAAAGGCCAATTAACAACATGAAAACAGACAGCTAGAACATGGGGGAGTGGGGGGAAGTGCATAGAGATTAAATGAAAGCCAAGTCATTCAATTTCATACCTTTATGTCAAAATATATTAGTGTCCCATTAATGGCTGACTGAAGGCAGAGGATGACAAAGCTGTTCTTTGGAGTCTGTGGAATAGCACTGCCATTACTTTGCTAAAATTAAATTTTGTCTGGGAAGTTAGCAGAGCACAGAAGAGACAAACAACCTGGGTAAAAATAAATTTGCCTTCCTGCCAACATCTGGCACAAGCTACTGCCATACTGATTAGGCTCTGGATCAGGGGTTCTAAACCTGGCTTCCATGGAACATCTCAAACTCCCTAGAAGGGATTCAGCAGTCTGTGAATTCCCTTTCATATTGGGATAATGGCCTAAACCTGTCGCCGTCTCACTAAGGCAACAGGTTGAGGTCACTACCCCAATTCTCTGCAACACTGTGATTAAGATCCTTATGCAGAGTGGAAGTTCATGACTCCGGACTTAATTCCCAAATGTCTCCCATGAACACTTTCTCAAGAACTATAATAAGAGTACTTGTTGAATCACTCAGGTGGGTTTCCAATAAGCTCCATGCTACAGCTTCCCTTATCCATGTTATACACACCTTTTACCCTGAGATTTTGGAAGGGAGGTGGACTGACTTTCCATCAAGACAACTCCCTGAACACTCACTGCTATTCAATTTACACCCAAATCTTGCTATTCTCTGCTCTCCTGTAGATGTTGCCATAGCTTCTTTTTCAACTGTTCCCATGGAGAATGTCAATCCATCAGAGTCATATTCCTCCCTAGTGCCCTCAAATGTCTTCCTCCTTTTGATCAATTTCTTTAGTACACACTATTCCTCTCAGACTGATAAGAGATGCCTCTCATACAATCTCCAACCCAGGCCTAATCTCTTTATGGATAAAGTGGATGGGCTGAGTGTTTTGGTTCTCCAGGGTCACTTTCAAACCACGAATTCCATTAACTCATTCTGTCCCTGGAAACATGAAGTATATAGGAGTGATATCCTTTAATATTAAGAGATGATAGCAAGTGGATGAAGCAAGATGTATGGTCAAAAAACTCAGTTCCAATATAAATGGTCAGAACGTTAAAGTTACCTTCTTTAAACCACTTTGTGATCTGAAAATGGGACTGATAGTAGGAATGTAGTGAGCACTAAATGAGACACACATAAGACAGTTAGTTATTATCTGGCAAATAATAAGTGGTCAAAAATAACAATAGTTGTTGTTACTATTATTATCACCCTAGCACTTCTGCAATTTCCACAAGCTTTACATTTTTTATTCAGTCCTAGATAATAACATCATAGCTGAAGCCAGAGTTGCAGCTCTAATTAGCACTTAGTAGACAGCAAACCTTAGCAGCATGAGCATCTGTCAACATCAGTATGGATACAAGATTCAGTGGAATGTAGCTATCCACAGTCTTTTGGATAATAATGCAAGTAGGGATGGTGAATGTTTGCAAGATTTTTTTTTTTTACTTTTTAAAGATATTATGAAATAAATATTAACTCATGTTGAGACAAGATCCTTAAAGTTACATAATCATTCTATATTTTGTACCTTATAAATATCCTGTTTTCATTAACATGTCTTAGATAGTTCAGTGTAAGGCTTGCCCCTTGTAACACTCACTATGTAGAAACATTGATTTTTATAAATAATTGTAATTTAACCAGGCATTTGCTACTCATATAGAGTTGCTTTTCTTTCATGAGACAGAAAAGCATAACTCTGTCTGCCTTTCACCCTTTAGCCCCGATTTAATAGTAATAATGAATTGCCTTAACTTCTTTCAGGCAATTCTACCTGCTCATAGTCTAGATATAATGAAGTATGTTTCTAAGTAATCTAATAGAATTTATTTGAACTGGCTCTTGTTTTATAAATAGTTTTATTAAAATATGAATTTATAGTGTGAATTGACAGTGTGAAAGGCTGTGAATTCACACTATGAATCTCTTCCTCCTCTCGGCATCTCCAGCACCTAGAACAATGCCTAGTCCACGTTGCTTACAATAAATGTTTTTGAACAAATGAGTAAATGAATGCAAGGAAATTAAATTCCTCCGCCACCAGACATGATTCTGATGCTATAGCACAGCTTGGCATTGGAGCATTTCTGAGCTGCTTTCTAGCAGTTTCTCCCTTTGTGAAAAAGACATAACTCTGATTTGGTGGTCCATTTCTGTCCTTTGATCTCTGGATCAGGAAATAAATTCATGTTGAATTATGCACCCACTTTTTATCTCTAGTAGAATCTATACAAATAAAAAGACAGAAGAACCTACCAGTGGTAGATGTCCCCATCAAAAAAGTAAGTAAACCATTTCAGAACTACCTATTCTTCAATTACATAACAGTGAACCACAAACATCTATCATCACATTCTTCTATCACCTATCAAGTTGGGCCTTATTTTTTCATTTTAAATTTTTCTGGGTACATAGTAGGTGAATATATTTATGAGGTAGATGAGACGTTTTGATACAGGCATGCAATGCATAATAATCACATCATGGAGAATGAGTTATCCATCCCCTCAAGCGTTTATCCTTTGTGTTATAAATAATCCAATTACACTTTTTAGTTATTTCAAAATGTACAATTAAGTTATTGACTATAGCCACCCTGTTGTGCTATCAAACAGTAGATCTTACTCATTGTTTCTATTTTTTTTTGTACCCATGAAGCATCTTCATCTCTGCCCTCAACTCTTCCCAGCCTCTGGCAACCACCCCTCTACACTCTATGTGCATAAGTTCAATTGTTTTGATTTTTAGATCCCACAAATAGGTAACATGCAATGCTTGTCTTTTTGTGCCTAGCTGATTTCACTTAACATAATGATCTCCAGTTCTATCTGTGTTGTTGCAAATGACAGGATTTCATTCTTTTTATTACCAAATAGTATTCCATTGTGCATCTGTACCACATTTTCTTTATCCATTCATCTGTTGATGGACACTTAGCTTGCTTCCAAATCTTAGTGATTGCAAACAGTGCTGCAACAAACATGAGTGTGCAGATATCTCTTCAATATATTGACTTTAATATATTGATTTCCTTTCTTTTGGGTATATACCCAGCAGTGGGATTACTGGAACATATGGTAGCTTTATTTTTGGTTTTTTGAAGAACCTCTAAACTGGTCTCCATAGTGGTTGTACTAACTTACATTCCTACCAACAGTGTAAGAGGGTCCCCTTTTCTCCACATCCTTGAAGCTGAGCCTTATTTAAATATTGTTTTTACTCAGTGGCTTCCTTTGGCAACTTGCTGCTAAAATGCTGAAACATGTCCTGGTACATTTTTGAAGTATCACTGACAATAACCTTTCCAAAAATGTATCCAAGAAGACCTCTTTACATTGAACAATAAAATCAAATTGAATCAAGGCTTCTGAACAGAGATTTAAAATGAATTTCTGACACCTGCCAAGTTCAGACAGAATCTTAATAATTCAGTTGTCCTCTGCCTGGAGTAGGAAACAATGTCTCGGAAATCTGAAATAAATTGTACAGAAGTTTTTGATTCTTAAACCAAGCATAAACCAAAATCACATTAGCAGCAATCAGTCATGCGCTCCCACTGCCCAACATGTTTTCCTGGAGAAAGTACCTTCAGAGGTTATTAACTCTTTCTTGATGGAAGTTGAGTAAGTTCTCAGTCTCTAAGACATCCATTGGTGAGGAGGTAATAGGATATGTTACAGCTTACAAATTCTTTGAGGCAGCTATTCTTCCAGTCTTTCTTATAAGATCATGGAAGTATTACAGAGTCAAAAGTAATCTTCAGTCTCATCTAATTCAATATTTGCTATTCCATCTGATTCTACACGCCCCTGTGACTACATCTTCAAATGGCTATTCTAAGTCTCTGCTTGATCCTCATCCAGCAGTAAGATGCTAATGGAAGTGGCTTAGTCTTTGTTCAGGCTAACTTAAGCATTTGCAAATTCTTCCTATAGTCTAAATCTTCCTCTCCATAGTCTGTTTATTAGCCTACTACTATTTTTAGGGAACTGGCTTTTAAGTTACAAAAATAATCACTCACACAGACTAATGTCAAAAGAGTGCAAATGTTAACCACCAAAGCTAGACGCATATCAAAGAAATATTTCCTGCCTTGATGGTTAAAATATTGCAAACAGACTATAAGCATCAAATGTCAAGAAATTTTTATGACATTGCCTGAAACAGAAATTATTTTTTAAATTTTTTGGAGATCTTCAAAGTCACATTGTAATTAAAATTTTAAAGCATCCATGGAAATTTGTAATAAATTTCTATGCTTGGGGGGGCTTGAATGATGAGAAATTACTTAATGGGTACAACATATGCTATTTTGGTGACAGATGCCCTAAAAGGCCTGATTCACCACTATGTAATCTACGTATGCAACAAAATTACACTTGTACTCCACAGACTTACAAAACTTTATAAAATGAAAAAAAAAATAAAAACTATGCTTTTGAGGATAGATTTTTCATGTGTGATTAGGTCAGAATCATTGGCCAGAATGGGGACCACTCAAAAGAATTTCGTTCAAAGGAAAAACCCACTTCCATAACTAAATTACCACATGGTTATTCTACAGTGTGTTTTCTGTTCAGTGTTGTGTTCATGGTATTTAAAGGGAAGCAAAGTTGGAGAAGAAGCAAGCAGTGGCTTCCCTCAGTGGCACTGCAGGGTAGGTTAACAAGTATAGAGTTTCATCATTTTTGTTTTAGAGGAAAATAAACAGACTAACAACCTTGAATAATATTTCAAATTCTTCTGGCCACCTGTTTCCTTTTGTGGCAGTGAATGTCATCACTGTTACTGGCTCGTTGATCCAGTTCTGGAATTTTATGTGGGGACATCCCTACATAGATGTGTTATGACTTTTTGCTCTTGTCGCCCACCCAGGCTGGAGTGCAACGGCACAATCTCGGCTCACTGCAGCCTCCGCTTCCTGGGTTCAAGCGATTCTCCTGCCTCAGCCTCCTGAGTAGCTGGGACTACATGAGTGTGCCACTACACCCGGTTAATTTTGTATTTTTAGTAGAGATGGGGTCTCACCATGTTGGCTAGGCTGGTCTCAAACTCCTGACCTCCTCGGGTGATCCACCCACCTCAGCCTCCCAAAGTGCTGGGATTACAGGTGTGAGCCACTGTACCTGGCCATGTCATAACTTTTTATTACCAGAGTCACAGATTTATTTTTTAAGCCACTGAACAATTCACTGCCCCAGAATCTCAAAGTTCCCTCTCCATAAGACTATACAATATTGTTACTTTCTCCTTTTCCTTTACTCATGCATATTAAATTCACCTGACTTCCCTTTTCAGTAGCATTCCCCACTGTGGTTAACTCCCTGCTTCCTGAAACTCTTTACTTTTGGAATTCAGTTCAAAACTCTCTTCTGGTTTCGCAACTAAGTTTCCAGAAGCTCCTTCTTTCTCTCTGCTGCAATTTATCCTCCTCTAAATCTTTCAAATACATATGCTTCTTTGCTTCTTCCACTAAAACCCCTTTAGACCAAGCTACTATCATCTTGCACCTAGACTAATTGGGTCCCCTGCATCCAAAAATTTCTTCACACTGCACACTGTTTGAAACATAAATGTAATCATGATATGATGATTTTGCTCTCCCTATTAAATCATGAACTCTTCAAGGACAGGATGCCCAACTATATTCATCTTTAAATCTCCCACAACATATGTTTATTATGAGGCTTTTAGTATGTGTTAAATTACTGATCCTCATACGGACTTCCTAAATTTGCAATGAGAAAAATTCTTTTTCCTGACAACTGACTACATTCTTCATCACACCTAATCATGTGTGATTAGGCCAGAATCATTGGCCACAATGGGGACCACTCAAAAGAATTTGGTTCAAATGAAAAACTCACTCCCATAACTAAAACCAACAAACAAGAAATAATATCACTGACTATGCATTACAGTATTGCTGTACCACCTTCTGGTATCAAGTTGAGCCTCTGGCTTGCCCCTGCTTAATACAAAAGAGAAGAATTTCTACTCATTATCAGATATTATTGCAAATTTAAGTCTCATGAAGATGGCGTCTTCTGCCCTGATATTTGATGAACTGGCAATTAGAGATGACAACCTTAAAAAAAGTCTTTTAAGGTAAGAGTTCTAGACTTTAAGTTCCCACATACACTCTTTTTACATTCTTTCATGCTTAAGGAATGTAAAAGATGGACAAATATCCTAATAAAAGACAAAGGAGAAGTAAGTACCACAGGAAATAGAAACAAATGGAAATTAGACATACAGATAACATGCATTCTCATAGGAGAATTCTGCAAATTCCAACTGTTGAGATGAAGAAAAATCAAGAACAGTTGGAATGAGAACAAGTGAAAACTCAAGCTGTCTTTCATCACATCAGGCCAAAATCATTTCCACTTTAAGAAGTAAATCCATGTAATGAAGGTTTCCTGGTTATTAAAAATGATTAAAGATTTTATCACAAAACACTAACATGAGTTACTTTTAATACCATAGCCTGCAATCAGTGGTACTAGATGGAATTCTCACAGCATGGAGAATTCTTTTACTGCCAATTGGAGGGAGGATTATTCATCACTATACTTTGCAGAGCAAGGAGCAGTTGGGCTTGAACCAATGAGACATAAGAGGACAATGTTACCGCTAAGCCATCAAAATGCATTTAGATCTCATGTGCTCAGGAAGACAGATATTTTCTGCTTCAGCTTTCAGTTTCTATAAATCAGAGGGATCTCTGAAACTTAATTGTTATTTAAAATGCTAAAAATCTTCCCAGGGATTTGCAATCACAAACTGTTATATTTTCCTGTTCTTACTTGCAACCGACAAATACATTCACTTTCATTGCTAGAAAAGGGTGTGGATGAGGTGTTATGATTTGTGTATTTTTAAAATGTCATTTCACAGAAGAAAACACTTGTGGTCTTTCATACCTACCATGAAGAACACTGAAACTAGGCTTCTAACTACTGGTATAGTCGCTAACCTTCTAGTAACTCTAAGCACTTTAATGAATTAAGTGGTAGTATTTGAGTGTCTATACTCAATAGACTGTTTAAAATACTTTAAAACAGTATTTTAACCAAAATAGACTACGCATAATCTTTAAATATTGAATACATTTCATCTACAAACCAACAGGAAAAAAATAAAAGATTCTGAATTTTTATAAATAAAAATATCCAAAAAAAAGTAGCCAAAATGCATGAAGCAATGAAGTAAAAATAGATATTGCTATCTTAAAATAGGGAAATCATATAACCCAACTATGTATAGAAAGAATGGTATGTATGAGCTACAGGACACATTACTACTGAAAAGCTACTCTGCAGATTATGTGGTAGTAGATCTGCATTTCCAGGAAACAGGTTCAGTCAAGGGAAGATGCCATGTTTTGTTTTTATAAGGGAAATAAAAAGTAAGGATTGGCCTGACAATAAGCGGCATTGTATAAAAGGCATTTTCTTAAATGGTTTTAGCCTTTCCCATAAAACATTTTATGAATGAATGTATATACTTTCCTAAAATCAGAGTATCAGAGAAAAAATTATTGCAGAATTGTTGTTTTTATTTTTCTTCATTAGTAGGTAATTAATATTTTACCTGGTCAGGTTGACAATTGCTTGCCAAGGTCCTGAATCCTCAGTGGGGAGCTACATTTGGCTCTGGAGAGAGACATAGATGGCCCCATAATTCTATTCATCAATCTACAGCTGTGATGTGTTCCCACCAGTCCAAGTTTTCTTGTCAGAAATCCAAGAAGGAAGAATTGAGAGTCCTCTAAACCTGACCCTCCCTCCTTTCCAATTTGACCCGTTTAGCCAACTGGGAGGAAACCTTTCATTACCCTTCTCTAATTCTGGATCCAATGACTGAGGGATTTTATAAACTACTCTTATTTTTTGGAAACATTTGTCTTGTCTTTGTAAAAATGACAGAATAAAGACATTTCTAGAACAGAACTTACAACAATGACACAATAAGTCTATCAATATAACAATTATTCATCAACAAAAAGAATTTTTACAAAATTTGATAGTAAGGTTGAGAAAAAGAGTTCTCCAGAATATACTTTTATGGGTGGACTGATGGGTCATTTGGGCCCAAGTGCAGTGGCACCTATAATTTCAGCATTTTGGGGAGGATCACTTGAACTCAGGAGTTTGAGGCTAGCTTGAAAACATAGTGAGATTGTCTCTAAACACTTTTTTAAAATAGATAAATAGGCACGGTGGCATGCACCTGTTGTCCCAGCTCCTCAGGAGGCTGAGGCGGGAGGATCGCTTGAGCCCAGGAGTTCAAGGTTGCAGTCAACTATAATAGTGCCACTACACCTCAGCCTAGACATAGAGTGAGACTCTGTCTCAGAAAAACATAATGAAAGTAAATAAATAAAATAAATTACTTGGATGAAGGAGAAACAAACACAAAATAAGTAGTTAGATATTTTGATGCCACAAATATTAAGAAGAAAACAATGAAAAAGAAAGAAAATAATGGTTTTATTGATAATATCATGATAGAATGTGAAAATAATTTAGAGTGCCTTTGCTTGTTCCATTTCTTTCTCTCCTTTCACTTACCACATTAAAATAAATCAAGTCTCTATTAAAGGCAGCAAACCAATGTATTTATAAGACAAGACCCTTTACTCAAGAAAACATACTTGTTTTACTTTTCCTGGACAACAAAATAACATCAAGTCAAATGACACAATCATGTCCCAATTAGAGGACATAAACCACCTTTCTTAAGAGCAGTAAGGTCTAAGTGATTACTTTTTCAAATAAATACAACTATAGTTCTTTATATTATAAGGCTGAAAAGCTTTGGCCTTTTTGTTCCATTTGTAATTCTTCCAATGGTACTTTCATTTTATTTTATTTATCTTTTTTTCTTAATTTTTAAAATGGCCCAAGATGAAAAGTGTTTTTATTTCAGTCAAATACCTGGGCTATAACTATGGAACTCCGTGAATCATTTATAGA
Organism: Rhinopithecus roxellana; assembly: GCF_007565055.1. Classification (NCBI taxonomy): domain Eukaryota; kingdom Metazoa; phylum Chordata; class Mammalia; order Primates; family Cercopithecidae; genus Rhinopithecus; species Rhinopithecus roxellana. The sequence continues at coordinate 55,622,129 of NC_044554.1, read as the reverse complement.
ATTTCATTTTCTGACACAAAATGTGATGAGTTGTAGGGATTAATTAAATGTAGCATCAACAAATACTTTCTTTTTATGCTTTTTAAAATGTACTTTCTTTTCATTTCATGTAAGTGTTTCAGGGTGTTATGACAGACCAGCAAAACTCAATCAAATTGGTGTAATTAAATTGAAGCCTTCCTACAAATGAAATGCACCTCGCACTTCATTGCCACTTCAGCAAAGTATTCCAAAATAAAAACTCTCTTAGAAAGCTCAAAACAAACATCTAGGTTTCTTTGTTGATATGTCAGAGGATAAATGTCAGTTATTATTCTAGTACTGGAGTAAAAATTGAAATGTCTCTTTTTCCTTCCTGAATGCAGCAAATCCATTAATAACATTGCAGTTATAATGGTTAATTTAAAAATATTTAGTTCTTATGTTTTGCTTTGTTTTGTTTTCTGGGTGGGGAGTCCATTTTTAAACAAATATTTTACTCACAAAGACTAACAAAAGTATTCCTTTTCCTTCCCGTTTATAGTCTGTACGTATTTCTGTAGATTTTTAAAATTATAATCATGCTTTAGGAATTCAGATTTGGACAAAAATTTAAAATACATATTGTTCAACCACCTTATTTTACAGAAAGTGAATTTGGGTCCAGAGATGTCAATAACCTTATTGTATCTATATAATTAATATGGAAAATCTGTTATAAATAATAGGGTAATGTTCTTCAGCTCTTCTTATACCCTTTAATAAAAAATATTTTAAATAAGTAAAATATTTATACAAATAATATACACAAAGTTTAGTCTTCAGAAGGTGACACAAAAAGAAATACAACTAAAAATCAATCAAATTTATCCAGTATGATGCTGTTATGTACTAAGTTATCTGTCCCCCAAATTGGTAAGTTGAAGTTCTAACCCCTAGCACTTCAGAATGTGACTGTATTTGGAAACAGGGCCTTTAAAGAAGTAATTAAGTTTAAATGAAGTTGCTAGAGTGGAGCCTAATCCAACATGACTAGTGTCCTTTACATAAAGAGGGAATTTGGACAGACATATAAAGAGGGAAGATCATATGAAGACAAGAGAAGACAGCATCTACGAGACAAGGAGACAGACTTCAGAAGAAACCAACCCTGCTGGCTGACACCTTCATTCAGACTTACAGGCTCCAGAATTGTAAGGAAATAAATTTGTGGTTTTTTTTTTTTTTTTTTTTTTTTTATACTTTAAGTTCTAGGGTACATGTGCATAACGTGCAGGTTTGTTACATACGTATACTTATGCCATGTTGGTGTGCTGCACCCATCAACTCGTCAGCACCCATCAATTCATCATTTATATCATGTATAACTCCCCAATGCAATCCCTCCCTCCTCCCCCCTCCCCATGATAGGCCCCAGTGTGTGATGTTCCCCTTCCCGAGTCCAAGTGATCTCATTGTTCAGTTCCCACCTATGAGTGAGAACATGCGGTGTTTGGTTTTCTCTTCTTGTGATAGTTTGCTAAGAATGATGGTTTCCAGCTGTATCCATGTCCCTACAAAGGACGCAAACTCATCCTTTTTTATGGCTGCATAGTATTCCATGGTGTATATGTGCCACATTTTCTTAATCCAGTCTGTCACAGATGGACATTTGGGTTGATTGCAAGTCTTTGCTATTGTGAATAGTGCCGCAATAAACATACGTGTGCATGTGTCTTTGTAGTAGAATAATTTATAATCCTTTGGGTATATACCCAGTAGTGGGATGGCTGGGTCATATGGCACATCTAGTTCTAGATCCTTGAGGAATTGCCATACTGTTTTCCATAATGGTTGAACTAGTTTACAATCCCACCAACAGTGTAAAAGTGTTCCTATTTCTCCACATCCTCTCCAACAACTGTTGTTTCCTGACTTCTTAATGATTGCCATTCTAACTGGTGTGAGATGGTATCTCATTGTGGTTTTGATTTGCATTTCTCTGATGGCGAGTGATGATGAGCATTTTTTCATGTGTCTGTTGGCTGTATGAATGTCTTCTTTTGAGAAATGTCTGTTCATATCCTTTCCCCACTTTTTGATGGGGTTGTTTGTTTTTTCTTATATATTTGTTTGAGTTCTTTGTAGATTCTGGATATAAGCCCTTTGTCAGATGAGTAGGTTGCAAAAATTTTCTCCCATTCTGTAGGTTGCCTGTTCACTCTGATGGTAGTTTCTTTTGCTGTGCAAAAGCTCTTTAGTTTAATTAGATCCCATTTGTCAATTTTGGCTTTTGCTGCCGTTGCTTTTGGTGTTTTAGCCACTCACTCTGTGGTACTTTGTTATTGCAATCCTAGCAAACTCATACAGATATCTACTAAAAAGTTGCACAAAAAGAACTAACTCATTTTGTTCTAATCCTACAACTAGTGTTTATAAAAAGATAAATAATGGAAGAATGAGAGAAATCTAATTTTTAATTTTCAATAATTCCAATCTGGCCTGGGAATCTCTGCCAGTTTGCTATCTCTGCCCTGGCTATTCAGACCTTAATTTTCACTTATCTATTAAAAACATAGAGAAATCTAAAAAAAAAGTGTTGTATTTGTTGGACTAATTGTATCTCTAAAGTCAGATTTCTATTTTTGAAATTTATTTTTATTTTTTAAAAATTTCATAAATGTTTCCCCTCCTTTTCCCTGCCAAACATACCTGGCACATGTACTATACCCAAACCTTCCTGTAAACTCTCGCCTTTACCCCCAAGTCTGACTTCTGCAAGAGCTCCCTTATTCCCTGCACACTCAAGCAACAAAACCTGCAGTAAATATCCGCTGCACTTTTGAAGTAACCTTTTACTATATGAAAAGTGCTGAGTGGTAAGACTATTTCTACACCTATAAGGACATGAATAATTCATCTCTAAAAATAAATTTGAAAGCAACAAGATAGAATGTTAAATGTGGAGGGGGCCCTAAGTGTACTGCGCCTTTACGTAAGTGGACTGATTGCCAAGCTCTGGGTTGACTGTTACTAATATAAGAACACAGGAATAATTCCTCCACTGTGGATGTCAGCATGACGTTTCCTGATAAGCCAGTTTCTCAGTTCAAACACCACTCCTTATGATTCTAAAAGACTTCAAATTATTTAGCGGTGCTATTTTTAACTGGAACTTGTCATTCTGAAATTTTATAACAACACTTGAACTATAAACCTATGACACCAAAGATTCACACATTTGCAACACTCAGAATTGAATTATTATTATTCATAACCAAGTTTCCTTTAAAAGTATATATAATATGATTGGATTAAAATATATAAATAATATAGATAAATATACATACATATACACACACACAAGAAATTGACCAGAAGTGATACTGACAGCAGAGGTCAATGCCTTAAATGCTATGATGTCAACTTTATCAATTTACAGCACGCAATCATAAGCAAGTTTCCTACCATTTCTTGTTCTCTGTCTTCTCATATAGGGAATGAGACTAGTAGCAATTGTGACCTTAGAAGTTAGTAGGGTGTTAAATTTGATCACAGAGCAAGGTGCTTAGGTACATATTACGTCTCTAGCTAAATGTAAAAATCCACTTTGGTTCTTGCTGACAGAAAAGTGAGACATGAACTATGCTTACCAAGGCAGAACAGGGCCTGGTCCCCCTGCCCAATACTCAGAACGAAGGACAACCCTGTCTTGTCCCATAGCAAGTCTCATCCACTTCATGTTACAGGTTTTTTGGGGACAGATTTTCTTATGACCCTAAGGTCATGCTTTGAATTCTACCATAACAGAACTTCAAAGCTGATAGGAATTCCAAGGACCAATTGCAGTTTTTTTAATATCTGAAAAACTGAAATGCAAAAGGTTAATACGTGGCCTATGTTACACAGACAAATGCAGGGTTCCCCCAGATAGTCAAATCAGAAGGATGTTACCATAAGGAAAGAGGGGTTGTAGAATAAGGAGGAAGACGCTCCGGCTACAGACCCATGGACTGCTTCCACTGCCCATTTTCTTTGTGTCACAAGACCCCTTGGAGTGGAATGGAAGCCCAGGCAGGGTGAGGGAACTCATGGGAGAAACTCATTTAAAAATTTCAAAAAAAATTTTAAAAAGTTGCAGTCTGGGCTCTCATGGAAACTGAGAGATAAAGTGTGGAAACTGGCATGAGCTGAAGTCCAAGTAACCATTAATTTCTTTTCTTTGGAATTATCCATTGCAGATGTCTGTTTTATGGAACTAGTAGAGAAGAGTGGCATAACAAGAGGAAAGAAGGGATGACATGATGGTATGACTGAAAGTAAAGAAACTGTGCACAGTCTGAAGTGAAATTACTAGTAAGATCACCCAAGAAATTCAGGAGCCAAGGGAGAGAGAGGAAGGAAGAAGTGATGATGGGCAAAATTTAGCATCTTCTTTTGCTCAGAAGTTTAGAGAGCAAATATCTTTGCTTTCCAGGTAGCCTGAAGCTAACTCTTACACTTCACTATCTGACCTTAAGATTCAGCAAATGGCATGCCTTTCAATTCTATGAATGTAGCAATTCTCTCCTGTTCTTTCAAAAATATGAAGTGTTTTGCTTTTTTATCCCTTTTTAGAAGTACTCCCATTCATGGAAATCCAGCAGAAAATACAGAAATCAAAAAAAAAAAAAATTATCGAAAATCCTACAATTCAGAGATAATCACCTAGGGATACAATAACAACAACAAAAGCATGACTGACAAACCTAATCACACAAGTTGAAGTACTTAGGCTGCTTTGATACCCTCAAAATTGGTTTTTGAGTCCAGGAGCTATGACTCAAAAATTATAATCCACGAATCAGAATCTGGACAGATTTCTGCCCCAGACATGAAGCACATTTCTGGAGGCTCCACTGGCCCGTGAGTGTGATTCATTCTCAGACTCTCAGGAAGGTTGTGTATTAGCCACCAGCAGCTTAATTCATTGAGGCAAACCATATCTGATGGATCATCTCAGCTGCTTTAGAGGTAAGCCTTGTAGTTTACAAAGGCATGCATGTAAATTTCCACTTCCTTAAAGAGTTAAGTGTGGCAGAGTTTATAAAGAGAGGAAAGGAAAGGAAAAAGGGTTCTGAATAACACAAATCAAGTCTTATTTTCTAATTAAAGGGACATGACTAAGTAAACAGAATAAAGAGATCTTTCATAATATATTATACAAACTCGAGTAAATGTTAGACCAAAAGTTTTGATGTGACTAGTTGTAGAACAGAATTATAGAATTTTAGAAAGCTTTTCAAAGGATCTTCTAGTTTACTTCTCTGGCCAGAGGCATGCAAACATTTAACCACCTATGGCTAATTTATGTTTTCTTCAATTGTGAAGATCAAAGGTACTTTGCTCTGTCTTGGTAGTTTTATAACAATAAAATTCCTAAGCTCAACCCAAAACAGAACCATAAAAATATTTTAATATATCAAAAATATTTCCCTTTCTTTTAATGAAACTCCCTTTCTTCTTTGAACAAAAATCAATTTGCTTTCATCCTTACCAAGAAGCCTTCATTTATCACAAGCAATTTTGGAATGCTGAGTCATATTCAGTGGTCAAATATGACAAATCATACTTGTTTTGTGGATCTGTTTCTAACTTTGCTTTTCCCAAGGTAATAAGCAGACCCACACAATTTAGCAGTGGGATATATCCTGTTTATGTTTAAATTGTAACTGCTGTGCAAGATGGTATATTACACTTAACATATGTTAGTTGTAGTTCAAAATACACTGGTCTCTCTGCAGAGTTGTTTTGCTGAGTTTAGATATGACACTAGCTGAGTCACTGCAGTGGGCAAGAAGAAATGCAGTCCAATAGTTCTCTGCTTCAAAAAGCAGGGAAGATCCTATCTTGGTGAAGGTGGGTCAGCACACAGCATTATTTCTTCCCCACTGAATGCAGCTATACAATGTGGACAGGATTCATAAAGCAGCTATTTGAGAACTTTGAAAAGTAAACAATAGCAGTAGATTGGCGAAGAACATCAGAATTTAAGATACTATCAAAGTGGTAGTAAACTCCCAAACCCCTCTCCCTCCAATAAGTCACAGCCTGGACTCCAGGCAACATAAAGTCCAAAAGGGGACACCAGGAGCAGAGAGAAAGAGCTCTAGGAAAATGCTTGTGCTCCAGCTCTAAGAAAAGAAGGGACTCTGAATGCTGAAAGAAATGGAAGAGGATCTCCTTTTCTTTTTCCCCCCTCCATTTTCTCCCTCTACACTACTACTCAGGCCTTTTCACTATTTCTGGCAGCAGCAATGACAAAGCCTTCGGGCACCTAAACTTAGGAGGAAAGTGGGGCTTCTCCTCTAATCACAGGAGCTATGATGCCAAGAGAGTAGCATAAACTATCATTGCTTCTTTTTCTTTCTGTTACCATTGCTTGGCCCTGGACATGAACACAGTTGTAGGCAGTATGCAGCAAAGTGAGGTAACTAAAGCCTTAGTCTTTCTGGCACAAGAACCAAACAAAGGAAGCCCCAAGAAACCAGAAGGAACCAGGGATGACAGCAGAGAGGAAGGACCTCAGAAAACAACTCCATAAAGATGTTCACGAACTCTTGGGGGTTTATCTCTAGGCTGCAAATACATGAATCTAGCCCTAAACACCAGGTCATAGACTTTAGGAACTGAACTACAGGGTAGACCTCCACCCAGATCCATACTGGCAACTTAGTCATTCATAAGCCACACAGATAAGAATAGCAATGCAAAGACTTTGGAAATAAAACTAACATTGTAACCACAACCCTTAGAAGATTAGTCAAAACTTGCGGCCTGAACTTGAGTCAACTGCATACTGAAGCAAATAAATAAAAGATTCCACTCTAGAAAAAAATGGGGAAAAAAGAGCAAAATAAACCCAAATCAAGCAGAAGGAAGGAAATAATAAAGGGCAGAAGTCAATAAAACTGCAAATTGAAAAAAATCAAGAAAGTTAGTAAAACAAAAGCCAATTCTTCAAAAAAGCCAATAAAATAGATCTCTACCAAGACTGACAAAGAAGAAAAAAGATACAGGTTACTAATATCAGGAATAAAAGAAGACTTGTACTGCAGACCTCACAGACATGAAAGAGAGAAGGAAATACAACAACTCTACATACATTAATCAACAATTTAGATGAAATGGACCAATTCCTCAAACACTTCGAGCCACTATAAGACAACTAAAACTCATTCATGGTGAAACAGATAACCTGAGTAGTCCTACAACTCCTAAAGGGATTAAATTTATTGCTTACAAAGAGGAAAAAATCTTGAGGCCCACAGAGTTTCATTGGTAAATTCTAACAAACATATAAAGAACAAATAATGCTCTAATCTTTTCCAGATATACTGACAAAACACTTCCACAAAAATTCTACAACTAATAATCAATCTAAGGGTGAAAGACAGAATGCTTTCTCCCTAATATCAGAAGCAAAGCAAGGAGGGAAACTCTCATCATGCTTATTCAACATTGTACTCTAAATCCTAGCCAGGACAACAACACAAAAGAAAGAAAAGGCATACGGATTAGAAAGAAAGGCATAAAACTATCCTTATTCACAGACATGCTGAGCTACGGAGAAAATCCTGAGGATGCTACCAAACTCCTAGAACTAAAAAATGAATTTAGTAAGGCCAATAGGTTACAAAGTCAACATATAAAAACCCACACTACTTCAAAAGTTAGCTAGGCATGGTACCCTGAGCCTGCAGTCTCCAGCTACTAAGGAGGCTGAGGTGGGAAGACCACTTGAACCCAGGAGGCAGAGGTTGCAGTGAGTTGAAATTGCACCACTGCACTCCAGCCTGGGTAACAGAGTGAGACCCTGTCTCAAAAGAAAAAAAAAAAAATCCATAGTATTTCTATATACTAGCAATGAGCAATTGGAAACAAACATTTTAAAAACACACCAAAAAATACCATTTACAATAGCTCCAAAAACATGAACTACTTAGGCACAAATCTAACAAGATATGTACAAAATCTTTATGCAGAAAACTACCAAGCAATGATGGACAAATAAAATAAATTAAGAGACATAAAGAATTTATGAACTGAGAGTCTCAACACAGTAAAGATGTCAACATTCCCCAAGTTGATTTATACACTCAATATAATTCCAGTCATCCAATTTCTAGTAGAATTTTTGAGACATAGGCAAGCTGATTCTAAAAATGTTTATGGGAAGACAAAGGAACTCAAATAGCCATGCCAGTGTTGACAATGAAGAATAAATTTGCAGGAATAATGAAACCAGAGTTTAAGAGTTATTATAAAGGCACAATAATGGAAAGAATATGGCACTGGCAAAGGCATAAACCATAGGTCAATGGCACAGAATAGAGTTTACATTGGATCTGTGTGTCTCTCTGTGTGTGTACATGTGTGTGCACAATCAGTTCTCCATTTCTGTGGGTTCTACATCTGCAGATTCAACCAACCACAGATTGAAAATATTCAGAAAAAAATGATGGTTTTGTCTATACTGAACACGTACAGACTATTTATCTCATCACAATTCCCCAAGCAATACAGTATAACAACTATTTACATAGCATTTGTACTGTATTGGATGTTATAAGTAATCTAGAGATGATTTAAAATACATGAAAGTATGCACATAGGTTATATGCAAATACCTGTTTTATATGAGGGACTTGAGCATCTAAGACTCTAAGAAAAGGGACTCTGGAAAAAATCCCCTATGGATACTAAGGGATGACTTTTTGTACATCCAACTGATTTTTTGATAGAGTTGTAAAGGCAATTCAATAGAAAAAGATAATCTTTTCACAAATGGTGCTGAAAGGATTGAACATCCATATGCGAAAACATTAACCTCAAGCTAAACAGCACATCTTATAGAAAAAAACTCAAAACAGATCACATAACTAAATGCAAAACAGAAAACCTATAAAACTTTTGGGAGAAAGCAAAGGAGAAAATATTCACCTGGAATTAGACAAAGAGTACTTTAACATAATACCAAAACCACAACTCTATAAAGGAAAAAAAATTATCATCTGGATTCTGTCAAAAGGTTTTACTCTACAAAAGATATCATCAAGAGAATGAAAAGACAGGATATATACTGGGAGAGAATGCCTGCAAAGCACACAAACGTCTTGGGGGCAGAATACATGATGAACTCTCAAAACTCACAGGAAGAAAACAAACAGCCCAATTAAAAAATGATCAAAAGACTTGGACACATGCTTCCCAAATGCTAACAGTACAAGTGCTGACAGGGGTGTGGAGCAACTGGAATGGTCATACATTGCCGGTAGAAATGCAAAATGGTGCGACCACTCTGGAAAACAGTTTGTCAGTTTCTCACAAAGGTGAACATACACTTAACCATATGACCCAGCAATCCCATTCCTACATGTTTAACCTAGAGACATGAAGCTTATGTTTACATAAAACCTGCTCATCAATGTTTATAGGAACTCTACTGATAATTGCCCCAAACTAGAAGAATAACCAAGATATCCTTCAATGGGGGAGTGGGTAAACAAGCTAAAACATCCACACAATGAAATACAGCTGGGCAATAAAAAGGAACCAATAATTGATATATGCAACAACTTGGATAAATCTCAAAGATGTAGTGTTCAGTCAAAGAAGCCAACTACAATCCACCACACATTGTATACTTCCATTTATATGGCATTCCTGAAAACACAAAACTACAATGATTAGTGGTTGCTAGAGGTTGGGAGATGGAAGGGTTTGACTACAATGAGATGCATCATGAGGCAGCTCTTTTGGGGTGACAGACTGATCTATATCCTGACTACGGTGGTGGTTATATGAATCTTTATATGTCTTAAACCTTATGGAACTGTACACAAGAAAAGTCAGGTTTATAGTATGTTAACTTTAAATATTAAAAATAAAAGCAAATATAATAAACACTCAATACAAAGTCATTCATATGGTAGAACAACCAGAACCTCTACTTGAATGTTTGTTGCATTGCTTCCTAATTCTGTCATAGACAACACAACTGGGTTTGTTCCTAGTGTGTTCATTTCTTCAGGGCAGAAACCTTAGTGTCCTCATCTCTGCTTCTCCAATATCCCATAGAGTATCTAGTAACCGAAGTAAACACTCAATAATGTTTGTTGAAAGATGAAAGCAATGAATAAATTAGGTGTAAATGGAATACATTATTTCATTTTGTTGGGGGAAGAGCAGGAGGGAAATAGAACCTAATGAGAGGTAGCTACTAAAGGCTAAGAGAGTTCTAGAAAGACACATTTTGCAGTTTCACACTTTTTTGGCATTAGCTGAATAGGAGTTGGCAGTTACAGCATTTAGCATGACTAGTCATGATTTATGAAATGTAGTGTGTACATGTGTCTTCCAATGAGGGCTTTACTTCATCATGAAGCCAATCAATTATAAAGAATATTAATTCATTAAGTTGCACTGTTCAAGATTTGTGGAGAAATACTCTATTTGCTTTGTTTTGTCCTATTGGATGAGACCACTAAATTCCATTGATTAAAATTCATCAATTCATATGTTGTCATATATGATCAAAACATAAAATTTCATTTTTCTTTGAATAAACTGGAAATTTTGCATATACACAGGCATTAGTAGTATGTTGCAATTCCTAACAATTTATGCATTGCATTGTTACCACCATGTACTCCATCCCTGGAGAAAAAGTCTTCTGAAAGCTAGAGAGAAAAAAAGATTACTTCAAGTTTCTTCAAGGAAGGAACAATTGCTTCAAGAGCAGCATAAAGAGAGGGTTCACCCAAAGAAAAGATCATCTGTAAAAAAGAGTTGTTCTGAGCAGAGAATGGCCGATGAGATTGCAATCCCCTTCCCTTCCCCCACAAAAATATGTAAAAACTCACTTCACGATACTGGGGTTCCTAACTTCTACAGGACCAAAGCAATGTTACCATGGTTTTCTCAACATTGTTGAAATTAGCAAACACTGGTGTGTGAGTAAATCAAGGTTATCCTCACTGCTATAACATAAAAAGACAAAATGCATATATTGTGCTTAAACTTTTCTCCACATTCCTTGCTGTATTCCATAAAGTTTTATTATCTGATTTTTAATATAATATCCTGATTTAATGTTTATCATATAAATGTTTTACCTATGTGTAGGAAATTTATGACATGTAATATTTAATATATATCATATGTAGATATAAAATATTTTCAAATTAACATTCAAGTTTTAAAGTAACCACAACGTAGTGCCTGCTGCACCCTAGAGAAACAAGTATGACCATTTACTTCACTGTATGTAGCACACACACTCGTGGAAAAAGAGATAAACCAGTCCAATTTAAGATATATGACTAAAGTGTAAATACAACCAAAATTTAACCCATGATAGAAACAGGATGACTATCATATGCGTTTCTGCTATTAACATTCTCAATTCTTTGGTCACGATCAATGTAGTCACTAGAAACAATGATCACGTGCAGCTACTCTACTCCTTAAACTCCAATTTACTGAACTGGCCTGTATAGAATACACAATTTTACTCCAGCCACAACATTCAAATTGACAATCAAATGTTATTTTCTTATTGATTCTTTGACTGCTCAAGTGTAAGCTCCAGGAAGGTAGTGCCATGTTGTGCTTACCGCTAGACACAAAGCATAAACTAGTGTCTGACACAGAGCAAGTGTAAAATAAAGGTTTTTGAATAAATACATATTTTAATGAATAAATAAATTAGTATGCATAAGACGAGGGTTGAAAGTAGGATTATATAACTGAACTTTAGGAATTGCTTTATCATATATATCACCAGATGTTATATACTGTACAATTCTATTTAGACATGTATTCTTTTATTCATTCATTCCACCAAGAAAACCAACCAATCATTGTTTGGCTTCAGAATACTTCATGTTAAAATCTCTGAACAGGGCTGGGAACACAAAATTCATATTAAGATATTGCCAATCATCTCAAATAGCCTAAGTCTACTGTGTGAAATACACAGACACAGAGTTAAAGTAATTAACACCAAAGTAAACCTTGAGAACTGTAACAGATACATGCATGATAAGCTCCAGTGAGGGTATAGTTAACTCTGACAGCAAGAATCAAAGAAGAATTATTTGGAAAGGTAATCATTCAAGTGGGCCTTGAGAAATATACAGGATCCTGACAGATGAAAGGCAGCAGACTACAAATTGTTAAGAACATGAACTTTGAAGCCAGACTTTCTGAGTTTGAATCCCACTGTATAACTTATTAACTGTGTGACCTTGGGCAAGTTCCTTAAGCTCTCTATCAGATTCCTCATGCATAGAAGGGAGATCATTATACCACATATGGCCAAGGGTTGTTGGGAGAGTAAATTAATTAATATGTAAAGTATCTGTAACAGTCCCTGAAACATAATAAATGCTAGACAAGCATATGTGATATGGAGAAAACCAAGGACAAAGCAGAGTCCAGAGCACAAAATAATTCTGAGCTGAAATGCTAAAAAACATACTTTTTGTTTTCACTAGAAAAAAATAATACCCTAGACTACATTAAGCAGAATGTCCTAAATATACATAAAAATGCATTTTGCTAACTCAGTGACAGTTTGGGGTCATTGAACTTTTACTGTAATTATGGATCTTCCAAAATAGAAATACGCACATACACACACTCAAAACTCCATGCATAATCTTAAGGTTTCATCCAGAAATTGAGGGCTGCAGGCACTTCCTCAAGCTTATCTCTGAGCTGTAAGTAATGACATAGACTAATGGTATTATGCACTTTCCATAAAAACCAATGCTTAGTATGGAATTCTGCACAACCCCAGGCAACCATGAGCCCTAAAGTATCTCATCCAAAAATTGAACTGTTAACTTAGATAGAGGATGGAAGCACATAGAACATAAAGAACTTCACAGCTTCATTTCAAATCAAAGAGGGCAACAGAAAGCAATTCTGGTGAGGTGGCTTCCTTATCTGAGGAACAGACCTGTGAAGGCAAGGGACACAGGTAGTCCAACCCTGAGAAGACGAGGCTGGGGAGAAAATGTAGAAACAGAACAGCACTGTACTCACATGGTGAAGGAGCCGGGGGGAGCAGACACTCGCCGCAGGTCCGCAGTTTGCACCTGGTGAATACTAGAGGCAGCAGGGAATGAGCAGCGAAGACAGAGTCAGCGACAGCGTGGACAGACAAGGAACAAGCCAGGGGAGAGAAAGAGAGACACACAAAATTTAAACAGAAATTAAATGAGCGCATCACCAAACAGCGAAGGAAAGGAAAAGGAAAACCAAGCCAGCCACGGAAATAATCCAAAAAAAGCCGGTGATAGCAACAAAGCCAACAGGACACACAGAAGGCGCTGGTTCTAGGCAAGTCACAGACTGGAGTGGGGCCAGGCTGGGGTCGATGCAGGACAGCAGGTCGGGGGGTGCGGGGGGATGACCATGGCCTCCCTTGCTCAGGCCCATCAGGACACCCAAGGAGAGAAGGCACGCACTTACATATTGAGTGGTAGGCTGGCATGGTAAACTCATCTTTGAAAAGATTCAAAGTCAATTTAACCCTTTCATCACACAGCCATCAGGTTTCCCCAGGCTTTATAGGAACACTCATCAAAAGACAATCATCTTAAAAAGCGTCTCAACCAAAACTTCAACTTCCTTCAGGTAAACAATAAAGGCTTTTAAAAAACTCCAAAGGTAATACCAAGAAAGTCTCACTTTATCACTGTATTGCTGTCATTCTACCCACATTCTGGGTAGAAAAATCAAACCACAGATTTCTCCCTTTTCTCCTTTCTTTTATAATGGAGTCTACAGCAGCTGCTAGAAAAGATAAAATGTAGAATTTAAGAAACTAAACCCAAAATGTTTTGTTGACTTTACATAATTATTCTCTCCACTCTCTTATTTAAAGAGTTTCATTGGAACTACATTAGACCTAGTTCCCTGGATCTCTCTGTTCTGCAGGATACATAACTTTTCATACAAAGTCACCCATGAGTTAACTCCAGTCCAAGCCTCTCTCTGTGTTATCCTCCAAGCACTATCATTTCCAACCAATATAATACGTCTCAGCAGCCTAGGATGATGGAATTCGATTGCTCAATTCAAAGTTTGCTGACTAGAAATCTGGCCATTGGTTAAAATGATCATCTTTAACAATGAAGCCTTAATTACTAGTGAACTAAGGATAATATTATCTATGTATTAATAGTTCATTGAAGATCTCCTGAAATACCTGGGTAATTTTGTTTCTATTCTCCTTCAACGGCACCTTTCAAATAAAGAACATAATCCAGCTTATCATGTTACTAGCATACAAATATGAACCTAGATACATCTGCTTATTCCTTTTTGTGGGGGGAAGGTATTTACTGGAGTTCATAGTCTGTGTAGATTCCTATGCTATGATAAAATGACATATGCTCCCATATAAATGAGGAGCTTCTGGACACAGTGGGACCTAGCTTTTTAGTTTGTGTATAGTAATGGCAAATGGGGTTATAAGCCAAGAAATATTTTTTAGGAAACATTAATTTTTCCTTTCACATAAATGAAGATGTAGTGGCATCATGAAGCCCTATTAGTTAACTATTTCTCATGGAAATCCCTTCTATCCATGTGGGCCATAGCTTGAAATCATTAAATATGTATCTTTCACTTATAAGACAATGTGATCAAAACACATTTGTTTTGTGATACTAGTTTTATATTCACAAAATTTTAGACTTACGTTATCTTAGAAAGCAATTTCTGAGAAACACAGCAGAGACAGCCTCATGGAATAGATTCATGTGTGAGTCACTGATGCAAGAGGTAATTGTATCTCAGGACCTATGACCGACACTGGGGATCCTAAGAGGAAAGCCTAGGGCCTCCCCACAGAGCAGAGAAGGGAGGAGTAAATCCATGATTACACTATTTTTAATAAGTAGTGTCATGGAAATAACCAAGAGCACCACTGAAGCACGTAAAGGTACATCTAACAGCTAGAAGTAGACAGAAAAGGCTTATCAGGAAAAGTAGTAATTCAATGGGGTCCTAAGCTGTGAGCGAGGAGTTAGCAGAAGATAAAGAGGTGCAGAGGGCACTGCAAGAAGAGGACCTGAGAGCAAAACCAGGATGATGTAGGAGACAGGATACTGTTTCAGGAACAGCAATCTTCCCTGGAACAAAGAGCAAAGAGAATGAAGAAGCGAGTGATCGAAAAGTTCTGCAAAGCTAAGGAACACAGGCTTGGGATTCTTAGATCAATCTAACTGGTATATCAGAAGAGACAGATTATGTGAAGGCAGCAAGGGTGGGAACAAGAAAATAGTCAGAAGCATATTGTAGTAATGCTGCTGAGAGGTAGCTCACATGACCTTTGAACTCTGGCTGCCTTAGCAGTAGAGAGGATAGAGGGGATGAGAGTGAAAGACTTGGGAAATAAATAGAAGATAGAGTTCAAAGAATGTGGTAGCTACCCTGATGGATGTTGATATGGTTTGGACACGTATCCCATCCAAATCTCATGTTGAAACAGAATCCCCGATGTTGTATGTGGGGCCTGGTCAGAGGTGTTTGGGTCATGGGGGCAGATCTCTCATAACGTGGTGCCCTCCTTGGGGTAGTGAGTGAGTTCTCACTCTGAGTTCATGTGACAATCAGTTGTTTAAATGAGTATGGTGCCTCTCCCCTCTCTTGCTCTCTCTCTCACCATGTGATATGCCAGCTCCCCATTCACCTTTTGCCCTGACTGTAAACTTCCTGAAGCCTCACCAGAAGCCAGGCAGATGCTGGTCCCACACTTGTACAGTCTACAGAACTGTGAGCCAAATAAAACTCTTTTCTTTACAAATTACCCAGCCTTGGCTGGGCACGGTGACTCACGCCTGTAATCCCAGCACTTTGGGAGGCTGAGGCGGGCAGATCACTTGATCCCAGGACTTCAAGACCAGCCTGAGCAACGTGGAGAAACCCTATCTCTATCAAAAATACATCCAGGCATGGTGGCGCACATCTGTAGTCACAGCTCCTCGTGAAGCTGAGGCAGGAGAATCACTTGAACCCGGGAGGCGGAGGTTGCAGTGAGTCGAGAGGGCACCATGGCACTCCAGCCTGGGCAAGAGAGTGAGACTCTGTCTCAATAAACAAACAAATAAATATAAATAAATAAATTATCCAGTCTTGGGTATTTCTTTACAGCAATGCAAAAATGGACTAACACAGGTGTATAGAAGTAGAAGTGACTGAGAGAACCTCAGAGACCAGGAACAGGACAAATGAGTGGATGGTAGTTTCCTGTGTACAACTGTGAATGGAATAGGCTCACTGAATGGTGGGGAAGAAAAGCCTAGGAAATAAAGTTAATGAGTCCAGTTTCTAGCATGTAGTTTGAAGTTACTATGAGACATTAAGGTAAAAATGTCAATTAAGATATTTGGGTATGAGTCTTCAATTTTTAGAAGAAAATTCTGGGCTGAAGACACAGACCAGAGATAGTCTCCCAGAGAAAGGGCAGAACCACAAGGTGAACTGGCATCTAAGTGGAAAGGGAATTGCTGTTAAGGGAGCCGTAGCATTTACGTCTCGAATATCCAATTAACATGCTGTGTGAAAGGAGCCTAATTTTTAAAGATGAATTAAACAGCCACCTTCTTCTTATTGGGAACACACACACATACACACATGCAAACACACACACGCGCGCGCAAACACACACACACACGCACACACACACACATACATGCAAACACACACATACACACGCAAACACACATGTACACACATGCAAACATATACACACACACACACAAACATACACATACACACACACAGAGAGAGAGAGGTTTTTAAGCTAAAAATTCCAAAGATATTTTCGACTAGTTCTCCTTGAGTAAAGAAAAAAGAAGACAGGCAAAGAAAGGAAGGCAGGAAATAAAGAAAATGTCTTTCAAATTTCTCTTTCTTCATTGTTTGAAATGGTGCACTTCACACAATTGATGGCCAAAGCAGAGAAAGGCTTGAAGGACTCAGAAGGTGAAAGAAAACTTCTAGAAAAGTCTTAAAGGAAAGGCTGACCTTGAACTTGGAAATCCAGTGGAAGACCTTAGATTTCAAAACAAGGTTTTCTGGTAAAATCAAAAGAAATATTTAATCATAGAAGGTAAATAAGATTAGAATGAGAGAAATTAAGGTTTAGTAAGCAAATATTACATGGTGACTAGGTTTTTTTGCTTTCTTTTGAAAATGTGCTATCTGTATTGATTTTCTGCAAATAAAGTGTTGAATAATTTTTCACAAGTGGTAATAAAGATTTTTGTTATTTTTAAGTCTTACAAATATTCATTAATAAAATGAAAATTATACTATTATTCCCATTTCTCGTAAGTCTTTCAGACGGCATGGGGTGGCCCGGATGCAGGCACCACTGCCTGTAGTAGAAAGTAAATAACAGTTTTGGGGTTTGTTGTTGTTGTTGTTGTTGTTTGGGGTTTTTGTTTTGTTTTGTTTTTCCAGACAAGAGTCTCGCTCAGTTGCCCAGACTAGAGTGCAGTGGTGCAATCTCAGCTCCATGTACCCTCTGCCTTGTGGTCCTACAGATTCTGGTGTCTCCGCCTCCTGAGTAGCTGGGATTATGGGAATGTGCCACCACACCTGTTTAATTTTTGTATTTATAGCAGAGAAGGGGTTTTGCCACGTTGACCAGGCTGGTCTTGAACTCCTGGTCTCAAGTGATCTGGCCACCTGAACTCCCAAAGTGCTGGGATTACAGGTGTGAGCCACCGTACCCAGCCAGTAACAGTATTTTTAAGTTGAGGCTGCTTCTTGAACACTTGCATAGCTAAGTGCTACAAGAAATGCCATCATATATCACATGTGCCATGAGTACAAAAAGAAAACAATTCCTTTTATGTGCTTCTATAGGTGCAGAAAGCCAAATGAATTCTTAATATGGTTGCTGAGCAAATACGAATTCTTAACACAAAGGTAAAAAGCTGTTTAAAACTAAACCAGCTGAAAACCATTTCATGTCTGATAAGGTTATTAAATACAGAAGAAGCAGGCCTAAGACTGTGAGCTCTCTGCCTATACATAGTAAAAACTTTTAGCTTCTGCATATCTTCTTAACAAACTATCTAAAAGTGACCTAACAACATAGACTATAGTGCAGTTTCAGAGATTTTTTTCACTTAGTATTTCATAGATTTCTGGAAAATCCATGGTCCATTTAACTCTAACATTTCTAGGATAAATTTGATGAACCATATACAACTACTGACATTCCATGTTTTGTAAAATATAACCTCAGCAATTGTGTATTTAACTTAACAGAAGGTAAAGGCAGGGAGGGCAGGCAGCATGAGGAATGAGTCAGGAGTTTCACTAAATGCAAAATGTAAACAAAGAAAGACATGTAACTAAAAAACACCTCTGGAAAATAATCTAGGAAAAATTCTGGGGGAAGTCTGGATTCTGGGAGAGAAGGAAGGAGAGGACAGAGTGGATTTTTTATCCCAGCTTCAAACTGAGACCCAGATGCCAAAAGCTGGAATACTCTGAGAGCACTATCTAATCCTGTTCATCAACATGTGCCACCACAGAGAGAGAACAGTAAGTGTTGGTAGTGAGTGAGGGCACCTGTGTTGCTAGCTATTCTAGGGACTTCTGCATAAATGCATGGCAAAGCATGCCCTTGCTTTACAGGCACCACAAGGAAGCCAGCCACTCAGTGCAAATAGATAACCATGCATGACAGGCCACAAACGGGAGAAGCACTTTTGAGAGTCCCTCACTGTGACAGAGAATGACACAAGGCTAAGCCCTGAAATGGCCTTAGGCATACAGCATGATATATAGGAAATATTCAAAAGATGCCAAAACTTCCGTTCATTATCCATCCCCTTCTTCAACCCCACAGACACTTAATCACTAGTTGGAGTGAGAGACACTATATAATGAATATGCATTCTAAATATCTAGTCATTATTACCTTACCTCAAGTCAGTTTATTAAAATGCCTAAGAAAGGAAAACTCCAGGAGGGATACCACGTGTTTAAGGGTAGAAAGAGTGGGTCAGGCTATGTCTGGACAATAGGATGCTGCCCAGAAAGCCAATGCTGAGTTGAAGCACCAGAGTATACAGGACCCCAAAATAGGAACATCAGGAAGGGAACAATTCGCTGGCAGGCAGAAAGAGATGCAATGTGGATAGAGGCCAGCTACTGACCAGCTCTGCCAACCAGGCGCGACTGGAGAAACCAACACTCTCCAAGCGACCTAAGTAAAGAGCAGGCTAACTATGTGCTTCCCTGAAACAAAACAAACAAAAACACATTTACCTGAACACAGTTTACCACCCTAGAATCCCTCTCAATGATTTTCTGAGAGTCCCAGTAAATATATTCTCAAGTGGTCAGTGAAGAAGAATCATCTATCTCATGTACAGTAATAACTACTAAAAGAAGGGTATGGAACTGTACAATAAACAAGGGGAAAAAACTCTATATGTTCCCATGAGAGAAACCAAGGAACTGCTGAGTCTCCCGGACTTTTTTCCTCTTCCCAACACAGTGAGGTTCCCAGACCATGCACATGCTCTGCACTCTCCTCTCCAAGGTCTTCGTGTTAAGCAAGGTAGGCCATGAGCAGACTCACTCATTAAGTAAAGGCATGGATGTTCTCCTCTTGCTCTTCTGTACCATGTTGGCCTGATTCCTCAGGGAGATCCGAATCATAGCTGGGGCCAACCTACAGGGCTCCCCATCCACTTGCATGGGGATGGATTTGTAAGTTAGAAGCATGACTTCTCGACACTGGTGTAGCCTCTCTCCATGGCCCCCAACTTGCAGGGCTGCCTATAAAAACAAGAGTCAAAGGGAAGCAAGGAGTTAGTTCTCATCATTTAAGAAAGCTGGAGGCCAGGCGTGGTGGCTCATACCTGTAATCCCAGCACTTTGGGAGGCCGAGGCAGGTGGATCACCTGAGGTCAGGAGTTCGAGAGCAGCCTGGCCAACATGGCGAGACCCCGTCTCTGCTAAAAATACAAAAAACAAAAAAAAAGCTGGGCATGGTGGCGGGTGCCTGTAGTCCCAGCCACTTAGGAGGCTGAGGCTGGAGAATCCGTTGAACCCGGGAGGCGGAGGTTGCAGTGAGCCGAGGTCATGCCACTGCACTCCAGCATGGGCAATAGAGCGAGACTCCATCTCAAAAATAAAAAAGAAAAAGAAAGCTGGAAATCCCAAGTCCATTGTACATAACCAAGGAGTCTGTAATAAACATAGCAAAATTGGTAAAATTAACCACTACCATAGTAGGAAACCTGGATAAACTATTAATACAAATAAACTGAATATTCACAATTATGACGAGCTTTACCATAAATCCCTATTAACTACCAACTCTTTGCTCTTACATGTTTCAAATCTAAATTTAAGCATGTTAGTTTAATACAAAGGTTTTTCTTCGTGTTATCTATTCTCATTAAACAGCCAATATGAAGGAGATAAAGCAGGTAGTTTATTAACCTCTAAATTGTATTTACCTAATACTTAAATATGCAGCACATTGTTGATGACTTTTCATGTTTAGATAGGTGTTTGCTTTTTATCTGAACTTCCTCAAGCTATTTCTAACCTGTATAAGATCTACAAAATGCAAAATAACATCAATTACTTAATTTAAAATATTCCGGAAAGCAAAGCAGCTTTGAGGATCAAAATGAAAGACAGTAAGAACTCAGCTCATCATGGTAGCCACAGAATGGAGTTTCAAGATGATATTAAAAGTCTTGTTAAGGAGCAACACATTTATATAACCTCTTCTGACTTAGTAAAAAAAAAAAAAAAATGTATTTAGTATTATTTATCCTTTTAGGAAATAAAAGAAAAATCACACATTTTTGTTGTATAATATACATAGAGCACACAAATTTTATTATACAGCTTAATAAATATTTTATACACACATGTGAACCTCCATCGAGACCAAGTTTTGGAAAAAATGTATAACACCCAAAAAGTTCCCACATGCCCCTTCCTAGTCTATTACACTTCTCCCGCCAACTGACTGGTGAGCAAGAAAGCAGAGGAGAATGCTGTGAGAAGTTACTAAAATTCTTTTTGCCTTATAACCTGATGTAAGTTTACTCTTTTTATTTTGTAGTCTTGAGTAGGCCTAACGACAGATAAAATGTAAAACCTGCCTGATAAGAAGGTATTCCTCTGAGTTTAACCGGACTGAAAATTGCTTGAATACCTTCCAACCTCTTGGTATTGGAAGTCATACACAGTAGTCTAGACCACTTTTAAGCCATCTTCTCACCCTCAAAAACAAAACAACAGCAAATATTACAAAGAAGTAGAGTTAATAACTGTCAATGCCACCCCTACTGGCATTTCACAATCAATCCAAGATGATTGCACAGACACAGGAGGAACTACTGTAATTAGCTTTTCAGGGTAGAGACATTTCCATTATTGTTAGCACAGTCACATTAAATTATTTTGGGAACAAACTAGAGTATAACTAATTTTTTACAACTTGTTAGAAATACATATTTTTCATGTCTCGGATTGGTCTAGGCTTAGCATCTTATAAGGCAGAGGCCCTAAGAGCCCTAATAGAAAGCCCCAAGGCTTTCCAGAATGAATCATTTACTATTAGTAATACTTTGATTTATTAGTGACAACCACTCTCTATTTAACCTAGCACGTGTTAGTCTTGTGAGAACTTCAGATATTGCCTTTCTGGTAGCCTGTGACTTGAGAGGAAATAAGACAGTCCCTGACCTAATGCATCCACTGCCATTTATTGCCCCAAGACCATAGCTCTCCTTTGCACTGCAACTATGTCTTGAGATTGTCCATCTTTTCACACTATACTCTTCCCTGGACCCCTCAACCCCTCTCAAAGCATATCCTCCTCCTTACTGCTCAAGTCCTTATTCTACTTGCTGTCAGATGGAAATAACAGGAAATCATGGGTTGGAGGAAGGGTGAAGCAAGAGCAAATCTTACTCTCCTTTCCTTCCTCACCACCACTATCAGCCCCAGCCTCATTCCTGGAACAAAGGACCCAAAGGAAAAAAATCTGTGACATGGAAATCCAACACAAGAGATCATCAACAACCCTAAAGTCTGCTTGTGTTTTAAAGACTAACAAGGTAAACAAACCTCTGTAAGACTAAACAAAAAAGAATAGAAAACATAAAACTATTTTCTCTCTCTCTCTTTTTTTTTTTTTTTTTTTTTTTTTGACAATCTCACTCTGTTGCCAGGCTGGAGTGCAGCAGCGCAATCTTAGCTTACTGCAGCCTCCACCTCCCGAGTTCAAGCAATTCCCCCTGACTCAGCCTCCTGAGTAGCTGGGACTACAGGCGCATGCCACCATGCCTGGCTAATTTTTTGTATTGTAGTAAGATGGGGTTTCACCATGTTGGCCAGGATGGTCTCAATCTTCTGACCTCATGATCCTCCTGCCTTGGCCTCCCAAAGTGCTGGGATTACAGGCGTGAGCCACTGTGCCTGGCCAAAATTATTTTCTTTATTAAAAATAAGAAAGGGCCAGGTGCAGTGGCTCACACCTGTATCCCAGCACTTTGGGAGACCAAGGTGGGAGGACTGCATGAGGCCAGAAGTTCAAGACCAGCCAGGGCAACATAGTCAGACTCCATCTCTACAAAAAATTTAAAAATCAGCTGAGGATGGTGGTGCATGCCTGTAGTCCCAGCTACTTGGGAGGCTTAGGGAGGAGGATCTTCTGAGCCCAGGAGTTCAAGGCCGCAGTGAGCTATGATCATGCCACTGTACTCCATCCTGGCAATAGAGCAAGACCCTGTATCTAAAAAATAAAATTAAATAAATAAAATAAGGAGATAGCTAAAGAGATAATAGAGTTTTGAAAATCATGCAAGAATTTTATGAAAACAATAAATCGAAAAACCTAGATAAGAAAGAAATTTCTGGGAAAAATATAACTTGCAAAATTTGGTATAATAAATACAGAAATTAAATAGATTAGGGCTATTTTAAAAATTGAAAGAGTTATCAAAAAATCTTCCTCATTTTATCTTCCTCCCTACCCCTTCCCCAAAAATGTCAAAAAGGCTAGATGTTATTCAAATGTTAAGGAAAGACGGTGTCTATTTAGTACAAGTTGCTTTAGAAAATATGATGCTATAGCTTTTAAGGTAACAAAACTAGACAAAAGCAGTAGAAGAAAACAAAAAATTTTAGCCTAAATTATATTCATAATCATAAATGCAAAAATCATTTTAAAAAATCTAATTGCCACCAGTGGTCTCTTTCATAGAAGTTAAAGTTATTATGGTTTATTTTTAAGAATCAAGAAATTAAGAATTACTCAACATCAGAAAATACATCATTGTAATTTCAGTATATTAATGGTTTAAACGAGAAAAACCATTTTATCATCTCAAAAGATTAAGCAAAAAAAAAAAAAAAATGATGTTCAATGCCTTTTATGATAAAAATGAATTTCACAGAAAACTAGGAGTAGAAAATAGCTTTTGTCACTGATAAAGATCACCTACCAAGATATCTAGAAGAAAATATTATTCACAATAAAAAAAAATTAGAAGCATTCCTTTCAAGAAAAAAGTTATCCATTAGCAACAAAAGTTTTCAGCATAATACTGGAAGTACTGACCAACACAATGAGACAAAGAAATAAAATTAGAAAAAAAAAATAAACGAAAAAATGTAAACTTACTAATATTTCTACTGATATCATCCCATACATAAAAATTCCAAGAAAATTCACAGGCCAAGTGTTAAAACTCCTAAGAAAGACTGGCTGATATACTGTCATCTTAAAAAATCAATAGTATTCTACTACTGTAGCATTAAATAAACAAAAATACAATATAATATAAAATGCCATTTACAATATCAACAAAAACAATACATGCAGACTTTTATGCAGAAAATTTTAAAATTTTATTGAAGGATGTAAGGAAAGAAATAAATGGAGAGGCATGTTATATTCATGGACAGAATAATTCAATACTTCAATAATGTTAATTTTCCAAAATTAACATACCAATTCAATGTAATTCAAATTAAAATAAGAGAAATACTATTTTGAGGAATCTTGTTGTCATGTTAATTTCCTGTCAACTTTCTAAGCCACAGTAACCAGATATTTGGTCAAACACTCTAGATGCTTCTATGAAAGTATTTTTTTTAATGAGATGAACACTGAAGTCAGTAGACTTTGAGTAAAGCAAACATGAGTGGGCCTCATCCAATCTGCTGAAGACTCTAAAAAGAAAAAAGAAGAACCTTCCCAGAACAAGGAGGAATTTGACCATCAGCGTGCCTTTGGACTTGGGCTTCAACATCAACTGCTCCCTGGGTCTCTAGCCTGTCAGCCTACCCTGCAAATTGGTGCAAATTGGGACTTGCCAGCCTCCAATTCACAATTCACATGAGATTAAAATAAATCTCAATCTCTCTCCCTCACTCACACACACTCTTTTGTTCTGTTTCTTTGGAGAATTTTGACTAATATACTTGTAAAAATGACTCCATAATTAATTTTGAAGGATAAAGATCCACAAATAACTAAGGATAGTTGGAAAGAACAGGGGCAATGGATAGCAGACTGTCCCTGTTAGATACCAAGATATACAACACTTAAAGATGCAGTCATTAAAATAGTGAAAGTCAGTGGAAATGAATACAGAGAACAGAACAGACTCAAAGATATGAGTACATGAACCATGGTGATGTGGCGTTATAAATTATTGAAGAAATGATGGATAATTTAGCCAATGAGGCTGGGAATATTTCTCACTATACTCACTATATAGAGAAAAATAAAATCAGTATTCTACCTCACATCATACACAAAGGAACAAGAAATAAAAATACAAATATAAATATTAGTGGGCTGAAAGAGAGGAGAGAGTTAAGTATTTCTTCCCATCTCTTTTTCTCAATCAGTGTCTGGCAATAGCTAATAATTCCTTGAGCTTCCATTTCCTACTGAGAAGCACTCTCTCTAGGCCAACCCAATCCTGTGGCTCCAGCTCAGACAGGCAGTCCTCACAGAGGCTCCAACTCTCCTGGAGGGATTCCCTTCTCCAGAGTTCTAGTTCTGCCATGTGACCCTCCCAGCATGCCCATCAACAGATCTCTCAGGTGGCCACTTCTCCCAAGTTCCACCTCTGTTTTATAGCCTGAGCTC
The DNA here is from genome assembly GCF_007565055.1 of Rhinopithecus roxellana. NCBI lineage: Eukaryota > Metazoa > Chordata > Mammalia > Primates > Cercopithecidae > Rhinopithecus > Rhinopithecus roxellana. The sequence continues at coordinate 55,596,955 of NC_044554.1, read as the reverse complement.
CCTGATGCTAATAACACCATCTTCTCCCACTGCCCCTCTAGCCCTAGGGATCATTTATGGATTGTTAATTGCTAGGCAGGAATCTAGACCCAACATGGCGGCGTTACCCGGCGTAGCAGGCCCTTTATTCGAGACTTCCCTTCCTCTTTGAACACACCCGCAGACTTGCATACATCAGAGGTTCCGGCTGGACAACCACACTCCCCCATGACCTGCAGCTCACCTGCATTCCACAAGTTCATAAACAGCAGTTTCGGTTGACAGTTTCCAAAGACCCCTTCCTCATGACCCTTACTGGACTCCTGCCCTAGTAGTTTCAAGACCCCCCAGGCTCTGTTTGTACAACCAGCTTCCCTATCTCTTGGGCTATAAAAAAGCCCCTACCCTCCTCCCTCAGCGCGACTTCCTCGGCCCGCACCTTTGGACGGAGGAACCTCGCCCATGAGTCCTAATAAAGGCTATTCTCACTGCCATTTGCCTTGTGTCTTCGTTCCCGGTTCGGCTCCTCTTTTCAATTCTTCTAACATCCCATAACTAGCCTCCTGTACTAAATAGCCTCAATGGATCTATCTCCTATTGAATTTTTTCCTCTTTGATATACTCAGCTAGTCACCAAAATGAGAAATTTACTTACATAATTTGCAGTGGCACCAATATCAGCTAATTCATAGTTTTCAACACATTTTACAAGCTATTTTACTGTCAGGAACCTCTATCATTAAGATTTTTTTCATTTTATCAATAATTAAGATTTCTAGGCACTGGTGTGTTTGTTTTATTTTATTTATTAAATTATTTTTGAGATGGAGGCTCACTCTGCTGCCCAGGCTGGAGTGCAGTGGCACGATCTCGGCTGACTACAGCCTCCATCTCCAAAGCAATTCTCCTGCCTCAGCCTCCTGAGTAGCTGGGACTACAGGTGCATACCACCATGGGCAGCTAATTTTGTTTTGTAATTTTAGTAGAGACAGGGTTTCGCCATGTTGGCCAGGCTGGTCTCAAACTCCTGACCTCAGGTGATCCACCCGCCTTGGCATCCCAAAGTGCTGGGATTATAGGCCTGAGCCACTGCACCCAGCCCACCGGTGTGTTTTAAAGTTCCATGGTAAAACATGCTGCACGGAACCTAAATGCTATTAGTAGTGGTGGTATTAATTATTGTCCACATGAATAAATATTTATAGCAAAAATAATTCCATACATTCAGTTTCCTCATATGTAAAGTAATTACAATATGCTGCTACAATCACTTTCAGAACTAGCATTTTATGATTCTAGGTTGTACCTACAATTCTATAATTTCATGTTCTCAAATTCCACCTCCTCCCATCGACAGCCCTGTTTCTTTCATGACTATGTAAGTGATGTAGTATTGTCCAGCCACTCTAAAGTGCTGGAGAGTAAAAAGGAAAGCACTGCATTTGAAAAACCTCCCTTCTGCAAATTTAAAAAATAGTAGCAATTATTGCATACTTACCATAAGTCAAAAATTTTTCTATGAAAAAGTCTTGCAAAAATCTCAACACTCTCATTGGGATTACTTATATACATGTGTTTTTTTCATTTTTGTTTAATGAAAGTAGATTCTAGTCACTACCAAAGTGAGTTCATGAGAAGCAGGGAAAAAAGAAGCCACTTTTGTGGACCTGTCCAGTTTTACAACTGTTAGTGAGATGTAGACTCATATTCATGATGAGGTTTGGGGAAAAAATCATTTGTATGCTTTAAAGGTAGTTATACAGACAATCATTCCTCTAAAATCTGCAATATCCTGACAATATAGTGACAGAATCAACAAAATGTACTGGAGCAATGGAATAAAATAGATTTGGAGAATTCTGGAACAAAAGAAATATACCCTATCCGTCTTTTAATAGTGGTCCAGTAGTGTTCGTCCCTTATATAAGACTGATTTTTTTGTCTTGTGGAGCAGGAAGTGGAGAACTAAGTGGAATGTAATGCTAAGACAGTACATACTAAGTCACAACGAAACACAGTCCAGACCCACATACGATGTATCATCCACTAGGACAAGACAAGCAAAAAAGCAAGAAAACATCATCCATAATAAAGGGGAAAAAACAAAATTATTGCTGGGTGAACTTAAGAGCAAATTGAAAGCTGCAGGAAAAAAGAGGCCAGTGAAGATAAAAGTAGACGAATAGAAATTACCAGATCTGAAAAACAGAGACAGAAACGTTTTATTTTATTTCATGACCTGTGAGACAATAACAAGCAATCTAAAATACATTTCATAAAATCCCAGAAGGAGAGAAAGGGAAAATGGAGCAGAAAATACATAAATAAAAATATTCCTAGTTTGTTGGGGAAAACAAATAAACCTTTAGGTCCAAGGAGACCAGTGAACCTAAAACAGGATAAATGCAAAGAAAACCACTGTGGTGGGCAGAACAGTGCTCACCACTATAACCACCAAAAAAGATGCCCATGTTCTAACCCCCAGGAACCACACAAACCTCATGGAGCAAAAGGGCCTTTTCAGGTGTAAGTAAACTAAGGTTGTGGAGATAGGAGAATTATTCTGGATTGTCTTAGTGGACCCAATGCAGTCTCAATGGTCCTTATAAAGAAAAATTAGGGGCTAGAGAATGAAAGTCAGAGAGGACAATGCAAGAATAGAAACAGATGCTGGAGTGACACAGGACTGTAAGCCAAAGAATGTGGGCAGCCTCCAGTACCTGAAAAAGACAAGGAAACTAATTCTTCCATAGAATCTCCAGAGGGAACGCAGCCCTACAAACCCATGTTAGACTTCTGATCTCCACGAATTTAAAATAATAAATATGTGTTGTCTTAAGCCACTGTTGTAGTCATTTGTTGTCAGCAGCAATAAGAAAGTAATATAGCTACAAAGAGGTTTAAAACTAAAGAGAAACTAGTACAATCACCATGGATAGCAATATGGAGGTTCCTCAAAAAACAACAAATAGAAGTATCATATGATCCAGCAACTGCAATACTGGGCATTTATCCAATAGAAAGGAAACCAGTATATTGAAGAGACATCTGTACCCCCATGTTTATTGCAGCACTGCTCCAATAGCCAAGATATGGAATCTGCCTAGGTGTCCAACAACAAAAAATTTAAAAAATGTAGCATGTATACACAATGGAATATTATTCAGCCATTAAAAAGAATGAAAGCCTGTGGCAGCATGGATGAAACTGGAGAACATTATGTTAAATAATACAAGATAGGAAGAGCACGTTAACCACCACACATTCTCATTAACTTGTGGAAGCTAGAAAAAGTTGATCTCATATAAGTAAAAAGTAGAACTGAGGATACTAGAGGCTAGAAAGGGTGAAGGAAAGGGAGGGATAGGACGAAACTTGTTAAAGGATACAAAATTAAAACAAGATAGAGGAAATAAATTTTAGTGTTCTATACCACTGTAGGATGACTATAGTTGACAGTAACATCTAGTTTCAAAACACTAGAAGGAGGATGTTAAATGTTCCCAACACAAAGAAATGACAAATGTTTGAGATGATCGATATGCTAATTATCCTGATTGGATCACTGTACATTATATGTATTGAAGCATCATTATGTATTCCATGAATATGTACAATTATTACTTATAAATTAAAAATTCGATTTTTAAAAAACAACAAATAGAAAGTCTCAAGAACAGGGGAAAAAAGACACACTATATACAAAGGACTAATGATACAAATGACAGCTGACTTTTCATTATAAAATATGGAGGCCAGAAGAAAACAAACAACTATTTAAAGAGCTAAAGCAAGACAGACAAAAACAAACCTGTCAGTCCAGAATTCAGAATTCTATATCTACAAAAACATAATTCAAAGAATGAGGATAAAATAAAGACATTTTCAGAAAAATAAAATTTAAAAGTATTTGTTGCCAACAGAACTTCACTGTAAGAAATGTTAGAGGAAATCATTGAAATTAAAGCAAAATGATGCCCGATGGAAACTTGGATCAACGTGGATCAACAGGAAGGAATGAATAACACTGGAAAGGGAAACACGTGGGTAACAAAGAACTTCCTATTTGTCTTTCATCTCTCAATTTCTTTAAAAGTAACAATTGTTCAAAGCAAATATATTAATGTTGATTTGTGGGGCTCACATGGAATGTAAAAGATATATGGAAATAAGAGTATAAGGTAATGCTGGGCACAGTGGCTCACGCCTGTAATCCCAACACTTTGGGAGGACGAAGTGGGCAGATTACCTGAGGTCAGGAGTTCGAGACCAGCCTGGCCAACATGGTGAAACCTCATCTCTACTAAAAATACAAAAATTAGCTGGCCCTTGTGGCAGGCACGTATAATCCCAGCTATTCAGGAAGTTGAGGCAGGAGAATCACTTGAACCTAGGAGACAGAGGTTGCAGTGAGCCAAGATCATGGAACTGCACTCCAGTCTGGGCAACAAGAGCAAAACTCCATATCAAAGAATAAAAAAGAGCACAAGGTAAGAAAGAGAAAAAGGATTATGAGGAAAAGATAAGTAAATTGATATATTACTTGTATCCAGAATGGAGGCAGGATCCTACAGACAGTAAAATGTTGATAGCATTGTAAACATAAACTCAACAATTTAGACAAAATAATGAACAAGTTTCATGAAATATTTAATAAAGTTGACTCAAGAAGAAATTGAAAATATGAATAATTCTATATCTCTACTTGCCTTAAAGAAATCTCAAAGCCAGAGTATATTAGGAAATTCTATGAAATATATAATGAAAAAGAAAATAGTACCAGTCTTCACAAATTCTTTCAGAAAATAGAAGAGAATGTCATTTCCTGTCTCAGATTCCAAGGCCAGTAGAACCTTTATATCAAAACCCAATCAAGATGTGCAAGAAAAGAAATTTATTTATCGCTCTCCCTCATAATCATAGTCACAAAAATGCTTAACAAAATATCAGTAAACTGTATCTAGCAATTTAACAATGATAAGAAATCAAGACTAAGAGGGGCTTATCCCAGAAATGCAAGATTAGTATAAGATTTTTAAAAATTAATGAAATTAGTGATATAAACAAAATAAAGGGGAAAATTGCATGTCAATTTCACAGATACAAAAAACCTTTGATAAAATACACCCCTCATTTGTGATCAAAAGTTCTCAGGAAAGTAGGAATTAAGTAGAAATTCCTTAATCATATAAAGGACACTAATAAAAATACTACAATTAAGCATATTTATGAAAAATATGGAATGTTTTCCCATGCAATCAGGAAAAATACAAACATGTGCATTCTTACCATTTTTATTCAACATCTTAGTGAACATCCAAGTAAAAGAAATTTTAAAGAATTTTCTAGGGTGGCATGAAAATTTTTTAAATAAAAAATAAAAAAGGCAAGGCATGTAAGGCAACAGTAAAACTCTATTTCAAACAATATAATTGTGTATCAGAAAAACCTAAGGAATCTAGTAAAAAAAAAAAAAACCAAACTACTGGATCTAATAAGTGAATTTAGCAAAGTTATGAGACAAGGTCAATAAACAAATATGTATGTATATATAGACACACATATAGTCATTTCTATATACTAGCAATAATAATTAAATGTAAAATTTAAATTACTATTTAAAATAGCATTAAAAAATACTTAGAAATAATTAGAAATTTAACAATAGGTGTGCAAAAAACTGAAAATTGCACCAAAGCTATAAAACATTGTTGATGGATATTAAATACCCAAATAAATGGAGAAATATACCATGTTCATGGATTGGAACATTCATATTGTTAATATTCCAATTCCTCCCAAAATTATCTAAAACTTAAATGTAATTCCATTAAAATCCTAATTTTTTGCAGATTATAACAGATTCTAAGCAAATGCCAAAAGACCTAGAATAAGGAAAGCACTGTTAGAACAACAAAGTGATTCATATTACCAGATTGAAGGGTTACCATACAGCTAATTAAGACAGTGTAGTATTGGCAATGAGGATAAACAAATCAATGGAACAGAATAGAACCTAGGCACCAAGCAAAAGCACCAAAGCAATGTTACAAAAAAGGAAAGTTGATTCAACAAATAGTGCTGGAAAAAAACTGAATAAATGCATTTTTATGAATGAGTATACATCTTACACAATACACAAAAATTAATTTGAGCTGAATCATAAACTTACATATAAAAGCCAAACTTATAAATCTTCAAGAAGAAAACATAGGAGAATGGCCTCCCAGTCTTTCTGGGAGTAATCAAAGATTTCTTAGGAAGCACACAAAAAGCTCTAAAACAAATTAAGCCTTTTTCATAAAACTGGATGTTTAAAACTTATGCTCATCAAAACAAACACTAAAAACACAAAAAGGAAAAGTATAAACAAAAAGAATATATTTTTAATAAATAAATCTGTCAGAAGACTTGTATCCAGAATATATCTCTTCTTTTTCAACAATAAAAGATAAACAGCCCATTAAAATATGCAAAAAAAAAAAAAAAAAAAAAAAACCCCACACATTTAACTTCCTTTAAAAAAAGACAAAATGGTAACAATAAAAATAAACTTATCTTTACTCTCGAATGTTGTTTGTAAGGACAAAATTGTCTGTTCCAGAATTTTATCTGCATAAAACATACATAATTCCTTGATTTCCTTCCAGGGATGGAAGTTTATTTTCGTCCCTGTTCCATCAAGTATAATATTTAAACATAATTTATGTCTCTATCCATTAACACATTTTAAACATCTGTTGGGTATTTAAATCACTTCTCTGAGCACAAGGGCCCTCCCTCGTGCCACCTGGAATGCAGCTGGTTGGCCTTCAGCTACCCCCGACGCCTTGCGGGGCTCCCACCACCCCCACCGCCACAGTCATGGCTGGCCGCAGGAACTCTGTATAGTAAATCACTTCTCATCCAGGAACTCTTTTTTTTTTTTTTTTTTTTGAGACGGAGTCTCGCTCTGTCGCCCGGGCTGGAGTGCAGTGGCCAGATCTCAGCTCACTGCAAGCTCCGCCTCCCGGGTTCACGCCATTCTCCTGCCTCAGCCTCCCGAGTAGCTGGGACTACAGGCGCCCGCCATCTCGCCGGCTAGTTTTTTGTATTTTTAGTAGAGACGGGGTTTCACCATGTTAGCCAGGATGGTCTCGATCTCCTGACCTCGTGATCCGCCCGTCTCGGCCTCCCAAAGTGCTGGGATTACAGGCTTGAGCCACCGCGCCCGGCCCTCATCCAGGAACTCTATATGACTCTCTTGGGCAAGTAAACAGTATGAAATTTCTAAAAAATAATTCTATAATTTTTATTAAGAGGCTTCAAAATGCTTATGTCATTGTAATTTCTTTAGGATTTGGCCTAAGAAAATAATGTGAAATGTGAAGAGAGGTTTACAAACAATTATGTTAATTACAGGATTATCTGTAATATAAAACATCAGAAACCTAAAAGCTTCATAAAGGAAACTTTGCATAAAATAATTATTACATAAATTACGATATATTTATACAATAAAAGTAGGTAGCCATTTTTAGTATGGGTTTTCCTTATAATATGGTTTCATGTATTTTTAAAAATGTAAAAATAAAGCAATTAGAAACATCAAATATAGTTATTTATGAGTCATAAAATTGTAACTGATATTTTACTTTAGTTCTTATGTATATTATCGAAATAAGCAAACATTTAATATTACCTTTTTTCTTAAAACAAAGATATATAGTAAGTGTAAAACTTCAACTCTGAAAATTTCTCCACGTACTTTTTGCTCACTGAATAACCTCTTGCTTTCCTAATTCATAACTATAAAGAAACTTATACAGTTTAATTTCAATTAACAAAAAGAAAGCTGGACATGCCTTCTTTAAAGTTTACGAGACTGAAATCTTTGGATTTCATGCTGAATGGCAAATTAGGTTCCCAATTCCTCTAACTGAATAATGCTTTGAACTGTCTTGAGAAGTTTAAATTACTTAGAAGCAAACTCAACATGAAAGGACCTTAGAAACAATAATGGCAGAAAATTGTGGCAGAAATAAATACAAATTACAATGTCTGATTATGGTTTGTGTAAAATCCAAAAAGGTAATCAGGTTACCCAGCACCCAAAGAAGAATCATCTTAATTAGTAGGAATGTATTTCAACCAGTAAAATGAATTGAAGACTTCTACTTTGAAATTTGCAATTACAAGATAAAGAGTCTAAAAGAAACAGCCTTTTTTTCCCATTCCAGTAATTCTATTTCAAAGCTCTCTTATTAAAGTGCCACTCTGAATTTTCAATTTTTTGGATTTTACTTAAATCATAAGCAATATACAAATATATTTATAAGTGTATTCCATGATTTTTAAAGTTTATAGCCTTTAATTACTACACACATCAATTTCTAATAAAAATAGTTTGTTTCTAAAAAGCTTAACCTGCTGGTTATGTTTTTAGTTACATAGCAGCTATATTAAATATGCAAAAATATATACACATATACCCAAATAACTACATTTGTCTGTTCACATAATCATCTTAAACAAATGTTTGAGTTTTCAAATAAATTACCTTCTTAGAAATACAATCAATACACTAGTTCAAGAAATGTGAAATTGAAGACTGCAAATTAGATCACTTCATCCTGAATGAAAAAAATTACAATGCTGTACTGCTATATGAGTAGCAAGTAGTAAGATAAAATGTGTCTGAAAATAGAGAAATATATGCCAGTATACATTTAGAGGGCATAGAATGTTCAAAACCATACGGTTTAAACTCCATTCAATTCTGCTTTTCTTAGATAGGATTCTCTTTCTTGGAAGCAATTAGAGTCACTGGAATCTGAGATTCAATCATGCATTTGATGCTAGTTGATGATGTATATGGATTACCTTATTCACATGATGTAAAGAGAAAAAAATAATTGACCTAATTTTAGTATTCCATTTCCTTTTTTGCCAACTCCCATCTGCGATTATTTCTCTTTTTCCTACAAATGACAGAAGAATAATAAAAAGGATCTGGCAGAACCCCTCCCTCTCCAAAACAATCTCTCCAACCTGAAAAGATCTTCTAAACTCTAGACATATATTTCAAATTGCCCATTTCTATATTTCCTTAAATGTCTTATAGAGATTTTGAATTTAAAATAGGTAAAACACAGTGTATTTCTTTTGAGATATTCTCTCTTTTATGTTTTCTATCTCATTTAATGCATTTATCCTTTACCTAGCTATCTAAGATAGCCTCCTGGAATTTGGGTATACTCTTCCCTTTGTACCCTTCACAATACATCACTAGGTCCAAACAACTCTCTTGAACTCACCACCCTCCCTGTCTTCACTGCCACTTTCTTACTTCAGGCTTGCAGGCCTTCTCTCTCTCTCTTTTTTTTTTTTTTTTTTTTTTTTTTTTTTTTTTCGAGACGGAGTTTCGCTCTTGTTGCCCAGACTAGGGTTCAATGGCATGATCTTGGCTCACTGCAACCTCCTGCATCCTGGGTTCAAGTGATTCTCCTGCCTCAGCCTCCCAAATATCTGGGATTATAAGTGACCACCACCATGCCTGGCTCATTTTTTGTATTTTTAGTAGAGATGGGGTTTCACCATGTTGGCCAGGCTGGTCTCAAACTCCTGACCTCAGGTGATCTGCCCACCTCAGCCTCCCAAAGTGCTGGGATTACAGGCAGGAGCCACCATACCTGGCCAGGCCTTCTCATTTTTGTACCTGGACTCACAGGACAGCATTCTGACTTGTCTACCTGCCTCCAGTTGTAAATTCTGGTTGTCTTCTACAATGTCATCCACATAATCTTGTTTTTTTTTTTTTTGAGACAGTCTCACTCTGTCACCTAGGCTAGAGTGCAGTGGCACGATCTCAGCTCACTGCAAGCTCCACTTGGCGGGTTCATGCCATTCTCCTGCCTCAGCCTCCTGAGTAGCTGGGACTACAGGTGCCTGCCACCACGCCCAGCTAATTTTTTGTATTTTTTAGTAGAGATGGGGTTTCACCATGTTAACCAGGATGGTCTCGATCTCCTGACCTCGTGATCCGCCCACCTCGGCCTCCCAAAGTGCTGGGATTACAGGTGTGAGCCACCGCGCTTGACCCACATAATCTTTCTAAAGCACAAGTCTGACCCTGTTTTACTCCATCTCTTTTAGCCTCCCCACTGACAGTTTAAAGAACTCTATCTCTGCCCTTTCTCCACATCCACGGCTTCATTGACTCTGTGTCATTACTCGGAGCCGCTACTGGAACCCTCTCCTAGGATACGGTGGTCTCTTAAGCTAATTCCCTGATGGTCACGTTCACTTGGCAATTCCACTCCCAGGGACTCCTTCCTACTCTAAGAAACTATTGCTGACATCCCCATTTTACAAACACTGTTCTGATTTCAATTCTTTCCACTCTCACCCCAGTCTTTCTCCTAGAATTTACTGCCTCAGATTATGATGGCTTGTTTACTCCTTTGTCCCCCTGATAACACCAAGCTATGAACACCCTGAGGACAGGGCTTTTCTTTTGGTTCACTTCTTAACAGTTTTACCTAGCAGCATCCCACTTAGGGATGCAGAATTTGTAGATTCAGTGAGTGTTCAATAAATGAGTATGATTGATACTAAAGGAATGAAAGCAGAGAGACAGTTGAACTAAGTATTACCTTGAATTTTTAAAAAATCCTATTAATTAGACATCATCACTAGCACTCAAACTTTCCATATGCTGAGAGGACCTTTTATGACCCAGACCAGGAAGGTACACAGTGTTACTTCACTGTATTCAACTCATCCAAGTAGTCACAAGCCCAACCAAATACTAGGGGAAGCTAAATCCCAGTCTTTGATGGGATTATTGTTCAAAAACTGAAGGCCATTGAAAACCAGAGTCATCATTAGAGGATGCTAGTGAACTAACTCAGTATTTTGAAAATGTATAAGGAAAGAAAAAGAATCACTTATTGAGCCTTTCCTACACAAACTGTATGACTAAGTAATCGAATAGTAAGTGAAGTGAAATTTCTCTTCATAGAAATATTTCAAGTAGTAAATGAAGAAGGATAGAATTAGAATATCAGGCCGGGCATGGTGGCTCATGCCTGTAATCCAAGCATTTTGGGAGGCCGAGGCAGGTGGATTACTTGAGGTCAGGAGTTTGAGACCAGTCTGACCAATATGGTGAAACCCCATCTCTAACAAAAATACAAAATTAGCCGGATGTGGTGGTGGCAGGTGCCTGTAATCCCAGCTACTTCGGAGGCTGAGGCAGGAAAATCGCTTGAACCTGGAAGCCAGAGGTTACAGTGAGCCAAGATTGCACCATTGCACTCCAGCCTGGGCAACAAGAGCAAAACTCCATCTCAATAAATAAAGAAAGAATTAGAATATCACTATTTTGCAACCCTTAATGATTGCTAGATCCAGACATTGACCATCAATATCAGTCAACATTAAAAAAGGAGATAGAAAGCCGAACATTACATATTCTTTTTAGAAAAAGAAAACACTGCTTACAAAGTAGATTTGGGGGAAAATATATGTAGTGTATGCAGATCCAACTATTAAGTAGAGAAAAAAAGAAAGAAGCACATTTTAATAAATGGCTCAGGGATCCTATAAGCAAAATTCAGACTCAGAAACTTGACAGGACAAATGACCAGTTTCTTCCATAAATAAATGGGGAAGAGTTGGAGGGGAAACTACAGAGAGTTTAAAGTCATATCAACCAACCACAATGTGTAAATTTTATTTGGATTCTGACTCAAAGAAACTGCATAAGAAAATAAGTGGCATTTGTGAGACAACTGAAAATTCAAGCTCTGAGTAAATATTTACTGATATTCAGGCAGCATTAGTTTCATTTTTTAAAATAATATAATGTCATTGTGCTTGTGTTTATAAAAGAAAGTATCTTTTTTTTTTTTTTTTTTTTTTTTTTTTTCTTGAGACGGAGTCTCGCTCTGTCGCCCGGGCTGGAGTGCAGTGGCCGGATCTCAGCTCACTGCAAGCTCCGCCTCCCGGGTTTACGCCATTCTCCTGCCTCAGCCTCCCGTAGCTGGGACTACAGGCGCCCGCCACCTCGCCTGGCTAGTTTTTTGTATTTTTTAGTAGAGACGAGGTTTCACAGTGTTAGCCAGGATGGTCTCGATCTCCTGACCTCGTGATCCACCCGTCTCGGCCTCCCAAAGTGCTGGGATTACAGGCTTGAGCCACCGCGCCCGGCCAAAAGAAAGTATCTTTTAAAAGACCATTTTGAATTATTGATGGATAAAATGATGTATATGCTATGCATAAGAGGTATATATGACATATATTATATACACGTAATGTCTAGGATTTGCTCCAGAATAATATAACGGAAGAGGTTTTAGGTGGGACAAATACAAGATTGTCCATGAATTGAAAATTATAAAAGCTGAGTAATGACACTTGGGAGTATGTTGTATTATTTTGTCTATTTTTACTCTGAAACCTTCCCATATGAATATTTATTTTTTAAAAAATGTTGCTAACTCCTCAAGAATGCTGAATGAAGTAGATGCTCCTAGATCAGTGCTGTGATGCACTCTATGATCTGGCCCTTACCCATGCCTTTAGGAACACCTGCGATCACTCTCTCTTTTCACCTACATTTAAACCACATGAAACTACTTATAGTTGCCACAAAGCACTAAAATTCCTCCTGCTTTTGTAAATGTTCCTTTTTCCAGAATGTCAAGTTCCATTCTTCTTCTCCTGGTAAAATTCAGTCAGTCACATCACGCATTGCCAACTGCATGCCGCAGGCTACCTGTTGTGGACTGGCCACCCACAATGAAGTGATGGATATCCACCATTTGCTGCCCCGGCTGCCTCTCCAGCCTTTCCTGCCCTCTTTTCTGCTCTGTGAGGCTGACCTATTTGGACTGCATCAGTGGCTCCCATGTCTTCTGGTTTCCGATTCGACTTCTCCATAAAGACCCACCAGCAGAAGATCTAGAGGTCAAGGTGCAGAGGGAAGTCGCTGTACTTATGTCCCCAGCTTGCTCCCTGCCAGGTAAGCACAGGTTGGTTGCTTCCTCTCTGCAAATATCACTCCTATCAGGTAACCCTTTCCAGGTAGTTCTCTTTCTGGTACTGGTGATTGTTTCTTTTCCTTTTCATCTTCAGCTCAAGAATTGGTTTCTTATAAACCTAGTGCACTATTTGTGAAAGAGCCCTCCATTTAACTCTCCACTAATTACCCAGTTTTGGTATTGCTCCTGTATAATTAGTGTAATATTCTAATTATTATACTAAATATACGAATTAGTATAATAAAAATTATACTAATTATATAATTGTTAGGGAAAAAAAAAACACCCAAACCAGAAAAGACTACAAAAAGAGCAAGACACAGATATAGTCTGAGAAAACACAAAAGAAACAGTTGAAGTAGATTTCAGAGAGAGTGCACATGTGCAATGGCTTGGTGGTACGAAAGAAACAAGGGAGGGTTGATGCTGTGCTTCACTTGTCAGCTGCTTGAGCTAGAAAGCAAAGATGAGGGCAGGGAAGGCTAAAGAACCAGACAGAACCTCGACTTTACAGGTCAAGTAAGGACAGAGATTTTGATCCTAAGGTCAATTGGAAAATACTGAACATTCCCCTTGGCCTTCCAGGCCTAGGTAAGGGATCGTCACCTCGCAGACAATCCCTGAGAGCCTTCTACCACACAGTCAGAACTAGGTGGCTCTAGCATATGATAACCACTCAATAAATGTTCACTGGATCAGTGAAAAAAGAACAAGTAAACCACGAATGGACAGCTTAGAGAGTTTTTTCCATCATATATGGGCATGATTTTGTCATCTCCAAGAATTCTTTCCTGCATATATCCTTCCTGAACTTAATCCTATTTGCTCTTGGCTTGTATCTTCACTTGCAATAAACATAAAAAGCCCTGGAGAAAAGGAGCTATACGTGTGTTACAACGTTGGAAAGTAAGTCAACCCCAGTCCAATCTTTTCTACCATGACAACTATTTTATTCTAGAAATGAGTTAACAAGGGCCATCACAAAATCAGGTGATGAAAATTCTTGCCATAAGCACAATAGATTTTTCTGTTAAACTTCACTAATTCAAGGTGGTTAAGGCAGAGTATTTGGAATTCATAGGATGAGTAAAAAAGATGACTGCTTTGATTTGTTTAGAATAAGAAATGCAGCCTTCTTTCTTTCATGCATAAGGTACAGCATAAATCATGTGCCAACCAAAGGTGACAAGCAGAAGTTTTGTTTTCATTTGCATTACCAACTCAGTATGGCCCGATTTACACAAGAAGAAATGATAAGCATAATTTTAACTGGTCCCCACATCATTTAATAATAAGCAGGAATGCATGACTAAAACCTGCTTGAAAATATACTTACACTATAAATTTCCTTCCTTAATGCAAGCAAACAAAATTAAAATACAAGGTGATCTCAATATTGTGGCAACTGGGTATTCACTAGTATCACAATAATGATGTCTTTGTATATTCAGATAGTTTGTGATAATGGAGATGCTCATTTCATTCATAAGTAAGATGGATAGCCACAAGTTGCTACCGTTTCTTTTTTACCTAAACACAAAAGTCCTCAGTTAATCAAAAAAGTATAAAATGCTATGGCTTCTGTGCCAATGCTGGGATGTTTCTATGATGTAATTTTCTTTTTTCTTTTTTTTTTTCTTTTTCAGATGGAGTTTCACTCGCCACCCAGGCTGGAGTGCAATGGCACAATTTCAGCTCACTGCAACCTTTGCCTCCTGGGTTCAAGCAATTCTCCTGCATCAGCCTCCCAAGTAGCTGGAATTGCAGGCAGCACATCACACTCAGCTAATTTTTGTTTTTTAGTAGAGGCAGGTTTCATCATGTTGGTCAGGCTTGTCTGGAATTCTTGACCTCAGTTGATCCACCCACCTCGGCCTCCCTAAGTGCTGGGATTACAGGCATGAGCCACCACACCCAGCCTGGTGTAATGTTTTTAATTAGCATAAAAAGTTTTCATTCTGGTAGAAAATTATTCAGGAAAAATAAGAAGTGATACTCATTTATTCTTGAGGTTCAAACAAATATGCATCAGTTTCCTTAGTGACAGAAATGATGATTTTTTTCTTGTTTTTCCTAAGCAACTCTATAATTCATAAAATTTATAACTTGATAAAGCAGGAGAAAAAGTTAACTAAAGTCCTGTGAATTGAATAAACTCTGAGACTAAAATACATCTCATTTTAATAAAATAGTTGTTTTGCTCACCAAAGAGGCCATGGTAAATCCAATGACTTCAATATAACCATCATCATGACGTTGAGGTTCGAAATCGTGGTGATCTCCTGGGTTTCCCCAGGGCATTGTGCCAGCACAATATCTGCAAGAGAAGATGAAAGACAGAAGTAAATACGTCCCATCCTTCTCATGACTATCAGGAGGTGGTAGTTTGTAGTTACACCCAATGTTTATTAAACATAAAAACAGTTTTCCATTCTTGGTACACACCTTCCAATAGAAAAGAAAATGCACTTCTTATCATCTACAAAATACCAAGCTGTGAAAATGGGCCATAATTTTGCAACAAAAGTATCCTGGTATCCAACCTTCTCTTCATTCATTATTTATATTTCTCACTATGATTCTTATATGTCTGTTTTCTATGATATATCATGAATTGTCTATAGGTGGTTTCAGAATTTGGTCCTAAAGATGCCAGTAGAAAAGAGACAGGGAAATGAAGTGGGAAGCATTTGCCATTAATATATAAGCAAAATAAGAGGTACTCACAGGAGAAGGGAAAGGTAACTATGGAAGACAGTGAAGAAGAGATGAAATACAGATAAGAGATTAGAAAGAGAAGGGGAAACAAAAGAAATTGAAGAAATAGAGGAAGGAGAATACAGATGGGAAAGAGGGAGAAGCAAGAAAAGAGAGAAAAGAGGAAGGACAAGGGAAAGAATAATAAAGAAAGTAATAAATAATGCTTTCTGAGAATCAAGGCCTTCCACTTCAATTAAGCTGCAAATATTTCTGGAATAAAATTGTAACTGACTACATTGAGCACTGCCAGGAATAATCAGGAGACTATGATGTCTTTTCCTAGCCACAGATTTACATACAACTCTCATTTCAATTAAATTCAGTCTAAATACAACGTATTTGCAGATTTTGTGTCTGAATTGTTTGGCAGGCAAATAAATGGTTACAGATCCATCCCTTCCAAAATCTTGGCTTCAGGGCCTAGAACACAATTTATGCCACTGAGATAATATGTTTATTGAGTCTAGTTATCTTAAATATCCCTTC
Organism: Rhinopithecus roxellana; assembly: GCF_007565055.1. Classification (NCBI taxonomy): domain Eukaryota; kingdom Metazoa; phylum Chordata; class Mammalia; order Primates; family Cercopithecidae; genus Rhinopithecus; species Rhinopithecus roxellana. The sequence continues at coordinate 55,580,705 of NC_044554.1, read as the reverse complement.
TCCTGAGGTGCATTAATAGCACCAAGGAGAGTTGACATCCTGGCTAGAAAAAAATATTCTAACTGATCCTATTTTTCAAAGCAATCATCTGGCAACAATTTTGAATGAATTCCACACTCGAATCAGACTGGATGGTTTAACAGTTTTTAGGAAACTGAGAACAAAAAATAAAAAAGTATTTCAATTCTCTCATTCTTAGAGGGGGAGAGAAGGGGAAGAACAGCAATTTAGAAATATATTAAGATGTTCCAGTCAAGAGGGGTGCCTGGGTTTCTTAAAGATGGGTAAGTACAGACAATGCATGCCACATGATGCACAAAACCACCAACCACAAAGAACACTGAATAAACCAAATCAGAGAATGAATTATCAGACCTAGAAATGTTTAATTATCCATTTAGATAACTGATCTTCATTGTTTACATCTGAAACTTTTCTGTTATGAAAACAGATAACCTCAAGTCAGAGTTCATGTCAAACCAAGGAAACAATACAAACAGAGCTTACCTGGGTATATTTAAAAATACTATACACTGGAACTTCAGTTCCTGAATCTTTGGGGTGAGATCTGTTCCATCACACTGAAACAATCAAAACAGAAAAGGGGTTTTGAAGTAGTCACAAGTCTAAAAAATTATCAGAGATAACTAGTTTGACAATAGTACACACCATGGTCTCTTTCTCCTTGCCCTATCTCTGCTTAAGTGAATGCCGGTCACGATGATTAAAAATATATTCTGGATGTAGCTTTACTGGACCAGGGTACAGAGCTTGGTTTTGTTTGCACTTAAGGCAAGAACAAAACCTCCATTTGATTTAAATGATTTTTTCTCTGGTCTCACAATCAAAGGAAATACTATCATTCCTATCAATGGATGATCATTAGTTATCTAGACTGATGGTGTCAATATTAAAAGATTTATGAATATGTAAAAGAATGAAAAGAAAAAAGCCTCAAGTTAAAGCAGTAGTGTTCATCACCATCATTATCTGATTCAAACAAGTCATAAATATAACGATTTATTTTCCCTGTTTTTGGAGACAATTTTTATTTTGAAAATGTCAAATATTTTGAAGACTTTTTAAAAAATCTATGTACCGCAAACTTTTGAAAAGGTATCTATTATACACTAGTATGATCTTCATTCGTGGTTTGTTCTTACAAATTTAATCTTGTACAGACTTGCCTAGGCTGAAGGGCAATGGTGCGATCTTGGCTCACTGCAACCTCCGCCTCCCAGGTTCAAGCGACTCTCCTGCCTCAGCCTCCCGAGTAGCTGGAATTACAGGTGCCCACCACCACGCCCGGCTAATTTTTTGTATTTTTTAAAAGAGACAGGGTTTCACTGTGTTAGCCAGGCTGGTCTCGAACTCCTGACCTCAGGTGATCCGCCCACCTTGGCCTCCCAAAGTGCTGGGATTACAGGTGTGAGCCACCGCGCCTGGCCATTCAGACTTTAGACTTCTAAGATTCACTGTTTTCCTGGAGTTTAGACCTGGGAATCAAGAGTCTCAGCCCAGCTTGGCCTCAACGACCCTCGAACATGGCTTCCGTGATCAGCTGGTGCTTTATCCTTTGATAAATCAAGGGAAAGTCTTTCCTGTTCCTTTCTCATTTCCCACTGGTGACAAAGGTCAAAAGAGAATAACTCTAGTCACAACTATCGACTTTCCGATGTCAAAGGTGTAAAGCCTGCTCTCATATTTGCTTTCGTCATACTCTTATCACAGAATTTCCCCATTACCTTCTCATTTGGAGAGAGGAGCAAAGCATCCCCTAGCTCCCTGCAAATTTTGAAAGAGTTCTTTAGGATCAGCTTCAATCTAAGTATAATGATTTTGCTAGCGGTCAAGTTGTCTCCAGCACCTGCGTTTTTTTCCCAGTTGATCTCAATACAGCCTAATTTTCATGAGTATTCTCAAAGAACTGTTTCCAAGAAATCTTAGAATTTTAAATAAACAAACTATTTTCAAACATAACTTAGTAATCAAATTCTAGACATTAAAGGTGTTTTTCTAGTACTCTACTAAGCAAACATCTTCCAACTTACTTAAGAACTTGAAATGAGTTTATAAATGACTATGCCAATGAATAAAAAAGTAGACACTGTAAATGTCAAAGTTGCATGTTGTAAGCAACTAAAACTTAAAACCTAGGATGTGATACATTAATAGTGTACAAAGCATTATGGTTGCATTGCAGAAAGATTATAATAAATATTATTGTGTTTAGAACAGAATTCATTTTTTAACTTTCTACTTTTTCCTTCTGGGCAACATGTTAGTGATTCTGGGAACGCATCAAATCATATGAAAATGTCTGATTAACACCATATACTGCTTTACAGAGTTTATATATATATATATATATATATATATATATATATATATATATATATGTATGTATGTATGTATGTATTATTGCAATAAACTGTACTATTCCTTTAGAATAGCATTTTTCAACTTTTTCCCAATTTCAAATACACACAAAGGGACACATTTGCATGCAAAATATGTTCCTTTGTACAAGCTCATATATTGATAACAAGAAGAAAATATGGAAAATGGAATAAATAATGCTATATGTAGGTTTTTACTGTCGTTTTGTGTTTTCTCAGTCCAGTATTCACATACATATGTTGTATCTCTATGAGACATTATTAGCTATTGCATTAGAAACACTGACTTCACCTTCACAAAGAAAAGATAGTCTGTTGTTGGGTAGACATCTAATCACTCTTGCTAACCTTCCATCTTTTTCATCTCACACTCAAGGAAACATAGAATGATGTCATTGTAAAGTACCCTTGTATCCCTCTATATCACAGCACAATGGTCAAAAACCATTGCTTCAAAGACATGTCTTTTTACACCTATTTGACAAATGAAGAAAGCAGACTCCTCTGAAAATCATTAAAAGATTTCCCCAAAGTCATATACCTCGCAAAGGTAGACCTAGCTAAATCCCAAATGTTCACACCTAGTTATAACGCTTTTTTTCCTCCTGATAAGAGAAGATATAATTGATATAAACATTCCACCTTTAACATTACATGTATAGGCTGATTTCACATCTTTCCTAGTTATTTGCTGCCATTTTGGCCTCTCTGCAAGCATCTTTTAGACTCTACTATAAAGTCACCCATGCATGAGACATGTGTCATCAAGGGGACTGAGATGTGAGAGAGAAAACCCTCTAGCAGTTAGGAAGTGTACTGAGTTTGATATCAATACGGTGACTTGTACAGTACACTGCCATTCCATATGGCCACCGCCCAGCAATCACTGGGTCTGCTGGCAGGTATTGTGGATGTGCCTGTAAATGTAAAACACACTGGAGAGGGCAGTAAGGTTTAATTTTGGCTAGGCTGCAGGCAACTGAAGAAACAGTTTAATACAAGGTGGCTGCTACTTAAATTTAATAGCCACGATTTTATCAAAATAATAATCCTCATAGTTCAATGGGCCATATTTCAGTCTCAAGAGTCCCCACTACCAAAAGATGCTTGCTTTTTACTTTTATCGTATGAGAACTGAAACATCTGAAAGGGATATCAAGGGTTGTTAACAGCAGCGGTAAAGGCCTTTGTCTCTTGTTACAACTAGTTTAAGAGATTCATGTCTTATACATGCTTTACTGGTGATTACACATTTTAATTTTTATATTTTCATGATCCTTATATTTCTTCATAGTCTCATTAGTTTAAGATGATATATTTTTCTCTGTTTCCATGTATATATCTTGTTCTGTTCTCTCTTGTCAAAATTATTCTTGTTTTTTTTTTTTAGACAGAGTGTCGCTCTGTTGCCCAGGCTGGAGTGCAGTGGTGTGGTCTTGGCTCACTGCAACCTCTGCCTCCCAGGTTCAAGTGATTCTCCTGCCTCAGCCTCCAGAGTAGCTGGGACTACAGGCACACACCACCATGCCCAGCTAATTTTTTGTATTTTAGTAGAGATGGGGTTTCACCATTTTGCCCAGGCTGGTCTCAAACTCTTGAGCTCAGGCAATCCAGCTGCCTCAGCCTCCCAAAATGCTAGGATTACAGGTGTGAGCCACCGCACACAGCCCGTCAAAATTATTCTTATTCTTTACCTATGACATGATAAATTCAAGCATTGTTATATTCTCATCCCTGCTTTTCCGTCTATGTATTTTTTTCTCTTTCTCATTCTGTCATTTACTTACACAACTATGTGCAACAAAGTCATGTTCGTTCCTTTTTTTAACTGGGTTACTATAAGGAAACATTAATATCTTTCTTAATACCTAATTTTATTCTATTTTTGAATGTGTCACCTAGAGAAAGATAAATTTCTCTCTCCCTTGCCCCCAAGCAGTATATTTCCACAACCTGATATACAGACTCAGGAAGAAACAGCACACACACAAAAAAATCCATCCAGTGGTGAGGAACCTTGACCAGGTGGGAGAGTGAGTCACCACAAAATAATGAAATCAATACTTCATTCTAAAACAGAGACTCCTCAGATTATCCTGGAATAAAGATACTTGTTTGGAGAGAACTGATTTATGCTTTAAGACCCAGCTAACATCATTTTTTTTTTCTTTGATAAAGGTCTTCCTGACCCCACCATAGCCAGAATTATCACTTCTCCCTTTGTGCCACAACCATATTGTACACATTGTTGAATAACAATTTTATTGTTCTGAAGTGACTTATGTGACCTTCTTCACAACAGAACTGTGAGTTTCTTCAGGAGTGAAACTAGTCTTTTCATTTATCTTCATCCCCAGCAACTAAGACAGTGCCTGACACATAATAAGTGTAGGTTGAATGAACTACACAAAATGATCTCCAAAGTTCTATGTAGTCCAGTGATTAAATATATAAACTAAGTATTTGGGAGTTTACTTTTTGTGGCATTCATGTCATATCCGAATGCAATAAATCAACATATTCAATACTTACAACAACTTTAACATGTTTGGACAGATCTCTAGAACTTCTCTGTAGGAAGTCAGAAAAAGCTGCCTATACCACAGGGAAATAAAGAAGAAGAAATTCGTAATTACATGGTTATACCAAATCCCTGCTTCCATATCCTAGATTCCAAGGGTTCCAAAGTATGCAAAAAGTCTAAACATGTTCTCTTTCTGCAGAATCCAAAGTAAAGCAGTGCAGTAGTTGTCAAGTTGAAATTTTTCTCTTTGTTTCCAAACTACAATTTATAGTTCCACTATAAAATTTAAGAGCACAGAATGAGAGTGAAAAAGTAGACAATTTGAGGGTCATTGGAAGGTTTATTTTGACAACCTATTCTGACCACTTTCCTTGTCCATTAAGTGCTGATACAGTCTTTCCACTAAGATTTTCCTTATTTGCTCTGAGTGTCACAGGGCTTGACTTCCATAAACTACATATGCAGCTTCCAAACGCCTTTTAGTTAAACTCCTCCTATCCAGTGGCATAAATTTAAACTGTACTGATATTTTGGATGCCTTTTTTTTCATTCTCCGTTTACTTCTATGAACGTGCCTGAGAAACAAAAGAAGGAAAAAGAAAGCACCCTCTTTAATCTCACATACGCATCCATGAAAAACACCCCATATTCTGCCAGTTTCTAATCCAAACGTCAATGTGTGCACCCTGGTGAACACTACATTCTTACCTAAGATTCTTCAGACATCCTCAGTCTACACAATTCCCCCATTTCTTACATCGGCTTTGATGTTTGGCTCTCACATTCCTCTTTGAATAGCATCCTCTCTTGTTCAACATGAAGCCTCAGGGCTTGCTTACAAGCTCAAAGATGAGGAACACCAACTCTCTTTCTGACAGCTAACTTAAATACACCTCACCTTCATTCTTAAGCCCAGACATTAAACAGTAACCATATACAGACATATATAAATGAACTGTATATGTGATTATTTCTAATGTAGTTTGCAACTTTATTACAGAGTGAATTGGCACTAATATGTAGTAATTATTAAAAAAAAAAAATGTATACCTACCCCTGCATAGAACATTTTATTTCGAAAACGACTGTTGAATTTCTCTGGATTTGCTTCTGTGAAAGAGGAAAGGTAGTTTTGTTATGGAGACCTCATTAAAGGTAGCGACTTAGATTAGCACTCCTACTTCCTCCCCGACTCCCTCCTATCCTGCAGATCCAATAGATCCCATGGTTTGGTTATCATCTTTCCCCTAGTTCCAGGCCAGTTAGTACAGTGGCCCAGTGCTACAGGGACAGTAACCCAGGACTATAAATGTGTAGCTACAAACCGGCATCACTGACATTAACTGGGAACTTTTTAGAAATGCAAATGATTAGGTGCTAGCCAGATTGACTGAGTCAGAATGACTGAGTGTGGAGTCTATACATCTGTGGAGGGGCTTAACTAGCTCTCCAGGTGATTCTCAAGCACATTAAAGACGGAGGCACTCTAGATGCTTTGTAAAAATTGGAGGGTTCACAGGGATATTGGGCTGGGATAACAGGAAAAGGTGAAAGGAGGTGGAAAAGGGATTATTTACTTTGATTTTCATAGGGCAACATAAGCTATGTATGCATCTTCCAAATGTAATTAAACATGTTTTTAAAATGTGGCTTGTGTTTGGAATAGATATAAACATGGGAATTAATGCCAGTTTAATTATTCCTTCTAAAAGAAATACAATATACGTAGTTATGCTGAGAGGTGTCCATTTGATGGGCTATACTTCTATCTGTGCTAAAAAATTTTTCCACAGTTAAATTTTTAAAAATTCTCCTTTAATGAGATTTATATGAATTATCCACTTTTACGTAGATATATTGGCATAATTCTCAACTTAAAAGTACTATATTTTCTTGACTAATACCTCATAGATTCTACTATCCAAGCTATTTTATCACAACAGCTTTCATGAGCCTTTGCGTTACCCTTCAGGTATTTTATGGCAAATGATCCATGAAGTCGCAGACAGTGCCTGTGTTGGAAAACAGTTTAAAGTCTCACTATGAGTTTTCTTGGTTTGAGAATAGCCACTCACTATCTACTGACAAAATAAGTAAGCTTGCCACAATTAAAAATGTGGTCTTGCTTATCCTGTTTTTTCTTCTATAGCTCAGCTTAAGATTTCTTGACTAACTAGTTAAAAATATGGGGAAAATACAAATGAACAGAAACAGTTAAAAAAAAAAAAAAAAGACTATTCAGTGAATTATATACTTCACAGACAAATAATTTTTTAATTTAATGTTAAAAAAGCAGATTAACAGCTACTGGAAAGTCCATACGTCTGGTCTAAGTGTATCAGCAAAATCTGGTTCCAATATTTTATAGATATTTATTTTTTTACCACCTCTCTCTCACCTGCATGAATATTGTACCTATTAATTCCAATCAACATCAATTCTCCCTTAGCAGCCCTTCAGTGGCTGATTTTCCGCAAAGACTCTGATTTACGTGCAGGGGAAATGTTTACAATTCCATTTCATACTGCATCAAAATACAATACGCCTTAGCAATAACTATACAAAGATTAATGCTTGACATCTTTTAATTGTTTTATAATCACACGCATATAAATGTACATGTTCACACACACAATTTGCATATTCCACTCTAAAATAGTCCTACAGCTTAAAATAAAAGAGAAAAACACTTTCCCCAAAAGAATTTTCTTCTAAGCCTGGTATTTCCATGTAAGGGTCTCTCCCTGCTCCCTTCTCACTCGGATGCATAGAAACTTCATCATAGTACAAGGAAGTGAATCATTAGAAAAACTTCCGGATTAGTTAGACTAAAGATGAGACTCACTTGAGCTCACTGAGCTCATTGAATGAGCTCATTGTTGGCCAGTTATTCATTTAGACCTCTTTTCATGTCTATTTTTGGAAATCCATGTATTAGTGATAATTGTGTTACTTTAAAGGTATTATTACGAAGTTTGGGATATTTTATTAAGAAGCCTAGGATCCGGATTCTGCTAAAGAATATGGGACAAAAAAAATGGGGTAAGAAATAAAGAATAAAATCCCCCATTTACTTCCCAAATTAACTCTCCTTAAATATAGGAAGGGTATCAGGTCATAAATGTTGGCCCTAAGGAGGTCCCTCTGAATATCTGATATCCAAGAACTGTCTAACGCAGGGTGGGGGAAAGTGGTAGTGTTTCTGACTCAGGATATTTGAGATTCTGTTATCAATCATCCTTCTAGCTGTGATTTTCTAGCCAATCAGAGAGGAATACCAAACTATGGCTTTCTCTTCAAACAGTATTGTTCTTGCTTGGCACAGAATTTGACCTTTACAGAGCCTGTCCTCTCAAAACCTTGTGAAATCAGGAAGGTCAAAGTCTACTAACATTTCTGGATCCAGTAAGAGATTTTAAAGATCTGTTTCTTATATTTTATACTCTAGTGATTTTTAATCCTGTAGCATCACTCTTGACTTCTAGTGCGTAAGTGCATGATCAGAATTTTCATGTTATTATCAGAATCTGAAAAATCTGAATTCTGGCTTTTAGTGCTCTGTTATTTCAAATTCCAAAGTATGCAAAAACTCTAAACACCACTTCCTTTCTTACATAACCTGGAGGGAAAAAAGTAAAGTACTTCTCATTTATGACTTTATCTCACAAGTCTCTTGATAATCTACATCCTAGCATGGTTCTGGTTATATATAGTCAGAAGGCACTAGATACAGATATAGATACAGGCATAGACATGGATATATAGTATAGCTATATTAATAAGAGAGTTTAAGAGAGGGAACGAGACAGAAAGCAAGAGAGAGAGATCAATTGGGACTACAAAACATAAGTCAAAACCCTAAACTTTCTCAGTTCTAAATGGCATAAGAAAATGTTGATGAAATATTTAACAGCATGTCATTATTTTGTCTTCTTTCAAAAATTGTGTTCCCCTAATCTTGACTCCATCTCTTTTGGTACCCGAAATCACTACATGGTCTCATTCACACCTCTGTATCACTCAGTGGGGATGCCTAGTACCTTCCTAATTAATCCCATCACCATTACATCCTATTCTTTCAACCTAAACTACCTAGAGCTCCTCTATTGTTCTAAGATGCCTGTTTCTTTTATACAAACAGAGGGGACTTTTTGTTTTTGCTACCGTGTTTCAATGGTTCTGGTTATGTAGTGTTGCACTTTAATAGTGTTTTGTGAAGCTAAAGAATATCCTAGTGACTTCAGTAATAGTCTCTATCACTTCTTAGTATTTTACTCACTTCAAAACTTCCAGTAGAACACAAAGATTAACAATCCTGAGACCTGGAACACACATCTAGTCCTGCCTTTTGCTGCCTTTGAGACCCTGGACAACTAGGTCTCAGGGTTCCATCTGTCTGAACAACTAGGTCTCAGGGTTCCATCTGTCTGAACAACTAGGTCTCAGGGTTCCATCTGTCTGAACAACTAGGTCTCAGGGTTCCATCTGTCTGAACAACTAGGTCTCAGGGTTCCATCTGTCTGAACAACTAGGTCTCAGGGTTCCATCTGTCTGAACAACTAGGTCTCAGGGTTCCATCTGTCTGAAAAACTAGGTCTCAGGGTTCCATTTGTAAGAAGCTCCTGTCCTGTCTAGCTCCCAGAGTCATCCTGAAGGTTAAAATGAAACAACACTGAAGCCCACCGTAAACGCGTAAGTGATATACAAACAAAAGGGAACATGCAAAACACCTGCTAGAAACTTCCTCCCTGGGAGATGGAAATGGGACGTTGTCCTCACCTCTGGATTCATGGAACTCCAGTGTGACATGAGCATCAAATCCAAGGCTGAAGTAGTTATTGAAAACATTCAGAGGGAGCTGCAATGATAAACAAAGACAGAGGCAAAATTGTGTGTGGCCAGGCAGAAAGAGAAGAATAAAACATAAAGTCGGACCCCTATCTCTGAAGAAGTCCCCAAAAGACAGATCAGCCACAACACGAAGTGGAGGGTGCTCATGTAGAAAGAACAGGAAATTATTGGATTAATTCATTAGTGAAAGCTAAAATCAAGTAATTTTCTCAAGAATCATAAATAGTATAAGAAATAAGAGCTACAAATACAAATTATTAAATAAGAACCATTCCTATAGATGCTGTAATAACAGGAACTTGTTAAGCTGAGGGATATATATTTGCAATAGTTACAAAGAAGAATTCACTAAGCAAACCTAGAAAGTAAATTCAATTGTAAAGATAACGTCTAACCAACTTAATCAGTGGATACACTTTTTTCAAGAATTTATATTCAGCAAACCAATACTGTAATGTAAAATGAATATTTAACTTGTTTACCCATCACCTATTTTATCTTTCTCTCTCTCTCTCTATATATATATATATATACACACACACATACACACACACACACACACAAATACACACTTTTTTTTTTACATAAGTCATATAAAAAATAGGGCAATGTGGCCGGGCGCAGTGGCTCATGCCTGTAATCCCAGCACTCTGGGAGACCGACGTGGGCAGATCACGAGGTCAGGAGATCGAGACCACCCTGGCTAACACAGTGAAACCCCGTCTCTACTAAAAAATACAAAAAAAATCAGCCGGGTGTAGTGGCAGGCACCTGTAGTCCCAGCTACTCGGGAGGCTGAGGCAGGAGAATGGTGGGAACCCGGGAGGCGGAGCTTGCAGTGAGCCAAGATCATGCCACTACACTCCAGCATTCCAGCCTCGGCGACACAGCAAGACTCTGTCTCAAAAAAAAAAAAAAAAAAAAAAAAAAAAATAGGGCAATGTGACTCATTCGGTTATTGCTGGGCTAGAGAGAAAATCAACAACAAAAATACATATTAGTATTATTCAAGTTCTCGTTTAATCTATCAACCCTTATATCTTTATTATGACGATGAAATCTGAAAACACAGCCACACAGATGCACATGTAAGCTTTAACTTTCCTTCCTAGAGTCCTTTGGGTCTCTGGCTGTTATCAGTGCAAGTTGAATGAAGAGAACTCTGCAGCCTCAAATCCAGCATTAAATCTGCAAAACTAATGTGATTTTAAGCTTCAGTTCAATGTTAGAACAATTAAGAAAGCATGTGGAAAATGCGAGAATGGGAATGGCTGGTTCTCCCACTTTTCCTTCTGCAACTCAAGTGAAAGGTAAATATTAAAGTAAATAAAGATGAGAAATGTTTCCAGCTAATTATCCGGTTTGTGTCCCAAATTGAACTGTACCTGTCTTCTCTGAGAGGTAAGTGTTTTAACCCTCAAGATTTCAAAAGTATGTTTTTTTGCAGTATTTCATATGCCCCTTGATCAGCAAGATTTTCTGTTTCACTACAAGGAGAACTTTCTTTCATTAAGAGAAAAGTGAAATAAGAGAGAGAGCAAGAGAGATATAAAAGCAGAAAAAAGAAAATTGGATTGGCTTGGTCTCTAATGAAAGTAAGGAATGACCCCACATGGAAGCTCTTGATTCAAAGCCTATGTAATGAATGATTCAGAGTCCAAGTGAACCCTTAGAAATGGTCTCAACTAAATGAAGGACCAGGAGAGAAACTAAACACATAGAACAATGCCAAAATCATGTCTCACTCTTCAGGCTTCTTATTTGAGAATATCCAGTTCCTGCACTTAAACAAAATACCAGTTCTTAGTAATGACAGCATGGGTTGGTGATCCTGCCAAAAGCACAGACATGTTCATCTCCTCTACCATTTATGTTCTTTTGGCCACAATTCTAACCCACGTCTTAACATCTACTGATAGCTAAGGAGAACATCTGGTCACCATCACCTAAATCATATCCCACTTTAGTCTGTTTTTAAGTTATTTATATTTTCCAGGAAAACTTGCCCCAGTTTCCCATACATCTCTTTAAAAACCCATTTTTTAAAAACCCTTTAATTATCTGGATTGATTTGGATTGGTGTTCCCTGGCTACACCAAGAAGTCTTTCCATTTCTTAAGCTGTTGGAAAGAGAATTAAATATGGATTTCTATTGCACATCTAACCATTCCAAGTTTAGTAGGAAAAGAAACTTAAAATATCCATATGGTACTCTTCTTTATATTTCAGCTGTTTTCTACCCAATTTCTATAAGTCAAACACATTATAAAAAAAATCGCATCTCAAGACGACACTTGTTGTTTAAACAACATTGTGACATTATAAACTTGAATTCAGCTGAGCAATCATGATATCTACTAGAAATCTACCAGAATTTCAGGATCTTAGTTTAGGTGAAAAAACCATAAAGACAGAGTAAAACATGTTTTAATCTCATTTAGCCAAGTAAGAAACCTGAACATCTATTAAATTATAATATATGTAATTAAATTGATCAGGATCAGGATGCTAATAAACAGGTGTTGGTTTGATCTAAATCTAAAATGATATGGGGTTTAATCTATTATAAGCCTGAAACATCCATGAAATCTTAGCCTCAATAAATGGCATGGTTCACTATAACTGGGATACTATTTAAAGTCCAGATGCCTGGGCCTTAACTTGCATTTACTTAATCAGAATCTCTGGGGACTGGGCCTTGTAATCTGCATTTTAACAAACACACCTGGAGATTCTTACACATACAGAGTTTGAAACTTCAATCACAGAAGGAAAGTGGAAAGTAATATGAGGGAAGTGGCTACTCAGCAGCCTCCCAAATTTATCTGAAATTGAGGCCATAACTTAGAACCAAAGGATCAACTGAAGGCTCACAGTACTAACCACAACTATTAATACACCCCTTGGTTGGCTTTTTGGTTGAAATAAAAGCTCAATCACTAAAAGAAAACATAAAGTCTGGACATAAAGATGGCAACAATAGACACTGGGGACACTAGAGTGGGGAGGGAAGGAGAGGTGCAAGGACTGAAAACCTGTTGGTTACTATGCTCACTATCTGGGTGAGGGGATCAATCATATCCCAAACCTCAGCATCATGTAATATGTCCATGAAACAAACTTGCACACATGCAGCTTGAATCTAAAATAAAAGTCATTTTTTTTAAATAACATGAAGTCAAAACATTTATTGAGGTATCTTCAAGTCCCACCAAAGTGATAAAATTGGCATAGTTAATACTTCCTCAACATACGATATATTTTATATCAGGCCTAAAATCTCAGGAGGTTGTATTTCTACTGAAAGAACAAGTGCCCATTGCTTCCAAATTAACATATTTCTTCATCTTCTCATAAGTTATTTGCTACTAACATGAATGATTAAGACAGAATACATGCCTTTCTAGTGCAGAGGCTGAAGACAGAGGAGAGCTCCCTGAGCTTTGGAAGCAGGTATGGAATCTAGGTCTTTAGAGGTCATTGGGGCAGAATCATTAGGTGGTACTACTATACCCATAGCCCTAGTAGCCATCAACTCAAACACTATCACATTATCCCATAGGAATTCACCAGCACATGACTCTCCAGCCAGGAATTTATTTCGTGTAGCTCAGGCAGATGCTCCAGGGTTCCTTTCTGAAGAACAAAAAACTCTCTAACCTTACATACACCATCTTCAATTTCCTCTGGAGGCAAGTCGGGGTTTCTTTCCACATGGAGGTTCCAGCGATCTAGCTGTACAATTGTCCCATCTTCCACTTGGCACAGGATCTTAGAAACAGGCTCATCAGTGTAGCCCTGAGGAATCAGAGAACATATCCATTGCTGTCCAGAGTGGAGAACAGCGAAGCCAATGCTATTTTATGCAAGGAAGAGCCAAGCCACTATATTCTGTTTATTTTGTAATTAGCAAGTTTTGAAGAGCAAATTTTTCACCTTGAGGTAAATTTGAGACAATACTGTAAGATACGTAGAAACACTAGCTCTGGCTGGTTTGAGCTGAGGAATATTTTTTGTCAACAGCAAGAACCAATAGTCACCGGTACACATTAAGGGTCATACTGGAGGCTGGATGGCTACTTTTATCAGAGTAAAAAACAGGACTCCCCGTGGCTCTCACCAGAGGAATTTGGGGGAAACACAAAACAAATGTGTTTGGAGAGGCAAGGAAAGAATCAAGGAGGGATGGGATTGACAATGTTTGTCTATTAACATTCCCTCTCAATCACCTCTCCCTGACCTCCTTGGAGGACACCATTCTTCCCAAGACCTTAGGCAAGTCTCACTGAGGAATGGCCCTGTTAGGGAGCTACTTAATCCTTGAAGATCCATTGCTGACAGCAAGATAGACTGTCCTCAATATTCAAGGCACTGATTTGGAATATTCAAGGCACTGATTTGGAAGGGAGAAGTTAACACTGATAATAACCTTAGTTGCCCCATGTAAATACATTTTTTATTTCTACACTGCCTACTTTAAAAAAAAAACCTGTGGAAGATTAATCTGCCCAAAGGTCAACTAACATCTGCTAAACATCTGAATATAATTTTCACAAAGCCCAGCCCAGGTAATGCTCTCCTATGAGCAGATAAAAAGCTGGTGGGGGTCAGGCGCAGTGACCCACGCCTGTAATCCCAGCACTTTGGAAGGCCGAGGCTGGTGGATCACGAGGTCAGGAGTTCGAGACCAGCCTGGCCAACATGGTGACACCCTGTCTCTACTAAACATACAAAAAAAAAAAAAAATGCTGCACAAGGTGGTGGGCACCTGTAATCCCAGCTACTCGGGAGGCTGAGGCAGGAGAATTGCTTGAACCTGGGAGGCAGAGGTTGCAGTGAGCTGAGATTCACCACCGCACTTTAGCCTGGCGACAGAAAGAGACTCTGTCTCAAAAAAAAAAAAAAAAAGTTGGTGGGGCTGTATATGTGTATGTATATGTATATATACACAGCATATGTATATATATTGTGCCTTCCTACTATCTTAGTACTATAAAATACATATGTAAATAAATGGCTGTTTAGCAACTGCAGAACAATTTCCCCCAAGCTTGCCTGAAGTTGGCTTCATTGTGGAAAGGACAAGTAAGTACCTATACAGCCAAAGCTCTGATGGCACTAACCAAAAAAAAAAAAAAAAAACGCTCAAAAAAAAAGTCATAACTCTCCCAAGTCAGGCGTGTAAAGTTGAACCAGATTTGCGATCATAGCTGGGGCTGAGAGTCTGGATTAACTGAAGTCTGTGTGATCCTTTTACGCACAGACTTGAGGCCAAACTTACGAACTATCTTTTAGTGGATACCTCAAAAAGCCGCAGGCCTATGTACTAACCACTATTATTTCTCTCATACTAGGCTTTCCTTTCCCTTCTAGCTGATTATAAGTTTAAACTGAAGAAGCTACCAGACCAAATAAGGGCTCAAGGGCACTTTGATTCCGAACTCTAACTTATGCCTTAGACAACAGCAGCAGTTATCACCCCCTGCTTCCATTAGAACATCAGTGGATCTGGAATTCGGTTTGTTGTTTGATGATATGGGCAGTCCCCGAGAGCAGTTCTTACCCCTCCCCAGTTGAGAGTTCGAGCCAGGTCATTCCCAGTCCCCAGCGGAAGGACCCCCACGGGAGGCTGAGGGCTCAGCTGCAGTTCATCCAGGATAGAAAGGATCCAGCCCACCTACAGGCATATCGGGGGCCAGAAGAGATATAAGAAAGATAAATAAGTTACAAAGAAAACTGTGAGAAACAGAGGCTTCCAAGAGCTAACCAGAATTATTTTATTTTATTTTATTTTATTTTATTTTATTTAATTTTATTTTGTTGAGACGGAGTCTCGCTCTGTCGCCCAGGCTGGAGTGCAGTGGCCGGATCTCAGCTCACTGCAAACTCCGCCTCCCGGGTTTACGCCATTCTCCTGCCTCAGCCTCCGGGTAGCTGGGACTACAGGCGCCCGCCACCTCGCCCGGCTAGTTTTTTTTTGTATTTTTAGTAGAGACGGGGTTTCACCGTGTTAGCCAGGATGGTCTCGATCTCCTGACCTCGTGATCCGCCCGTCTCGGCCTCCCAAAGTGCTGGGATTACAGGCTTGAGCCACCGCGCCCGGCCTTATTTTTCTTTAAAACATGTATGTTTTAATTCAGTGAGTAGGGAACAGAAAGGTCGCTTATCGCTGGCAGTTTCAAAATGGTTAAAAGAAAAAGGACCATTTTGCACATGCTCTATCATACAAGCAAAACTAAAACCATTCATGTGTGTGTTTAACTAGAAACATGTTTGTAAATTTCTCCGAGTTTAAGACTTTGGTAGTATAACAGGGCACAGGAGGGAATGTAAAACTCAGGATCAGACTGAATTTCAATTCTGACTCATGCTGGCTGCATAACCTTGACTAAATTATTTAACCTCACTGAGACTCATTTACTTGATTTTCAAAATGGGGATAATAATACGTACCTCACACGATTGTTTACTAATTAAACTAAAATGTACATAGAGCACTTAACATGGTGCATGGCCCATGTAAGTACTTATTAAATGGTTGCCCTCTATAGTATCATCTTGGAAATTGATAGTGTTTTCCTAAATATCCCTCTATTTTCCTTAATGAAACATTATGAAAACATAATTATGGACAGACCTAGTATCTATTATAAGTTTAGGCAGGAAATTGATACTTATAAACTAGAATCATATACCTGTTTAATCTTTTTCTAAGATAAATAATATTTTGGGTTTAGTCTTATAACTAATTAGAAAA
Source organism: Rhinopithecus roxellana (assembly GCF_007565055.1). NCBI lineage: Eukaryota > Metazoa > Chordata > Mammalia > Primates > Cercopithecidae > Rhinopithecus > Rhinopithecus roxellana. The sequence continues at coordinate 55,564,174 of NC_044554.1, read as the reverse complement.
ATTGACCAAAACTTGGAACTGGCAAAAAGGAGCTTGAATGTCCTTATAATGTCATACTAAAATAGTGTTTCACAGACCTAAGAATTGTGTAACTGTAGGTTAACATAGATTTCTGTCCTATAGAGACACAAATGTCAAGAAGAGATGATTGCTTTAAAGTTTATAGTTTCATTCTCTCATAGGACTTTGATCAGTTTTGCATCAAATTTAGAAAAATTATTTTGATATGAAGTACATAATTCTTTTTCTCTAGTTCTGATAAATCAGCTTTACTATCTTGCAGGTTCCCTCATTAAAGAGCTAAGCAAATTTTTTGACATGTATTCATTCTATATTTGTATGAGTCATGCTTCTTGAAAATACTAGATCATTCGTTTATTGAACACTACTTCATATAAAACCCATAACGAAGCAATCAAAATAAAGAGATAAATGAGCTAGACTGTGACAGATAAGGTAGAAAGATTGCTCTCGAGAAGCTCACAGTAACACAAAGATGGACATACCGATGCCTTTCTTTTTTTTTTTTTGAGACAGAGTCTCAATCTGTCGCCCAGGCTGGAGTGCAGTGGCATGATCTCAGCTCACTGCAAGCTCCGCCTCCTGGGTTCACACCATTCTCCTGCCTCAGCTTCCCGAGTAGCTGGAACTACAGGCGCCCACCACCATGCCTGGCTAATTTTTTGTATTTTTAGTAGAGATGGGGTTTCACCATGTTAGCCAGGATGGTCTCGATCTCCTGACCTCGTGATCCACCCGCCTCGGCCTCCCAAAGTGCTGGGATTACAGGCATGAGCCACTGTACCAGGCCCATACCGATGCCTTTCCATGTGCCATGCCTGAGCAAAGTCCTTTAATGAATTCTTGTATTAAACTTTAAAACATTCTCTGTAAAATAGATACTAATGTAATTTTCATTTCCATCTTATAGATAAGGAAACAGAGAATTGGAAGGGTAAGTGACCTCCTTAGTATCACATGGCTTACATGACAGAAATGGCATTCAAAAATAGGAATGCCTAACACCAGTGGCCAACCCCTTAACTGCTAAGGTGTAGGGAGCCTTTAAATAAAGAACTCAACCCCCTTCTGGATACGGCCAGACACTCCTGGAAGCAGTGGCATGTGATTTTTAGAACCTGTGATGAAGAAACCTTAAACATTGCTTAATCAAATTCAGTGAACTTGAAGATTGATAAACTGAGGTGCAAAAAAAGTAATTTTCTCAAGACTAAATGATTAGAAGTGTCAGAGTCATGGTAACGTTGGTTCTCCTGACTTCCATCTAAAATTATTTCTCCTCCACAAAGATGACTTCCCAGGGTGTAAAACTTGCTCATCTACCAATGATGCCTAAAATTGTGTTTATCTTCTAAAAAGGCAGACCACACAGTTCACCCCATGTGGTAACTAAAAATCCAGACCTATAAATGTCAAAAAGTCTGCCCATTTCCCTAAACTGGGGAACTTGCTCCAAGACAGACCCTTAGATTCTGACCCAGAGCTTCTTTAGTCTCTTCTTTTACATGCAATACCAACAAAGCTTGCTACTGAAGTCCAAACAAAAATGCCTGATGCTAAATTAGTTCTGATGTTTGTACCTGACATTGTTTCTGCACTGCTAAAAGCACAAATTAAACACAGTAAAAGTAGACAGTTCTAATAAACTGCAAGAAGGGGTCTTAAAGGCCATAAAAAGGACATAAGACATAAACTCAGAAAAAGCCCACCATCTGGGATCACCAACTGCAAAACAGCCCTGAATAGAGCCAGACTCACAGACCCACAAGAGAACTTAGTAGAAATCTAATTCACCACCCCTTCCGAATAAGGAAGAAGAAGGCATTCTCTTTAAAGCTTCTCTGCGAGACGATCATTCAACCTCTCCTTTATGATTTGTACTTACAAGTCAGCCCACTTGCTTTCAGGCAGATTTAAATTAGACATTTTTCTTATGCTCGCTTGAAATATGTCTCTCTTTTCTGGGTAAAGAAAATGCTATGAGTTTACACTTTCAATATCCCATTTCACTCAGACATAACAATGATAGAAAAGAAAAAAGGAAAAAAAAAAAAAAAAAAGACACAGCTTCAAAGGGCCAGAAATAAATACAAAGTGGCAGAGCTGGGGTAAAAGCTTGCATCAGCTTGGCTCTTGGTCTTGCAAACAACAGAGGAAGCCAGGATGTTGCCTTTTGGAGAAATAAAAGTGCGTCCCCTACAGACAGCAAGCTGTCCTGGAGCGAGGCTCCCTCAGCAGGAGGAAGAAAGGAGGGCAGAACGTGAAAACCAGTCTAAGGTCATGGCCCACAGAAAGGTGAGACCTGCTAGGGCTGAAAGAAGCCCAGAAAGCCTCACTCTGGTAAGTGCTCGACCCGACTTCCCACAAGCCCAATGACATACACCTGTCATCTCCCCAGGATAGAGTCATAAGAATCTATAGAAAAACCCAGCTCTCATCTGAAAGTACTGAAAACAATTCAATATTACTAGAAACCAAAGTGATTCAGAGATAGAAAAGTAAAATCAAATAAAGCAACTTTCTGTGAAGATGAGCTTGCAAAGAAACAATTTCACATTGCAGGAGGAATGCTAATACTAAAACAGATGGAACGTTAGGGGTTAATTCACTGCCCATGGAACACAAACAATTTCCAAATGACTCTGAAGTACGTGACGTGTCCCACAACATCTATGAATCGATGCTGTGTCTTTTTTTTTTTTTTTTTTTGTCTTTTTTGAGACAGAGTTTCACTCTGTTGCCCAGTCTGGAGTGGTGCAATCTCAGCTCACCGCAGCCTCCACCTCGTGGGCTCAAGCGATTCTCCAGCCTCAGACTCCCTAGCAGCTGGGACTACGGGTGCAAGTCACCACACCTGGCTAATTTTTGCATTTTTTTGTAGAGACAGGAGGCTTTTGCCATGTTACCCAGACTGGTCTCAAACTCCTGAGCTCAAAGTGATCCACCCGCCAAAGTGCTGGGATTACAGGCATGAGCCACGGCGCCCAGCTGATGCTGTCTTCTAACAGCCTTCATTCAAATCTTCTACGCTGTGTTCCTGTTTGTTGTCTCAGAGAAGGTTGTCAGGAGTTCTCGTGATACTGAACTATGATTCCTCACAAAGGCAGAGTCGACAGGGTGCCTGGATTTCTCACCATCTCTTCTCCTTTTACCCTTGGTCTATGCAGAAAAGGACAAGTACACAGGGTGTGAATGTAAAGGTGCTTTGCATCTCATCAGTCGATTTGCTTTATGAACCAGATAGATTCTGTCTCCTTTTTTCTGTAGCCAAATGATCAAATATGTCATTGTCTCCTGAATATAAGCAGAAAATCTTGCATTTCATCATTCCATCACCCTTGGAGTCATCAAAGGCCTCCTGCCTTTCACAGCACAGATTTTGTTTTGTCTTGAAATTCTTCCACAGACTACCGACATTAGGCCAATAGTTCTCTGGCTGAGGTGGGTCTACTATCACCCCTCCACAGCTCCCGAATAGTTTTTCTCAGCCAGCAGCTCTATCAGCACTCCCCAACAGCCGGTGTCCCCGGAAGACAGCAGAGCGCAGAAGTGTGGGGCACTGAGCGGCAGGGAGCTCAGCCCCACCACAAACTGGCTGGTGAGTTTAGTCAAGTCAGTTAATCTCTCCAAGCTCCTCTCACATCTGTACAGCAAAAGTAATAATAATGCCTGTCTTTTAGAGTTGTTTCATCAACTCATGTGTAGACACTGCTTAGCTAGTGCCTGACAAACAGGAAATGCTAAACTAACATTAGCTACTGTGACTCAGCTAGATTTTTCTTCCTCTTTTCTCACTTCATCAACAAAGGCCCGGTTTCCTAGAAGCAAAATGTCCTCTTCCCATTTCTCCACTTAAAGTTGAGCCCTGAGTTTGCAAATCAGCCCCACCTTTGGCTGCCATCAAATCAGGAAGCCTTTCTTTTGCAGACTATAAAGAACAGTAAAAGCAGAGCTGCCCTGCAGTAAAAAGGGGCTACAAAAAACAAAACGGAAACAAATACACACTTACAATAGCAGGAGACATAAAAAAAAAATCTTGGGAAACAATCTGTGTCTCTGTCCTTAGAGAAAAACTTTAAAAAAGATCTTAAAGCTGTTACTGGAAGCTCTGTCTTTACAGTAATCCAGAACCTGTTTCCACCTGAAGTCCACACTGCACATTGAAAGGTGCCATGGGCAGGAACTCAGCCACGGCTTTCATATTTTCCCAAATCATCTCCACCAGCTCACCTAGCACCCTTTCAATTAAATTATTTAATTAATTGCGACATACTGCACTTGGTATATTTTCCACCAGAACTGAAGAAAGTTATCCCGATTGGGCCTAATGATTTCCCAGCTTGCAAAGCTCTTTCCTTCCTTCCTAGGAAAAGCAGGGCTGACAGACTGAGAACACCAGGTCCTCCACTTTGTCCCTGAGCAGCCATGCACAGCAGCAGCTGGTCAATGCTGCCACCATCTGGCCGTTTTTAGCATTAGTTTTCACTGAATGTTTACCAAGTGCATTTCGAGCAATATTTTCATTCTGCAGTATAATAACACGAAGGGTGGCTGAAAGGTGGAGATGACAGCGAACTGATATTTTCTTCCAACAAAACAGATGCACATTGCACTGCCTTGTAGTACATGCAGGCCAAAAAGTGAAGGACACTCACTTTGGGAAATCAAAGGAAAAGAAGAGTTTGGCTGAACTCTGAAAGAAAATGACCACACAGTATTGGATGACTGGGGGACCCTTTTGAATATGTGCATGATGATTCCTCCTTTTGATACTTTAATGTATGTTTGCACTTAATAAAGCCAACATGTGTTAAAAGAAATGTGCTTAAAATTAGCCCAAAAGAAATCAACATAAAAGTCAGGGCCGGGCGCGGTGGCTCAAGCCTGTAATCCCAGCACTTTGGGAGGCCGAGACGGGCGGATCACGAGGTCAGGAGATCGAGACCATCCTGGCTAACACGGTGAAACCCCGTCTCTACTAAAAAAAAAAAAAAAAAAATACAAAAAGCTAGCCGGGCGAGGTGGCGGGCGTCTGTAGTCCCAGCTACTCGGGAGGCTGAGGCAGGAGAATGGCGTAAACCCGGGAGGCGGAGCTTGCAGTGAGCTGAGATCCGGCCACTGCACTCCAGCCCGGGCAACAGAGCGAGACTCCGTCTCAAAAAAAAAAAAAAAAGTTAGAATATAGTTAGAATATGACCTTTTCTTGAAACAATATAGAATCCACACTGAGGGTACACTGTGTGCTTACTCATGAGGGACTATGAAATATGACTAGGCTGAGGATGAATGAGGAAAGGGGCTTAGGATGAGAGATTGTCCATATCGATTAAAGGAAAATAATACTTCTTTCTTTGCATTAGCTGTGGTGAGTCAGGGCCTGGGGATGCCTACCATTTTGGATGTCTTTTCGTCTAGGGAAGCCAATAGAACAAGAAGTAAGCATGAAGTGGATGGCTGGAGTCAATTTAACGTCAGGCCTTTTGGAAATAATTAAAATGTTTAAAGGTGGACTTGCAGATCCAGCCAAGTTCACCAAAGTCAGAAGCCAGATAGATAGGGACCATAGGTCACACCTTAAGGAGCCATAATGAGGGTACCTGAGCCTCAGGAGATCAGTTCATGTGCTTGTCAATATTTCAGCAGGGTGACAGCCATTGGGAGTTGAATAGGTGTCAACGTGGCCAAGGAAGTGAGAAAATACAAATTTATCACATGACCAAGGACAGGTTATTTCTCATTTACAAACATGAAGGTTTGAGATCATTCTTGAGTTAGCTGAATTTTATTGCAGCCAAGAGATCTGAAAATGGAATCAGACCATCTGACAGCTGTAACTATGTGACATCCTCTGAATTGTGCAAGCCAGTAACAAAGAGACTACACCTGCACTGCCCAAAGCAGCAGCCATTGGCCACATGTGGTGATCCAGCACTCAAATATAGCTCATCCAAATTGGATGTGCTGTAAGTATAAAATGTAGGCTAGATTTTGAAGACTGTACAAATAGAACATAAAATATCTTAATGTTTATAAATTAACACATATTGAAATGATACTATTTTAGATAAATAAAATATATTATAAATTAATTTCACTTGCTTTTTACTTTTTTAAAAGTACCTTCTAGAAAATCCAAAATTGTACAAATGTGGCTTGCATTAAAGTTATCTTGAACAATAGTCTATATTACTATAATGCTACAGCTATAAGAACCTTAGAGATCTGAATGCATTTCTTTGTAGATTTAGAAAGTCTCAAAAGAGGTTAAGGAACCTGCCAAAGGTTATTTCCAAGTGTATTATTGGGGAATGTATCCCTCTGCTTCCTCGGATTTTTTGTTTGTTTGTTTGTTTTGTTAGTTTGTTTTTGAGACAGAATCTCACTGTGTCACCCAGGCTAGAGTGCAGTAGTGCAATCTTGGCTCACTGCAACCTCCACCTCCTGGGTTCAAGTGATTCTCCCACCTCAACCTCCCTAGTAGCTGGGATTACAGGCATGCACCACCATGCCCAACTAATTTTAGTATTTTTAATAGAGATGGTGTTTCACCAGGTTGGCCAAGGTGGTCTCAAACTCCTGACTTCAAGTGATGTGCTCACCTCAGCCTCCCAAAGTGCTGGGATTATAGGCATGAGTCACCACACCTGGCCTTTCATGTAGTTTTTAAATAACATACAATTAAAGTAGCTAATATTGAAGCCTAAGAACTTTTTTCCAAAGTAGTGCAAACTTTCTATACCTTAAATAATACTTTCTATATCTTAAATAATACTCTTTATTTAAACTAATTTGGTTATGGGGTAATACAGCCTCATCCTAGTCAGTCAAAAATATTTAACTTCTGATTCCTCCCTGAGCTTTGTCACTTTACTGGCAGCATTCTGCCAGCTTCTACAGTGATAGATGTGCTCACTGACTAATACCTTATGTCAAATATATACCTGAATTCAGAATTGTACTCCGCTTGCCTAAAGCCAGCAGTTTTCATCATGAATTGCTCAGGCTGTTTCCTCTATATAAACTCTGCCTTCAATCACAATTAAAAGTTTCATTTTCTAAACTCACAAAACAAAAAATATCAATCACATACCATGATAAACATTTCATATACCCCAAGTTTTTCACAAAACATCTTATTCTAACAAGGTAAACTAAACTTGGGTTTATATAAGGTACAAGATAAGCAAAGTCTTGATTCTGAGTATTTTAACTACAGATGTTACCACTGACAAAAATAATTAGTTTAAACACCAACTCTAGGGTAAACGTACTACTTTTATTTTAGGCATGCTGAATGCAAGTGGCCATGGGACACCCAAGTGTAAATGACTAGTATATTTGTGAATTACATCAGAGGAGGTAAAAACAGAAGTTAAAATATAGATAATGTCCCTAAGAGGAAAAAGTACCTACCACATTAAAAAAAATTAGTTACCCTTATGGAATACTCACAAATTATGGTATCATTAATGAAGAGTTGCTTGAAAAGACTGGATATGAAAAGTAGAAGTAGGTAGTCTACATGTCAGGAGGCTGACAATGGCATCAGAGAGATCACAGACATTCGAAACTGTAATGGGATCTGGCCATTAGGGATTTATTAAGACTGTACCAACATTCACTTACTCATCATTCTGGGTTTTGCCCCAAATACTCTATTGAAACTGCTTTCTTGAAACTCCATATGCAATGGTAACTTTTCAGTCTCTCCTTAAAAGTGTTAACTACTGCCTCTTTCTTGAAACTCCTTTTTTGGTTTGTTTACTTGCCAGAACATACTGGTGGTTGTCCTATTCTTCTATTTTTTCATTTATTTTCCTTTTGGGCTTTGGCTCAGACCCCATAATTACAGGTTTCACAAGTGTGTGGAATTGGCTGTCTTTTCTCTTTATCCTTTATTCATTGGAATCCCATACTTTCAAATATTCATCTAATTGCAGAGAATATCTCAATACTACATGACCTAGCACAGTGCTTCCTCCACATATCTGCCGAGTAAAGAAGGAAGACAGGCAGGCACGTGGCTCACACCTGTAATCCCAGCACTTTGGGAGGCCAAGGCGGGTGGATCACAAAGTCAGGAGATCAAGACCATCCTGGCTAATATGGTGAAACCTCATCTCTACTAAAAACACAAAAATTAGCCCACTGTGGTGGCACGTGCCTATCGTCCCAGATACTCGGGAGGCTGAGGCAAGAGAATCGCTTGAACCTGGGAGGCAGAGGTTGCAGTGAGCTGTGATCATGCCACTGTACTCCAGCCTGAGTGACAGAGCCAGACTCCATCTTAAAAAAAAAAAAAAAAAAAAAAAGGAAAGAATAAAAAAAGGAAAGGAAGAAGAAAAGAGAGAGAATGAGGGAGGGAGAGGTAGAATGGGAGATTCCATGGAGAAGGGGAGGCCTGGGAGGTAGAGCACCCAAGGCAACAAAGAAGTCCAAGATCTGGGGATGTTATGCGTAGCTTATATGAATTTGAGTTAAGAAAGAGGAAGGACGACATCCTCAACTTACCTGTGTTTGTCACTGAGGTTTAGAAAAGGAGAAAAGATGTGAGTGACATCTGAAGTCATATGAGAAGGCAAGTAGATGCTAAAATAAGGAAGATAACTATGGGTATGGTAAAGAATCACAATGAGTTTACCCTTTCATTAAAGACAACTAAGCTGGGGGATGCTTGAGTTAGGAAGAACACAGTATATCCATCCTCAGAGGGTTCATTTGGATGTAATTCTCACTAAAGAAAGTTGGGAAATTTTGTCCTAGCACATCCCTTAAATATATCTCCCTAGAACAATAAAATCAATTGAAAATTTGTATTGTGTGGGAAAAAAATTCCATGGTCAAATAATTTTGAAAACCGTTGGATTTTAAAAAGTTAAATAGGTTTGGCTTCTTTGCTGTAAGACATTATAATGAATTTTATAAACTAATATTGTGTAATATAAACCTTGAAGAAAGATAAAGACTATTTTTCCCAACTGAACATTGTTTTTACTCTCCACAGAGTATCTGAAAGACCGATAAAGATCACAGTTCTATTTCATTGTGATTGCATTTATTGGTATATAATGTGTATCCACCCCTACATTAAGTGCTTATGTGCTAAGAGAGATAGTATTGGAAGATTTTGTTGCTACCTTTGAGAATAAAACATTCTAATTAGGGAAATTAGAGAAAAGCTAAAGATAGTTCATGATACAATCATAGGTCCTATGAGATCAGATTCCAAATCCAGAAGAAAAAGAACCAGACAACACTATCTAAATGTCATGATTCTCAATTCTTTACTTTGTTAAATACATCACTATAAGTAGAGGCCAAATGAAGAAAACAGATGAGGCATAATAAACAGGAGAAAATATATCCATGATATTAAACTTCAGCCCAATTCCACGTTTTTTTCATAAATACAAACATACAGTCAGATAGAAGGAATAAGTTCTAATGTTCAGTGGCGGAGTAGGGTGAGTACAGTCAGCAACAATGTATTATATATTCAAAGTAGCTAGAAAAAAGAACTTGAAATGTTCCCAACACATAGAAATGATAATCTAGGTAACGGATACCTCCAAACCTTGACATTATACATTCTATGCATATAACAAAATATCACACATAGTCCATATACATGTAAAATATATCAACAAAAAAGAATATAAATAGGACCAATTAATAATCTTTAAGGCAAAACAACAGTCAATATTCTGAGATTTAGTCCCACTAGTAAAAAAATGTAATAATTCAGTTGTGTCCACGTATTTCTCCCTACTGTGACCAAATTATTAAGAATAAATGGTCACGCCTGTAATCCCAAAACTTTGGGAGGCCAAGGCGGGCGAATCACAAGGTCAGGACATTGAGACCATCCTGGCTAACATGGTGAAACCCACGCTCTACTAAACAATTAGCCAGGTGTGGTGGCAGGCACCTGCAGTCCCAACTACTAGGGAGGCTAAGGCACAAGAATGGCGTGAACCCAGGAGGTGGAGCTTGCAGTGAGCCGAGATCGTGCCACTGCACTCCAGCTTGGGCGACAGAGCGAGACTCCGTCTCGGAAAAAAAAAGGGGGAACAGGTCAGCTTATATTTTAAAAGGAATTTATCTATAATCTTCATTTTAATGATTTGACCACATTCCTACTTCATGGCACAGGAAAGAATACAGCACAGTTGAGGGAGTGAAGCACACATTAGAACGATCAAGTATGTATTCATAAGGACAATAACAAAGTCCTTTGTTACTCTTAGGGGCTATGATTCACATGAGAGATCTATGTGTGTTAGGGGATTGGAAAGACTGGGCAATGAATAAAAAGAAGTGGCACAAGAAAACAATAAGAAAGATAGAATTGGCAGAGAACTGGATTCTCTTTCAGGGACCTACCGTTCCATCCCCACCACAGGCCAGAATTCGCAGATTTGGTACTTTCCTATACAATTCAAGCCTGTAGAGGAAATAGAAGAAAAAGTAAACAAAAGAACATTTCACTGGCTAGAGCAGAGAGAAAGCAGAGGACAACATGGGTAGGGGCGGTGTCCACTGGAGAAAATGTATGATCGTGAGGATGACAATGCTATCATAGGTCCCAAGTAACCACAGGAGGAATGACTCCCACAAGTGGAACAGGTGTAGGCATCAGACATTATTTTTGAATGAATAATTCAACGTTAGAATTTAAGGGATTTTAGGATGTCCTAGTTTTATTTCTCATAACTTTTATTACATGTCAACATTATGTTTCTCATTAGTTTTGACTTCTTTCTCTTTTCCCATCATTTCCTCTTCTCCTTTCCCCAAGAAAATCATCATGAATTGATAATCAATAGTCCTTATATATCCCCTCTTTATATTTATTAGCTTTCCCTGGATGTATTTACTTTTTCTAACTTACACTTTCTACTCTTAATCCTAAGAAATCTTTTTCAATGAGACGGGGAGGCTTCCCCATTATCATTACTATCACATCTATGATTCCATCTAGCCTGTCTCTCAGCTGAGTCACTTACACACCACTTTTACCTCCAACCCAAAGTGGGAAGATTGACTGATTTTTCTTTATCTCAAACTTCCCTGCTTGAAATAAGATCATTTTGTCTTTCCTCTTGGTTCTCAGGAAAATGCAGTGACACTGCTCCTGCTAAATCTTTCGCTTAGGTGAAGCTGTAATTGAGAAAGTATCACCTATTTAAATCACAAAATACGGGTTTCTTCTGAAAATATTTCCTGTCCTACCATGTTCTTTATGGTGACCTCTGAAGTGTCTCTCTAGGGTCTAACTAAAGTGATAAAATCTTGAGAAAATAAGCTCCTAAAATGGCACATCCCAGGATAGCAGATTTGCCTTAGCACAATAAAGTATAGAAAATAAATATATGGGGTGTGTGTGTGTGTGTGTGTGTGTGTGTGTGTGTGCGTGTATTATAGGGACACAGAGAGAAAGAATCTTGCAGCAAACTCAACTGGCAAAGAAATTTATACATTAAGAAAATAACAAATTAATTTTAATATTTCCTAATCTACATGCTTAAAATAAGTAATTTATCCATTTTATACAATACTATTTATCTAGAAATCACCTATTCCTCTGATATTGTTACTTATTAAAAAATAAATGGTATCCTTGTGTTCTAACATTTATCAGATAACATCTGAACTATCCTAGTACATGAATTTAAAACAGGGAGACAGAGAACAGCAGAAGTGTCCTTGGTCTTTTCCACTGTGTGCCTCTCCACCAAAGGGGAGAAACAGGATATGGGTCACCTACAATCTAGAGTTTGTTTTAAACACTTCTAACAAAAGCAGGGAATGAGATTTCTGAGATGCTCAGAAAAGGGATTGAGCAGGAATTAATATGTCTTCCCCACACTTGTGCAGAGTCCTCAGGTATAATCAATTGATTCTGTCTCTCGTACACACACACGCGCACGCGCGCGCACACACACACACACTCTTCTCAGTTCAAATGTTCGTAAACAAATATGGCTCCACCCTCCACAGACACACATTTACATTCCCACTAATGTGCATCTCCGAAGTTGTACATGAAGAAATAGAAAAACAATGGGTCCTTTCTCAATTCACAGATTTGTGGAGAACAGTCTACAGTTACACACATGTAAGTAACAAACACACTAGACGTATCCTGAGTTAATAGCTGAGAAGATATGTTTTGAAAGGAACTAAGCCAAGAAAGAGTAGGAGAGAACTTTAGATGAAGTTTTAAAGGAAGGAGATACAGGTGAGAAAGTAGATGACAGACGGTCAGGAAATACCTCACAAGGTAATCAGATAATGAAGCAGAAAGTGCTCACTTGCCTAAAATACTTATGGACCATGGAGAATATTTCCAGACTTACGCATCTTTTGGCCCTTCCTGAGAGAGATCAAAGACTTGCCGTGGATTCAGGTACCACATGAACATCTGCAGGACTTTGGTTCCCTGTAGAAAATAAATACACAAAAAGGCAATAATAGGAAGAAATTTCCCACTGATCATTTAAAAAATCAATCCTTTTATTTAAAATAATACACGGGGAATGATGGCTCATCCCTGTAATCCCAGCACCTTGGAAGACTGAGGCAGGTGGATCGCTTGAGCCCAGGAGTTTGAGACCAGCCTGGGAAACATGAAAAAATCCTGTCTCTACAAAAAATACAAAAATAAGCCAGGTGTGGTGACGCATGCCTTTAGTCCCAGCCGAGGAGGTGGAGTGTGCTGTGAACCGAGATCGCACCATTGCACTCCAGCCTGAGTGATAGGAGTGAAACCCTGTCTCAAAAAATAAAAATGAGTGAGTGAATGAATGATGAATAAGTAAATAAAATAATATCTAATTATAAGCAGTATAGAAGTGTAGTTAAAATCACCACCTTTGGTCATGGATATACATAGGTTGAATGTCAGGCTAGATGTTTATCTAACCTACGTAACTCTGGGCAAGTTTCTTAACTTCATTTAGCTCAACCCACCTTTTCTTTAACACAGAGATAAGAATACCCAGTTTGCAGACTTGTTGCAAGGATTAAAAGCCATAATTTTTGAGAAGTACATTACAGTGTTTAAAATGCAGTAAGCCCTTAATGAATAATATTTACTTTACTATCATTAATGTATGACAATCCATACAGAAAAGTTATTAGTGAACCTATGTAATTTGACATTAATTTTCACTTTGTTGTGCAGATTATTGTCTGTATAATATAAAATATGGGCAGCATTAGCTAAGTATTAATATAATTGTATTTATGTATTTATTTTATTTTATTTTATTTTATTTTATTTGAGACGGAGTCTTGCTCTGTCACTCAGGCTGGAGTGCAGTGGCGTGATCTTGGCTCACTGCAAGCTCCACCTCCCGTGTTCACACCATTCTCCTCCCTCAGCCTCCCGAGTAACTGGGACTACAGCAACTGGGACTACAGCCACCCGCCACCACACCTGGCCTTTTTTTTAATTTTATTTTTTTATTTTTAGGGGACACGGGGTTTCACCGTGTTAGCCAGGATGGTCTCGATCTCCTGACCTCGTGATCCACCCGTCTCGGCCTCCCAAAGTGCTGGGATTACAGGCGTGAGCCACCACGCCCGGCCAATATAATTTTATGGAAATACTGTTTTCTAACTGAAGCAAAAGTATCCCAGGCTCCCAGTTATTTTATACATATATAAAACTTCCTTAGTAAGATCACAGCTTACTTTGACATTTTCAATCTCCATGGCTATACCGGTTTGTTTAAGCCAAACGCTTCTCTCTCACGTGAACATTTTTGGGGCGTTTTAAGTAACTGTGACATTTATAGAGATCATCATTATAGCAGACATAAGGTCACTTTAGAGATCATTTTTAAAGTGGATTGAGCAAACAAGAAATTCAAGAAGAATCTTTTTATCAAGCAATACCAAAAGAGCTTTAAAAATGAGCAGGATGCCCCATTTTATCACCCATAGCAAATAATATTTGAGCAGTTGAACCGAGTGTATTGCTCATAATATTGTTGTTTTAGTAGATATCATAATTGCTCTTTCTTAAAATATTCCTAGGTTTAACTAAAAAACTGCATTTAAGAGTCATCCTAATATAGTAAACATAGTACGAGATTTCAGGTCAAATTAACTTCAGTGTTCTGAGTAATCATGAGCATTTATAACCCTGCAGAAATGCAGTATATAAAATAGAAAGGATGTCCACTTTCCAGGGTGAATATGAGAATTAAATCAATCAGTAACAGTCACGTATCTAGCACAGTATGTGGCACAAAACAGACCTTTGTTAATGTTAATCCTTTTCTTTTTTGCAGCCTGTTAATCTATTCATTAAATTACACTTGCGAATGTGAGCTGTAAAGTGTAGCTTATAATTATCACATTGTTACTCCTGTTGTTACATAGGCCAATGCAGGTCTTTTGTTGCATGTACCAGCCAAACCTGTAATTTGAAAGTTCTGCCTTATCATGTGCTTGCTATAATTTTAGGAATCACACTCTATCTAATAATTACAACGAATCCTTCAGTTTCACCAAATGACATATTTTGCTTCCTATCAAATTCAAGCAGATTTAGATCTATGTACACACTAAATACTGGATCGTTTTCCCTCTTCTCATGCTGAGCCTTGCTATGAAGTATGTTTGAGATTATCTTGAATAATCTTTTATGTTTAATAGGTAACACGGGAGTTATTTTAATGACCAACTAATTTATAAAACATTTCCAACTGACTTGCTAGAAAATTCTTTGTTCAGGCCGGGTGCGGTGGCTCACGCCTGTAATCCCAGCACTGTGGGAGGCCAAGGTGGGCAGATCACGAGGTCAGGAGATTGAGACCATCCTGCCTAACATGGTGAAACCCCGTCTCTACTAAAAATACAAAAAAATTAGCTGGGTGTGGTAGTGGGCAACTGTAGTCCCAGCTACTCGGGAGGCTGAGGCAGAAGAATGGCGTGAATCCAGGAGGCAGAGCTTGCAGTGAGCCGAGATCACGCCACTTCACTCCAGCCTGGGCGACAGAGAGACTCCGTCTCAGGAAAAAAAAAAAAAAAAGAAAAAAGAAAAGAAAATTTTGTGTTCAGTTTTAGATTCCTAGAGTAGTTTGAATTGTTGATGTTAATTACTCCTTTCCACCTTTGCTATAGGAGAATGCACATCTCAGTTTCAGCCTCCCTATCATGCAAACATTACTAGGTAATTAACATCTTCCAAAAAATAAAAATAAAAGGCATTGAGAGATTGTTTTCCTTAACTTGAATTTCTCTAAAAGGTCTGAGTGGCCGCAGAGGTGCCATTTCTATTGCAATCTATTGGAATAACATCCCTGCAATCGTGTAGAGATAATTTGCATAGCCAGACATGGCTACCCTGTTGAAGTTGACATTCAGGCATGATATGACTACATCTTTTAAAAAGTAATCTTCTTTCCAAAATATGGTATTTATTGCCAAAAATGGTAAGTGTTTAAAAGAAAGCATTGAAAAAATGCTCCACCTAGTGGGTGGAGAAACAAAGATCTAACTCACACATTTAAACGAATTCTATTAACTCTGCTGTTACCTCTAGGTTAAGTCACTTTAAAGCTTTAATAGAAGTAATTTATTAAATGTAACTGAATGGTTAGACAAATATTAATTCACCAGGAGAAGAGTAATTTGTTTCTTCCTCAATAGTAGGATTAAATCTGCTCATTTAGACACCTGTCACTCACTAACAAGTCTCCAACACTCTCATAGTTATCACATGAATGCCAAACACAAAAACTGCAACTTTTGTGCAAGAGTCTAATTTTCTCTAAATGAAAAAAAAAAAAAAACAGCTTATATGCCAATCCCAATCCATGCATGCTGTTGTAGATATACCTCACTGACCACAGAACTTTTTTAGATACTATAAGAATGGGTATTCCTAAGGAGTGAAAAGAACATTATTCTTCCAAGCAGCAGGTACTGGCGAGGGAGTGCAACAGGAGAATACAAATTCCCAAAAAGTGGCTGGATTTAACAAGAGTCATTCATTCACCTACTATGTGACAGGCACAGTTTTAGGTAAGAGAATACAGAGAAATACGCAGATGAACAAGGCAGAGGTGATCTTGCTCTCAGAAGGAAGTTCTGTGCATTCTTTATAAAGGAAAACATAATGACAGTTGTTGGGGGTGTGGAGAAGCAATCAAGAATTGATCCGTTCAAACAGCACATCAATCTTCATCAAAGCACCATAACTCTAGTGTAGGCTGAAACTCTGCTATGTTACTAAGTCTTGGTTTATATCATGCAGGCATTGTCTACATTACAGAAAGAACAACTGCCCAGACAATAAGAAAGGCCTGAGAAAAATACATTAATGAGAGGAAGGGCTTAAGAAATAATTATTTCAAACTGCTTCAAACAATCCAAACAGAATGCCTCATTTATTCAGTAATACGTATTGGGCCCCTACTCTGTCCATGTGTACCATCAGGATCTCAGAATCTACTGGAAGGAGAGCAAAACAAAATAAATTAATTCACTAAAGAAGAGAACTTCTCTGATACAGATGTCTGCTGAGTAGGATGAGTGCCCAGAGGAAACACTCTTAGCCCAAGTTGAGAGATTAGAAGGCATTGTAAGTAAAATATCTGAAATGTGTCTTGAAAAATGAGTAGAGTTAACTCTTTCTTTCCACCCCAAATAGATGAAGAAGTTTCAGAGCTTGGGATTTATAGAAAACAAGGAGTCATTGAAAAGTCTTAATTAAGAGATTCAGACCACCCTTTTTTTTTTTTTTTTTTTTTCTCCAAACTGACTTTTTTTTATGCATCACTCTGGCTACAGACTAAGAAGCCAGACCTATCACAGGGGCTAGTTTGGGTCTTAGCTGCCCAGTTCTCCCACCAATATTATGATTTCAGAAATAGGACTTTTCATAGATTCATCATTTGGTTGTTTTAATTCCATCTGTTGAGGCTGGCTGGACAAGAAGATCTTGAGGTTAGATTTTGACAAGTGTCCTCATCTATTGACTGCCCTCTGCCCTCTTCCCTGCCTACTCTAAACCTTAGGAGCCTAAACTTTTATCTAAATGTAATTATCCTTGAATTATCACTTGGTTGTGAAGTTTCCAGTACTGCAGAAAAGTAACTACTTCATTAAAGTTGTTTGTCCAATTATTTAGAAACAGTTTTGGGACTAAAATTTCTCATCTGAAGTTATTTACTCTGTCTTCCCCTTCTCCCCACCTTGATGTGACTGGCCCCCAACTTAGGAGGGGTGGCCCTAGTCTGAGAAAGCCTATTCCCAGATGGTGGTGTAAACTCAGCTGGCATGAGTCTGTCCACAGACTGGATACCTCTTCCCTGATCACCCTACTGATAAAGACCTGGGGCCTTTAATCCAAGGATCCAACTCCTGCCATACCTCTATCCTAGGATTCCACATTGAACAGCGTGCAAAGCCAGGGTCTGGATCCCTCAGCTCTGGGGGATGATCAGCTAGAATCATCCTAGAGGTCAAAACGTTGCTTTACCCTGAAGTTAAAGTCTAGGTCACTGGAAGAGAAAGTCATGAGAGAACGTGAGGGAGAGACAGTGTGAAAGCAGGAAACACTGAGAAATATCACGGGATTCTATAGAACTCAGAAATATGCTAATGAGCCCAGGACCTCAAAGATAAATCTAAGTTTTGACATTAAGGCAAACAGAAGTGTAAGGGAGGGGGCCTATTTCTCTAGTACTCGAAAGTTTCCACACACAGGAGGGGATTGCATCGGAGTAAACTTTATCTTCCACTTACTACCTCTTTCCACAGAAGGAGGTATTCAAAGTGGAAATTCTTGGCTGGGCACAGTGCTGTAATCCCAGCATTTTGGGAGGCCGAGGCAGGCAGATCACCTGAGGTCAGGCATTTCAGACCAGTCTGGCCAACATAGTGAAACCCCATCTCTACTAAAAATACAGAAATTAGCCTGGTGTGGTGGCACATGCCTATAATCCCAGCTACTTGGGAGGCTGAGGCAAGAGAATTGCTTGAACCCGGGAGGTGGAGGTTGCAGTGAGCTGAGATCGTGCCACTGTACTCCAGCCTGGGTGACAGAGCAAGACACCGTATCAAAAAAAAAAAAAAAAAAGAGTTGAAATTTTGGTCCCTGATTCCTCAAATAATTCAAATCCCAATAATACAATAGCAGCAGCGCTACCAAGCTCTACAGCTTTGCAAAACACCCAGTGTCATCTCTACCTTAAGAGTGTTGGAAAAACAAAGAGACAACTACTGTGAAGTTTAAAAGAAGAGATTTAACAACCTAGGTGCTCATCAACAGAAGAATGGATAAAGAAAACGTGGTACACATATGTAATGAAATAGTCTTTGATCATAAAAAAGAATGAAATCCTGTCATTTGCAGCAACAAAGATAGAACTGGAGGTCATTATGTTAAGCGAAATAAACCTGGCACAGAAAGACAAAAATTGGCGTGCTCTCACTCATATGTAGAGGAACTAAAAAAGTGGATCTGACAGAGGTAGAGAGTAGAATGATACTTACCAGAGGCTGGGAAGGGTGTGGTGGGGGCAGGGAATGACCAGAGGTTGGATAGTAAATACAAACATACAATTACATAGAAGAAATAGGTTCTAGTGTTTGCACAGTGGGGTGACTATACTAAACTACAGTATATCGTACCTTTCAAAATAACTAGAAGATTTGAAATATTTCAAACACAAAGAAACGACAAATGTTTGAGGTGACAGATGTGCTAAATACCCATTATACATGCCATAAATGTATCAAAATAGCATATGTACTCCATAAGTATGTACAAAAAATAATGTATCAATTTAGAAAAAAATTAAAGAGTTTTAAAATATGGAATTTCTTAAAAGAAAGACATAGAAGCAGTCCTTATTTATGTTCATCCCAATACATTCCTTCAAAATGTTTTCCTTACACAAGTAAAATATTATATAAAGAAAAAAAGCTATTTTTCTTGCCAGTAGGTGGCAATATTGCCCAGTAATTTACTTAAAAAACAAGACTAAGCAAGTTGAAAATGAAAAAAAAAAAAAAAAAAAAAAAGTCTAAAGCCTAAGTTTCAAAGAGGGAAAGAGACAGGCATGCTTTATAGCTAAAAGCGGGTGAATAGAATAAGTAAATTACGAAAAGGCAAAACTCAGGATCTAACAAAAAATATCTATTTTTCTATTGATCACAGTAAGCTCCTGCTAACCAGAGTATGGTTCTCTGAGCAGCAGTATCAGCACCTGCGAGCTTGTGACGAATGCAGCATCTTCCGGCCCACCCCGACTTACTGAAGCAGAATCTGCATTGTAACACGATTCCCAACCGAGTCATATGCACATTAAATTCCACCATATTACTCCTCTGTTCAAAAGCCAAAAGGTTTTTTAACCTAAAATATTTTAAACAGCACAAAAACTACTTTCCATTGCATAAATCCATAGTCTTCAATACGAAGTATCCTGTTTCTTGGAGACATGATTCCATAGGATCATTCTGATCTTTAATCACATTTCCAAAAACTTAATATGCACGCACCACTCATCATGTTGTCCTCAAAATGAATAATCGGCATCATGACATCTGTTCTTCTAATCCTATTATACAATTAATTAACTATGTGCTGTGTTCTAGCAATCAGATTCAATGGTGGACCTGTATCCCAACAGTGAAGATGCACATAGAGCAGTTACGTTGCAGTTCATATCATGCAAATGTGTACCAAGGGCTATCGAGGCATAGTGGACAGGACGATTGATCTCCAGAAATGGTTCAGAAAGGCGCCACTGAGCCTTGAAGGATGAACAAGAATTTGCCAAACAGGAATCTGCCACAGTAAAGAGCAGGAAAAGGACAGTCCTTCCAGTCTTCTCTCCTCTGCATAACTAAGTAGTGTCCATCTTTGATTTCAGCCATGTCCATGACACCATTTACTTATCACTCCCAAGTCACTGCTTACCTCTGAAATACCATAGCACTGCAGTCTGAGCCACTCAATTTAGAAGTCACATGCAGTTAATGTTGCTTAAATTATTTTCCATTTGTTCCTTTCGTGTCATTAACAAACAAGATGTCTTTAGAAAAGTTCATTTAAGCTTCCTTGACCTCTCTTTTCTATTTAGTGAAATAGGAAGTAATATTAGACAATCTCTGAAGTCCCCGTTACTAATAATTTATACATAGACTGGAATAGGAACAGGCTACGTCTTAACTGGATCATCAGCTCCTTAAAGAAATAGATAACTTACAAGCTTCTGTGTGCCCTAGGGAAGACAGCTTAAAATGATTTAATAAATGCATCTTATATGTGGACTGTCATGACAAAATATATTTGAAACTAATTAATACGTGGTGCTCAGGTGGCCAAAATCATGGAACCAATTACATTTCCATGTTTCATGGTTCCCAACTGCATCTATAACCTTTGATAGGACATAGGGATACTAGCCTAAGAAAGTGGGTATGGTTCAGGGAAAATTAAACCTCATTTCAAGGAAACTCATGTCTAGGTCCTCCTCTAATGATGTCTTAGAATTGCCATCATTACTCCACAAAGATCTCTCAGCAACTCAAAAATGCAGGTCTTGAAAGCAAATGGTTTATTTGCTTACACAAACTTCTTTTCCTTGTTCTCCAAAATGTTAATACACATTTTTATCATAAGCTTTTGAGAATTTTGAAGAGATGAAAGGAGGCATAATATTTCATCTAAATCATAAGCTCCCATAAGAGAAGTTTTATTGTAATTAATACATTCCAGACAATGCCCATTGTCTTTAGTAATAAGAACATCATCTTGGACCATTGGGTCAAGTCAATTCTAATTATACAACTTATCTTCCTTATATGGGATGGCTAAAGGGTTTCAAATCTCCAGTTGTTTATTGTAAAACTTGAAGGAATCTTGTCTCAAAATGTAAAATATATACTTCATGGATAAAGAAAATATTTTCTCATCCCAACTCAGATGAAAATAACAGAAAATTAAAGCCCATAGAAGAGTATTGATAAGAAGCCTCAGAGAGTGGGAGGAGAATGGGATGAAGAGACAAAGACCAGGATTCAAGAACAAATTCTGTCTTTAAAGAGCAGTGTGACTTTAGGCATGCCTTTAGACTTAACTTTTCTAAGTCAATTTGTTTATTCTCAAAGGAGATAAGTATCTGTACTATTGGATTTGGACTAGGGCCAAATGAAACCTTAAGAAGTTGATATTTTCTATAATATTGGTGGTATTTGGTAGTGATTATCATGACTTACAAATCATCCTTTTTTCTTCTCTGAGGATAGGGACGAAAGTAGTTGTATCTAAATTGCAACAGAAAGAAATAAAAAGAAGTTGGTAAAGGACCTCCAAACTACAAGAATTGAGGAATCCTGAAACATATGAACTAAGAGAAATTCTGGAATATCCTTTCTTGAAAATCTGTAAGGAAAAAGTCAGTAGTTAGGTTTCTTAAGTGCCTCTGTTATAGTCTTATATGGAAGCAGACAGACAAATTATAGAACATCTAGGTTTTACCCAGCCCTGTAATGTGTAAAGCTATCAGAGAAACAATAACCTTGTTCCTAAGAAACCGGTGTCTTCCAAAGCTTGGGATCCTAGTGGTACTATTTTAATTGGCCGTGAGAGTTGTGTCTTCAAGAACTTATCAAAACTTCTCAGTTAAAAATCATGAAAAATGACTCACCTGGTTGCCTCCACTCTTGGGATTCACAAATACAAGCAAGGGTTTCATGAGAGGAGAAGAGATGGGTTTTATCACAAAAGGACGACCTTTGTTTTCCTGCTGAAAGAAGCAATCAGCACTGTTAGGATACACACCCATGGCTTGAAAGGCAACCCCAAGGCAAGGGAGGTGGAAAAACCCTACATTTTGTTTCCCAGGGCTGACTCTTAACATGACTTCCATGTAAGACTTGGAAGAAAGTATCTCAAGTTATCATTTGCTCCGCAGAATTAAGCCAGGCTTTTTATTTTACTCTGTAAATTCCAAATATTCCAGAAATATTAGTTTTGATCTTCATCATCATCATCCTGGGGATAACATTTCCAGGCAAGTGCAGAGGTTAGTTTTGAGTGTTTGTTTTTTAAAAAGAACAGAAAGAATTCTCTTGTGGTTAGAGTGCAGTGAGGAGAAAGCAGTGGTAGAAGATAGATCAGAAAAATCAACTTAGATCTGATCTCATAGGGCAGAGTAGATTATGGAAAGAAAGTGAAAATTCCTCAGAATAAAACTCTGAAACACCTACTTCCATCCCTCTTTTACTGGCTTTTCTTTTAAAGCTTGTTCTCTTCTTCTTCCGATTTGAAGCCTTCAGTGAGTTCTGTAGGGAGAGAGAGAAAAACGCCTGAGCCCAGAGGCAACCAGTCCAGGAGCTTTCCCATGCAGAACCAAGTAGAAAATGGCGGCAGCGCATGCTATTCCACTGCATGCTTCTCATGCTTTCACACTTCCAAGCCACTGTTCATGGGTAAGCCACAGACAGAAATCAGTTGAGTGCTTCAGAGTAAGCGACTGACTCTCTACCACATGGAGAGGCAGGGAGTAAGAACCCCAGAGGCTCTCATGGACTCACATAACAACACATGTTATACCTGCCAACCCTCCCAGTAAAAATGGAAGAATCCCAAATTCTCTGAGGGGCTCCAGTCTCCCGCCCAACCAGGTTCGTCTCCCGCCCAACCAAGTTCAAGTTCATCTCCTGGTATGGAGATCACCTATGTGGAAATGTAAAAAAGGAGGCCATTTTTCATGTTTTTCTTTTTTTGTTGTTGTTTTTTGTTTTTCTGTTTTTTTGGGTTTTTTTTCTCAGTTTACTCTTTTGGTAATGATCTTTTCTAGTAATAGTCATAAAATGACTCTTGACCCTACCAGAAATTTATGATCCAACTGTCCTATCAGTTGTCTGACTTGCAAAATGCAAAGATAATACTCACCTTAAATCACTATGACAGTGAGGTGGAAGTCATTGTTCTTTCTTTCTCTGTCTAAAGACCTAATGGTTTAAAAAGTTTCCCCCCTCCCGGGTAGCCTTGATTTTTTTCTTCTCATAAAAGTGCCTCAAACTTGTTGAAATACAGTGACCCCCAAATTTACTTTGTCTTTCTCTTTCTAGAAATTTTATAGACCACAATATTGTGATTACTTCAACTAACCATTTTCTCTTAACATTTGATATAGATGCTTTGAGTAGAACCTGTCATAGGGATCAGTCACAACCCACTGATTGAAGACAAGATAAAAACAGATTTAATTAGTGGAGAGTCAATGATCAATTAGACTGCTATCTTTAAAAGGCAAGATATTACTGACCATATAATAGATGTTTAACAAAGTGTTGACAGCAAGAAACGCAGAATTCTTAAATCAAAAGTTTACATAAGTATATATGCATGCATTGTTTGAGTAAAGTTGTCCAACAGCCTCAAGAAATGCAAATGTCTATTCTTCTACTTTTTAATGTATTCTTTTTTTTTTTTTTTTGAGCATTCAAAATAATCTTTAGTATAAAGTACATATATTAAGGCATCCAAATTAGTAAGCTCCTATTTAGCTTTTATTTTACTTTGACTTGGATTTGGGGGAAATAAAATAAGTTGATGTATGACCTGTGTTCACCAGGGTTGAGGGAAATTTTCAAAAACTACTATCTGTCCCAAGGTTTTCTTTCCCCATCAGATTAAAAGATCTCAGGATCTCAGAATCACACCAGAAAAAGAGAGATCCAGGAGCTCATGGGTGCTCTAGACCCCAGGTCATTCCTCATCACTCACTGTTGACTATACTTCCCCCTGAAAATAGATCTTCAAGTTTCTAAATTCCCAGTTAAATGGGTCTTTTATCATGTCCCTCACTGAGGAACATTTTGCATTATGAAAGTATTTGCTATATTTTGATAGATTTCTGTTTGTTTAAAAGGGAAGAAAGGTGATTTGGAATCATTAATCATTTAATCAGCCAAATGATCTAAGAAGAATGCTAGAAACCATGAGTCTGGCAGGAGCAGTATGTATTCGATGTCAATTAACAATGCTCGAAATGCTTCTCTACCATCTCTACACATTGGCATCACCCAGAGAGCTTTGAAAAATGCTCATGCCTGGGCCCCATCAACTATTCTTTCATCTGTTTCGGGAAAAGCCCAGGCAAGGATATTTTTTAAAAGTTCACCAGGCAATTCTATCACGGAGTGATGGCAGTAGAAAGAGGAAAGTGTGGAGACACATAGATTGTGTTAAGCAGAAGATGAACAGAGACAGGAATATACGTCCGGTATGGACTCTGAATCTCCCTGTTATGAGATCAGTGACCTTGGCCGAGTCAGTCAAACTTCTGAAATAACAGTTTCTTAATTTTAAAATGATGGTGACACTACCCACCTCATGGGACAATTATGAAGTTATAACCAGCAAAGGCATGTGAAGCAATTAGCTGGGTATTCATCCCACCATAAGCACTTCAGTAAATGTTAGCTCATTCTAAACAATGCCTCATTCTCAGCTGTGTGTCCCCAGCACTGAGCACAAATTCCTGGCATATAGTATACACTGGAATCATTGTTGAAATAATGAATAAATATTACTATGATTCACAGCACTTACTGAGCCTCTCCTGATTTGGGAAAGGATCCTTGGGAAGTGATGCTTGCCTCCTAACTTATTTGTAGTTTTAATTCATTTACTGCCAAGAGCAATGCCAGATACCAAGTGCTTGCAGGAACATGCTATGGACCTGGGTCCTTGACAGGACTCCACAATTAAACTCCAAGAGACAGATCTAACACATCAGGCTAAGATTGCTTCTTAAAGTTGTCTGACCATAGAACTCACAGTATTTCAGGTGATTTTGATGATCAAGCATGTATGGGGAGCACAGAGTTAGAAAAACACATTAAAGTAAGGCTTGATGTCTGAAAACAGAGCAGGCAAAGAACTCAATTCTTATAGGGAACAGACACACAAAATGGACTTTTTTTTTTTTTTTTTTTTTTTTTTTTTTTTTTTTTTTTTAACACAGAGGTAGCAAATACAAGTGCTTCTAGCCTCACCAAACCAAATGCATCTGAGGCCTTCTTCACTTCACAGAACAAGAACAGGGCAGAGACCAAGCACAGTGGTTGACTTACAGTACCTGGGTGCATCTATGTGAGCTCTGAGTAAGCTTACAGCCCTACGGATAGTCAAACACAAAAGATAAATAGTAGGAATTTCACAGCACACCTCAAAATCCCATGGTTCCCTTCTATTTTTGTATAAATACATATCTCTATTTTGTATAAATATGTGTCTATCTTTATCTCTAGAAACAGATGGGTGTGAAGGCAGATTTTGTATATGTTTTGACCATGATGAAATAAATCACCTACTCTCGATAATCTACAGGATTGCTTATCCTGCCTGGGTCAGTATTGTTGAGAGAGTTAAACAAAAGAGCACACTTTTCGAGAATGGCAAAATTACGTCAATAAGTTACTGTGTAGAATTGTTAGTGATATATGCAAGAAACCTTTAACACTTGTCCTATGTTCCAAAACAAAGCATCTCTATTATATCAAGGGTAGCTAACTTGGTGATACAAAGCATGCGCTTTAAAAGATCAACACTAAAAACACAGTGAAGTGCTGTACCCTCATTTGGATTTTTGCATTCTTCTGATTCCAACAGTAGTCGCCCCCTAGACATTCTGTGCCTGCTCTTTTGTTAAAGACCTAAAGGCTTTTTGTTTTCCTGTACTTCATACCAGGATAATTTTACCTTGCACGGAAATAATCCTATCAACAAAATCCTGATCTTACTTATGACTCCTTGCTGGGCTATTAAGAAATACTTGTGGGTAAATCACTCAACTATGACTGCAACTTAACTACTTCTTACTAGTCTTCCGGGATTTTTCCAGGTTATAAGATCACAAATGACTGGTTATAATAACAGATCTCAAGAGAAGAGATCTGTTCTCTCTTCTGTGTCATCCCAAATAAAGTCTTCCCCCCATCATATGCTGGACAAAACTCTGGTAGACAGTAGGAGAGAGAGTAATGGACTCAGTCTATGAAAGCGCATTCTTACTTTGCTGTGCTCCCACTGGGCCAGGGAACAAAGGCTGCTCTGAGGATGGGCAGGCAGAAGGATAAAGAAAACTTATTCCAAAAGTTACAGACAGGGTGGGAACAGCTCCAGTCAGGCCTATTTGACTAAATCACAAGTACTAATGAAGCTTTAGAATTCACCAAAGGAAATGGTTTGGGCAATTTTGAGGCTAATTTACAGGATATTATTGGTCCTTGCACAAAATTAGCTATTACATTTCATGGTTTCCCAGTATTTTAAGAAGATTATCTAACCAGAGGAGATAAACAAAAAAACGGAGACTATTATGAAGAAAGCTCATACGGGGCTAGGAAGAAATGATTGCAACATTGTTGATAAGTAGAACATTAGAAACAATATAAATATCCACCAGTAGGCAGATGGATCAATAAACTGGGATATATCCACAGCATGCGATATATACAGCAATTTAAAAAATGAGTTAAGTCTACATATAGTAATATGGACTTTCCCCAAGAATCTTTTTTTTACTAAGAAAGGCAAGTTTGAAAGCATTGTGTGAAGAACGATTTATTAAAAACACACACCCTTACACTCAAAGTGGTTCTGTGTTTTTTCTGTGGGTGCATTTCCATGCACGCAGATGCACAGTAAAAACTCTGCATATATCATAGGAAGAGACAGGGGAGATGCTTATCATTTTAAATGCTGGTGAAAGGAGACTCTCTTATCTGAAATGTTTAATTTTTACAGGGAGCATATTTATGTATTGCTCACGTTACTGCAAACTAAACAATAAAAGATTGAACCCTATTATTCTTTCCAGCTTGTTCCCACTCAGTATTATGAAGTCACAACAGGCTATATTAAGGAAAGAGCATGGAGGATCCATTTTATCTTCTTTTTAGAAGATAGGAGAAGTCCAGTGAGATTCATGAGAAAGTTACAAGAAAGGGACAGTCTGGAAAATTTAGGGGATCGAGTGCACAATATTTTTTCCAATGGTGTCATCTCATGACACATAAGTTCTGTGAACGCTTTCTCAACTGTGGTCTTCTGCAACTTGACCCCACAGAAAATTCACATAAGTCTCAATCCGTCAGCTCCCAGTATATGCACAGGTATTTGAACATCTTTAACCTGCCCGTCCAATCAAAATATTGCCTAGTGATATTTTCAGTCCAAAAGAGAAACATTGACGTTTGTAACTTTAAATATAACTTGGCCTTCAGATATATCAACAGATTCAGGCTTGATTCTTAAATTTTGGGTTTTCGTTTGAATTATTTAAAATCATCTATCTTCCATTATCTTTTTATTTCTACAAAATAACTTCTTCATCTCTTTAAATAATGAGGTGATGAAACCCAGCAAATCACCCAAGCAGCCCTCACTCCCTTTAGCATCAAGGTTTCACACAGCTGCCAATTCCACAGTTGCTCGTGGAATAAAAATGAAATATGCAGTTTAATTCCAACTCTTTATAAACCATGTCTCCTGGCCACAATACACTCAAATAGATTTCCCTTACTCCTCCTCTCTAGAGTCATTTGTTTAGACACAAATATCCCAAATAAAGCTGACTTTATTTAAAGATCCATCTTCACTGTTCTCAGTAAGTTCTATCAACTCCTACTGTCCTTCTCAGCCCTTGTTTCACTGACACTGCCTACATCCTTTAAGGCTAACCACAAATGGCATATTTTCCATTTAGCCTACCCTGATCCCCATGACCGAAAATGCTCCATACTGCTTCATATTCACACTGTGTTTATACATCTTAGGTAGCACTGACCACTCTCCACCTTGGATAGCTAGACCACCTTGGATGCTGACCATGGCTGATTCAAGCAACCTGTCTGGCCCCTTCCTCTCGCCATCCTATGTGTGTTTCTCCCAAAGATGCATACTGACCAAAAAGTAAATCTTCCGAGACAGCAGGAGGCACTCTTTTATTAAGGATTTACACATGGCTGAATTCCTCTTTCAACATCCACAAACACTCTGCCCAGTGACTTAGATAGTTCTAGCTATGTTCCCCACTATTGAGTATACTCTTTGTGGAAATGGATCACGTCTGATTCATCTTTGGACCTTCTACTGCATACAACAGCATCTCTGAATGTAGTTAAATAAACATTAACTGAATTCAATTAAGAACATCTTCTCTATTATTTATTTTGAAGCAGTATGATAGACTATAGAAACATATACATATATATATGTAAATCCTCAAATTTGGAAAAACATTTTACTCTGCTGTTCTCCACCTACCTTCCAAATTTTCCATTTGTTAGTCACTTCCCAATGTCTTAAATGAATTCTCTAATATATCTACCTCCAAGTCATGGCTAAAAGCTTGCCACCCATTGGCCAGGTATGGTGGCTCACGCCTGTAATCCCAGCACTTTGGGAGGCCGAGGCGGGTGGATCACCTGAGGTCAGAAGTTCAAGACCAGCCTGGTCAACATGGTGAAACCCCGTCTCTACTAAATATACAAAAATTAGCCAGGCGTAGTGGCAGGCGCCTGTAATACCAGCTACTCAGGAGGCTGAGGCAGGAGAATTGCTTGAACCCGGGAGGCAGAGGTTGCAGTGAGGCGAGATCGCACCATTGCGCTCCAGCCTGGCTATGAGAGCGAAACTTCATTCCAAAAAAAAACTTGCCACCCATGATCTACACACTATAAACTAGAGTTTTTACTGTCATCTATGAACAGGTCACAGACACAATGACTTTTCTCCTTGTTTTCTTCCTCATTGTTTTTTATGTCTATAGAATTTAACATTGGTGTCAGAAGAGTTTCAACAGAAGAGTTTAATTGTTCAGTATTACATAAATCAGTTAAGTGGCTACAGCAAGGTTATTATGGGCCCAGGTAGTATTGGCTCAAAAGTCAGAAAGCTCTTAACCACTGCTGCATTGTCCCCACAAGCTCACTATACACCAGCTTTTAACTACACTATGGTTCACTGGTTAACTTACTTGACGGAAAGGCTACTGAAATTGTAAAACATCTGATTCAGCAAGCTGGCTACAGAAAGACAGTGAGGCACTGTGGCATACCAATAAGAGCATGTTTTCGGAATCAAAATTCCTGGGTCCAAGTCCCATCTCAAACTATTTAATAACTGTATGACCCTGGGTAATTTACTTGACTTCTCTGTGCCTCACAATCCTCAGATACAGAGTGAGAATAACAGGATACCTTCCCATAGGGTACTATGATGATAAAATAAGATACTGAATGTAAAATACTGAAAATTTTCCCAACACATAAAAATCTTAGCTCTTCTTACTATTATTATTATTATTATTACATTGTCCTGAATCATAGATGGCAAGAAAAAGGTACATGTTGAATAATGAATTTGGACTTTGCATCCAGACTGTGAGCTGTAAATCCCATATCCCATTAAAAGTAACCAAGACTCTAGAGAAAGGCTGATTCCAGGTATGGACAGGAAATGCATTAAATGATCCTGGGGCATGGTATTGTTCCTAAAACCAAGGAAGCTCTCGGAACCTCACGGCTCATAACAAATGGAGACAGACTCCACGTGGAAGAGATTCCAACTGGTTGGAGGTGAAACAATATGAACATAAGAAGAATGATGACACCGTATTGAGAAACACATAATACATAAAAACATCATTAAGTAATTTCATAATGATACTCTCCAAAAAAAAAACAACCACTACTACATCCTATAAGGGTTGCTAAGGCATCAGCTTATTATTCTGAAAACTTACAAATAAAGGCAAATACTCAAACATTTGTCATGTATTTGTTAGGATGAAGGAAAGGTCTCTTTTCTAAAAATCACAGCTAAAAAGGGTGAAAACTGGAAAACGACTCCTTGGCAACCCCTAATGCAATAATAGACTTTGGCAAAAATCTTTGATAGATAACAAGGGATGGCAAGCTGATGGTGAACTTTATGACAGACGGATTAGGATGACAGTTCCTGAACCCACTGATTGATCTTAGCGTCACTGAGAGTGAAATGGCCTGATATCCTCTCCCTGTGATGGCAATGTGATAGAAATACACAGCACTGCCAGTGTATCCCTTTTACCAAAAAAAAAAAAACCTAAATATAATTGAGTCTTTGTGTCTAAATATTAGTTTACAAGAAATATGGGCAATAAGAGAAATAATTTGGAAACATGGTAAGAATCAGACAAAATCAAAATATGGGAAATCCTATGGGTAAAGTAAGCCCAATTTCATCAAAGAGTAAGTGGCCTGAGAAATAAGAAGGGGTATTGTTCTAAATTAAGGGAGACTTAAGAACTATGTCAACAAAAGGCAGTTGTGAACTTTGGATCTTGACTTGAAAAACAGTAAAAAAAAGATATATTTTAGACAATAGGAAAAATCTGTAAGGGATTATTAACATGACTGAGACAGTGGCATTTGGGGTTTTTTTAGTGCTATCTTTTACAGAAGCATAATGAAGTGTTCACAGACTAAGTGGTATGCTGTATAAGATTTGTTTTAAAATACTCTAGTTAAAGAAAAAGGAGGGGGCTTCCACTTCCAGGAAGATGGGGTAGACGGGGTGAGGCCAGAAGGAAATGGATGATGTGGCTCTTGACAAGGGACCACCAGGGATCCTTGTGGGGACAGAATGTTCTGTATCTTGACTGAATCGAGGTCAATATCCTGGTTGTGATTTTGTACTATAATGCTGCAAGATGTTACCAAGAAGGGAAATTTTGGAAGGGTGCAAGTGATTCCTCTGTATTGCTTCTCACAGCTGCATGTGAATCCCAAAAGCAAAAGGTAATTGATAAAATGAAAATATGACGTGGCAGAAGACAGATGAAAAAGAATGGCAGAAAAGTCGATGGCTAGAGGATTCATTACAATCTTTCTCTTTCTTCATTTGCTTGAAAATTTCCATAAAAAAGGGTTTCTTAAGGTTTAGAAAAGTAAACTTTGCAATTTCCCTACAAACTGGTATTATCTCCTGATTTTCCTAACTGGTGTGTCCGCAGACTTCCAAATTCTCACACCAGTAGGCTATTCTACACACTCTTGCTACTTGTTTCTTTCTAAAATACTATATATATATATACACTTTATCACTCCTCGCTTAAAAGGAACTCTGCTACTTCAGGATAAAGTTCACGGTTATTTAAAAAAAAAAAAAAAAAAATCCCTCCACAGTCAGGCCTGAGCAATTGTGTGTTCATCTCCCACACACCCTCTGCATAAATCCTGCACTTTGGTCAAACTAGACTCACAGTTCGACGGATATAATTTTGGACACAGTACCTGTGCCTGTGTGCCATTCTCCTGCCTGCTACTCACTCTCTACTCCACAGACCTAAATCTCACCCATTTTTACAAAGCAGAACAAAACCCATCTTCTTCATGAAGCTTCCCCTTCAAAACAAGATTCTCAAGAGTAAGGATCATGTATTTTATCGCAATGCCTACTAAACTAGCCTTCCTGATACAATCGAAGTTTTCAATGGAAGGATGTGGATTTCACTGAATGAATGTTTAATGTAAAGACTTGGAGAGATTACCAAATTTTAGAAAAAAATTTAAAAGTAGAAATGTTAAAGAGATTTAAAAATAAAAACTGGAATTTAGTACACTTGAATTTCAAATAGCAATACTATATTTAATTTGTTTTATCACCTTGGGCAACTCATTTAACATATCTTGGCATTTGGTTCTAAAATATAAAATGAAGCACTAGGCTCCTCATTTTTTAATATGTAGATACTATACTTGCCTCTGGAAATAAATATCCCAAGGGCTTCCATAGACTATAATTTTATTCCTAAACATTACTCATCAACAGAGTCTAAACATTATATAAACTACACAAAGCAAAACAGTATCCCAGATCCACCAGTTTTTAAATAAACCTGAGTCGACAAGAATGAATTACGTGATGAGTCTGGAGACCACAGGAAGTAGGGCTACCATATCATTTAAAGGTATTGCATTTGATAAGACTTCCTAAAGTACCTGCACCCTAAGGGAGGTACAGTTTTTCTTCCCATAGCATTAAAAATCTGCCATCCCATAACTTGAAGCTAACTGTCAAGGATGTATAGTACAAAGGCAGAAACATTTTATTTCAAAGACTATGACCTTGCCAAGAAACCACTAAGTTTTCCCTGAATACTGAGGTGGAGACTCATAAGGACAGGAAGTGCATTGGGGAGAACACAGAATGAGATTAGATATTAAGAGAATAAATTCTACTTTGCCTTAAGAAAAAATAAATGTCATGCTCTAAGCAGGCCTGTGTATTCAGGAAGGTCATGACTCATGGTCTGCCTTCTAGGTTGGAAGTGGCAGGAATCTTAACCAAACCATGAAGCCTGCACAGTTCGCCCTCACATTGACCCTCTGGGGATGCCCAGGCTGGAAGAGAACAGAGTTGTATAAGCATCAGCTGTACCCACCACTAGTACTCAGTGAAACTTGGAAGAGCACCTATCAAAGAGAACATCATTAGCACATGAATGAGGAGGCAACATTCCTGCTCTAGAACTTTGAATTCATTAGGATGCAGAGGTTGATTCCATGAGAGAGCCCAACACGGGGAAAGAGATGGGCCAATGGGATGAACTGTGGAAGCTAAGCACAGGGCCTTGGGGATGAGTGAACCAAGGTCATAGGAACCCAAAGACTAGTCTGGGGAGAAAAGCACGAAGCAGCAGTTCATTTTTCTCTGCACTGGCCCAGCAGCACCAGAGTCCTGGCAGTTACCTGAGGTTTCTTCACCTTAATGATCCAAGTGGGTGGGACAATAACAGCAGCATGAGCCCCCAGGGAGCAGGGTTCTTCAATGTGATGCAGCATGAAGCAGGTCACCTTATTGTGAAACTAAAGAGAAAAACAGGCCAGTAAACAATTCTGGTCAAAGAGTAATGCCGCAGCAAGAAGGGATAAATATGTACACACACACACACACTCATTACATGCACAAAAATACATATGCATGCACACATGCACACACAGACATACACTGAGGACATGATTTCCTCATCACGACCCAGCCAGCCCCAGGAGCTTAGAAACCAGATTTCAAATTTATTCCGGTTTACAAACTTATAACATTGGTAACAAGAAATCAGTCTAGCAGGATGAAGCCTACTAAAACTTTCTAATTGTTGCACGGAATATTTACATAAAAGTTTTAGAGTCTTGGAGGGTTCTATTAATCCTGATTTTGCACAAAATTTTCACACACACTTCCCCTTGACCTGTACTGGCCATGGACTTGGTTGATTTAAGATAACGTTGAGAAGGAAATGAACAGACAGAAAGGCAATGCCTACCACCTGCCTTTCCTTTCCCTATCATAGATATAAATCCTCCCAAGTTGTCTTTCCAGTTTAGAGAGGGCAGGAAAGAAGCACGATGTCTGTTCTACAGAGTTGAAAATCTCAGAAGTAACAAAGTACAAAGAGATCATTTCTGTTGGGTTTGTCTGGGACTGCTAAAAAATATACAATGACCCTATTACTCTTGGCAAGTCTAAAGTGATTTTTGCTTTTGAAAGGAAGTGAATGTAGGCTAATGATCGAAACAATACCACAGTATAAGGGTCTTAATTCTATACCCCAACAGTGACACTCAGACTGGTGACCTTAGGCCAGTCAAGTTTTCAACCATCTTTTGTGTGACTATAATGTGATAGTGGTGTGTAGTAACATTTATTTTTCTGAAAAAGAAAACTAAAATCAACATTATGCAATAATTATAGGCCTTAAATTTTAATCATAGTGATTTTAAAAATTTAACCTCAGTTTCTTCTTAGATTATACTTCCCCTAACTATATAATTTAGCATTTTAACTGCAACAATGTTAAAAATAAAAAGTATCATTGATAATAATTATGCTGAAAACACAAACACAAATTAGGACTGTCTCCAAAAAAATCTGGCAAATATGGTCACTCTAATTACATTACATAACATTAGAGAGGTTTTTGTTTTCATGTCTTCATGTCTTCAAGATCTGCTATGATCCTGTGGCTAATTATTAATCAAGCAGTTGTGTATAAAATACTGATAAAATAATTAATAATTCTGTCTGCCACCAGTTATTTATTATCTGCAAACAAATATACCAGAGAAATATTATTAACATTTGAATACCTTCTTTAAAAATTGCTTTTTCTTCTTGGCAATTCAAATAAACCCTCAAAAGTATGACCACTGCATTTCTAAAATGTTAGTGATCGCAGAGACTGCCTACGTCAAGTCTCTCAATGAATACTTGAGTAATCTCCACTCTAGAGACTCAGAGGTACATCCAAGATTGCACAGTTTTTAAATGATGGAATCAAAACCGCATCCCTGGAAATCCAGGTCCCAAATCCCATATTCTTTCTCCTGTACCATAAAGGGTCACATATTTATTTGCTTGTCTGACATCAAATATCCTAGAAGGGGTTCACCTGGACTGTGAAAACACATCACCACTGTAATTTGTGTTCAAATCTTTTGTGTCTATCGTCCCTACTGAAAATCGCCCCCTACAATGTGGGAAACTGGGAAATTCAAAGATATGTGGAACTGACCAAAGCTCTACCACAATGGTCAGGTGAAAGTTGTCCTTTGTAGTGATTCAGTTGGACTACAGATTAATAGAAAGAGAGCACACATGTTCATTGTAAAGTGAGATTGAGTTTCCAAATTAACTGAATCTAGATAGACCATCTCACCACAGCCCGGTAGCTGCACAGGGCAGGAGCAGATGCAGCCGATCTGAGCACACTGCCGCCCACAAGGCTGCCCCACCAGTGGGGTCTCAACAGATTAGAAGAACCAGGAACAAAGATAGCAGCACTGGGAACCCCTGCACCGCAAATGGAGATATTGCCTTGCTGGTAAAGAGTTTCATTCAAGATCTAGGATGGCCTTATATTTGTGCACACATTCTTGAACAGATGTGCAATGATTATTTATGCAACAACTAACTGAAAGTGAAAGAAAATGCCAGGAATAAAAAATGTCGCAGGATTGTGATGCAGTGACACTGAGCTTTCCAGACCACTGAGTCTCTATCTAGTGACGGCAGGTTCTTCTGACACGTAGGGGCTAGAGATATTATTAGTTTGAACTATATGGAACTGCCAAAATTTAAATGGTTTTGACTCACAATATGTCAATTTCATATGTTTCAACTAAATACGTCTGTTCCAGCCCCATGGCCTGTGTTTAGCATGATGTGTGTAGTGGCATGAGTTTTCTGCAAACCTTTAACCCCACCAAGATACCACAGCCTTTCCTTTGCAGGTCCCCCGTGCAATGAAGGGGTTATATATTCCAACTTATTAAAAAGAATAGGGAGACTGAGAAATTACAGCAGGCATCAGCAAACTTTTTCTATAAAGGCACAGGGAGTAAATATTTTAGGCTTATGGGACCATCCACCTCTGATGCAATTACTCAGCTTTGCCATTGTAGCACAAAAGTATCTATAGACAATACATAAATGAAAAAGCAGCCACAGACAATATATAAATAACTGGGCATGGCTGCAATCCAATGAAATTTTATTTACAAAAATAGATGGCAGCCAGACTTGGCCTATGAGCTGTAGTCTGCCAACACCTGGGTTAGACTATATGTTATCTGGTAAAAGAAAGAACAGGCACACAGGTACACGGTTACAAACAAATAAGAAAATGTAGCATCTGGTACAGACAGAGGAATTAGGCTCTAAATAAAGTGGAGGAAAAGGTAGATTGAAGAAAAGTAAATAGGGACGTTACCATCAGATCCTAATGAATATATAAGAAAGAGCTACATTTCAGTGAGCATACAGACAATATCCAAACCTAAAAAAGCATACAAGAACCACTCTTCTTATCCTCACACTTAGCCCCAAAATAAAAAGTCATGCACTTTAAACATTAAAACCAGAAGAGCCAGGATTCGTGTCCACCCGTGTTGGAGGGACCTCGTATGTCGTATGTTGCTTTGCTTCTAATGTTGCACCTTCCTACCATAGGAAGAGTTCTCAACAATATAGAGGCACCGGGGGGAAAGTGTGGAGTAAGAAGTCCTCAATTCTAGTCCCAGTGTTAGAATTAGGGGAGGATTTTCTAGTCTTTGACCCCAAGCTTCAATGTATATAAAATACAGAAGTTAATTTATCTCTCTAGTGTATACCAGTTCATCTATGCTATTGTTCTATAGTTTCAATCTGTCTTTCTTCCTCCAAGGATCCTATATGAGAAAAGCAATACATTAAATTAGGAATGCCTTCTACTTCCAGGCAGGAACTCAAATAATGACATAAGTGTATTCCGACAAAACATGAGCCCACATTGCTTTATTTCATCCCAAACTTACCGCCTGCTTGCACCAGGAACAGCTGATAGCCACAATCTCTTTACTGTGGAAGGAGAACTTTTGCTGGAAGCCCTGGGATATTAGGACAAGAGACAGAGAATTTAAAACCAACTCAGTTACAGCACACATTTGCCCTCCTGAAGTGCAATGACGTGAATAAGGCCAGAACTGTCACCCACCACTGGAGGGAAGTAGAACTGCAAATGCCACATTGAGCACCACACTCTCCACTTTCTGTCTGCGATGATTTTCTATTCCCGAAGCATTTCGAGTGAGAGCGAGAGGAGGTGCTGGTATTTCCTAGCCCACTACTGCTCAAAGTCAGCCACACAAAACGAGCTTTTTGAAAAAATAAATGTAGTTCAGATATATTTTTATTACAACCAAAGGAAAAGCCACTATTGGTTCACATGGTTCCATATAACAAAAATCATTCATCTTAGAGGCTCTATACACCTTTAGCATCTGAGAACCCAGAAAAAAAAAAAATGAAATTTCAGAGACAATAACTGGAACTCAGGGTCTTGGAGAAGTCCAAGGGTGTAGTAGTAAATTCAGACACTTTCATAAGCCCCTTGAGATGTCTCTACTCAAAACAAGCAGCTTTTAATTTTTAGTCTTTACCAGGAAGCAATGATGAAATCAGTGAAATGGTAAACCCAATCCTCTTAAAGGAACAAACTGAATAACTTTTCCATCAAGAAGAGGTGATTTTCGGCTGCTGCTGTCCCTAAATAATGGCCAGAGAGAAATAAGTAGTATTGCACAAAGAATTTTTTTAGCCTTCCCAAAGCTCATCCATTTCCCTCTGCCTGTGAAATCTAAACCCAAACAAAAAATTCAAAGCCACAATAAAAAATGTTAAAACAGAGTTTTTGTAAGGTGATCCAAAGAAAACAGAAAGATGTGATAGGCAGGAAAGCTATTCAAGGCACTGGCTAAATAAGTCTGACTTAATGTGTACAGATAATTTTAAGTTGAAAATCAATTACAACATTATTAAATGATGTCCCAATGGCATTTTTCAGTGCCCATAATCCCTGCCCATCTGCAGTACTTTATATACTACCAAGCATTTCCTCCTTTTGAACCTCTTTCCTCTCTTGATTTCCTAACACACCGTCCCAGTTCTCTTCTACCTCTCCAGTCTTCTGTATGTGGACAGACGACCAGGACTGGTTTCACTACTTTTGCTCCAACCTCAACTACCACTTACAGAGACATGACCTTCAGATCAGACTCTCCTGGGTTTTGAAAAATGTATCCATCAATACCTCCTTCTCAAAAACCTAAGTGGTATTATCACTCCCTGTGCAGAAAAGAGTTAACATAGCAAATCAGACTTCTTAGAAAGGCTGCTTGCAGCTAGGTGCGATGGCCCATGCCTGTAATTCCATCACTTTGGGAGGCTGAGGCAGGTGGATCGCCTGAGGTCAGGAGTTCAAGACCAGCCTGGCCAACATGGGGAAACCTCGTCACTACTAAAAATAGAAAAGTTAGCTGGGCTTGGTGGCAGGCGCCTGTAATCCTAGCTACTTATAAGGCTGAGTCAGGAGAATTGCTTGAACCTAAGAGCTGGAAGTGGCAGTGAGCCGAAATCGTGTTACTGTCCTCTAGCCTGGATGACAGAGTAAGACTCCATCTCAAAAAAAATAATAAAATAAAAAATTTTTAAAAAGTAAAGAAAAGCTGCTTGCAAGGTTGGCCCGTGGTTGGCATCTGGGAACTTGGATTTCAGGAAGGTTTCTCCAATTGTCAGCACAGTTAAGAGTGCCTCATTGGGCCTAAACTGTTTGCACAGGTGGGGCATGGTGGCTCACACCTGTAATTCCAGCACTTTGGGATGCTGAAGTAGGTAGATCGCTTGAGCCCAGGAGTTTGTGACTGGCCTAGGCAACACAGTAAGGCCTTGTCTCTATATTAAAATGTTTTTTAAAAAAAGAAAAGAAACTTTTTGTGCAAACAATGTAGTTTAAGCTGAGTATCTTCTGTCCTTCTGGAAGTCTGGAATTTTATTATGTGCAATGCAGAGGGTGCTTATGTAAAAAGGCCTCAATAAAAACCCTGGACACTGAGTCCCATATTCCTTCCACATGT